>NC_139217.1:85670152-85990152 GCF_055691185.1 Crinia signifera
ATTGTGTCCGCACAATCCAACAGTATATGCAATGCCTTTGCAGTTTGATTGAAAAGAAGTCAGCATTTGGGGGTGGAAAACTGATGCTTTCTGGGAGTGTTGGAAAAGGTTCAGTCTTGCCCAGGTGTTTTAAAGGAGGGTGAGTGAGCTCTGGCGTCGAACAGCCTTTCTTTGTCGCATAGTTGTGGAAGGGTCAGACTAACATTTACGCAGAGAGGAAAAATCATCCGATGGCTCGGGGAATGTGCCACTGGTTCACTCCTTCTGGCAAATTCCTTCTCAAATGGACAAAACCATGGGCCTTATTCTGATCTGTGCGGCCAGATCAGAATATGCGGCCAGGACCGTGCAGGCGAATCCCCGCCTTCCATACGGATCGCCACCTCCGTCCGTACGCGGATATGTGGCGGTCCGCATGAAAGTGGACGGGGATACGCCTCCTCCATCTTGGGAGCAGCCCCTGCATTCGATGGTCGCCGAACATCGAATGCAGGGCCGCACGCTCCACCAGCGCCCGCCACCCTAGACCACACGGACACTTGTCCGTATGAAATCATGTATGGGGGCGGGCAGCTGACATCCGGCGATGTCAGAT
Organism: Crinia signifera; assembly: GCF_055691185.1. Taxonomy (NCBI): domain Eukaryota; kingdom Metazoa; phylum Chordata; class Amphibia; order Anura; family Myobatrachidae; genus Crinia; species Crinia signifera. Next base: position 85,670,748 of record NC_139217.1, read on the forward strand.
GCCCGCCCCCTACACATGCGTCACGGCTTCATTACCATGCATACGCCCTGCGTTTGCATGGGAACGCCCATGAAACGCGGGGCGTATGCATAGGGTAATGAGGCTAAGTAGCCCTTCACGCCCCTCTCCGCCCCCTGTGCGGCGTATAAAGAATATGTGCGGCGAAACCGCTTGCACATGCGCAGAGTGACCTCTGCACATGCGCAGTGGAAAACCATCGGCGGTACGACCGCATGCGGAAAAATCCGCACCGATCAGAATAAGGGCCCATGTGCACTGCAGGTGGGGTAGATGTTATTTGTGCAGAGAGAGTTAGATTTGGGTGGGGTTTTACTTTAAAGTGAGATCTATATCGCTGTGTAAAAATAAAGTAATCAGTATTTTCCCTGCACAGAAACAAAATAACTCACCCAAATCTAATTCTCTCTGCACATTTTACATCTGCCCCACCTGCAGTGCACATGGTTTTGTCCATTTAAGAAGGAATTTGCCAGAAGGAGTTAACCAGAAAAAACCCCTTCCGGTCCTGAGTTTTAATGCTATTATATTGTATCTCAGTTATTATAACAAACTAAGTAAAAATAATCATTGGGGATGGGTGGGTGAGACCTAGGTAGTGGATGCTAGCTCCGGTGGTGGTATAGTTACAATATCCTGGGTGCGCATCGCCTCTAAACGGGTATGCGTTCCAAAGTGCGCTCCAGCAGGCGCTTCCGCCCGGAAGCATCTCGGCGGAAGGTGACGTGCTGTGCGCTCCAAGTGCGTTCCATTTGGTAAGTAGTGGGGTGTTCAGTGCTATAGACATGCACCATGCTGGTACAATAAGCGTCCGTTCCCTTGGTGATGGACGGCCTGAGACATGGTAGTTAGAAGCTGATTGGCTGTTACTTTATCACTCTCTATTTTATCATTTTTCATACCTAGTACATCTGACCCTCCAAGTCTGTATCTGCCCATGTCAATTTGAGCAGCTCAAAGGTGGATGAGACTAACACAGTCCTAGTATTGTAAATATGAGCATGTTTTTGTACAGTAGAGCAAAACATGGTAAAATACATTGGCCAGTTAGACCAACAGTAAATTTCAGCTCTTTTAAAAAGGAAAGTGGTATTGAGCTATTAGCCTGCGCACGTCATTTATACTTGCTGTGACCCCAATGGTTTTGCTCTTTATATCAATCCATCACTCCACAGTACCGCCTATTCTGAACATTTCTTCCACTTGCATGTAAAAGTTTACAATGTCATTTATTTTCACATAAATTATTTATCACTGCTCCTCACCAGAGAGATGGACTGGTTACCATGGGGAAGATGCAGCTGATTGTTTGGCTTAGGCAACTTCCTTCTAGCTCACTTCCCTCTTGTCACTGCTTCATACATCTCCTCCATCTTTTGTGTATACAGTATGTCATTACAGCAGCAATTACTGTTTTTTCCAGAAGCTTTGTACAGTATATAGGATTCTGGAAAATAGAATCCTTGCGTGTTTCCATTCCAGTGTTTCCAAGCTCAGTATCTCAGAGACCCCTAAGGCTTGTGCCACACATAGCAGCCAAGCGATTCTTGCTCAGAGGGACTCGCTTGGCCACAAGTGGCCAGAACACAGGCTCCTAAGTGGCTGCCCACACATTATGCCCCTTTCCCACTGCAGGCTTTACACGGTAAAATGCAGTTTTTTTAGCCTTTTTAAACGGCTAGAGCTGCAGTGGGAAAGCTCCAGGTTGCTTTACACGGGTAACAAATACCGGTATTTGTTACCCGGGTAAAAAGCAGTGTTTTTACCGTGTAAGAGCCGTTTTTTTGGCAATGGGAAAGGGTTTTAAACGGTATTTAGAAATAACAATAAAGGTTAAGAACATGATTGGTGCATGTGATGTTTTTAATGACTGGCAAGGTTTACTAGAGAGTTTAAACGTGTTGCTTTGTGGTTTACACGGGTAAGTGTGAATGGGACAAAAACTGCTTTTAAACGTTATTTTAACATTTAAAAGCTGCAGTGGGAAAGGGTCTTTGTGGCTATTACCCGGGTAAAGACCCGTTTTAAAAAAACGGGTCTTTACCCGGGTAGGCAGTGGGAAAGCAGCATTAGTGGCGGGGCTGCAGCGGCCAGGTCCTACTGCAGCTTGCTGTGGTAGGACCGGACTGACAGATTTCTGGAATAACACATACATTCCAATTTATGTACTTACACAGTGCGGCTGTGGCTAGATCCTGTTCTGCCACACTGCTGTGCGTGATCCAACACAGCCTCCTTATGGGCCAAGTAAGCCCACTGAACGGGACCATGTGTGGCCCAGCACTAATAGTGCATGTTCACAGGTGTATTCATTACTGGATGACACATTTTTACACATCCACAGGTGAAGCTAGTTATTTTTTAGTAGTGATAGAAGAGATCTGTAAAAAATCTTCAGTTAATGTTCCCTGAAGACTTGAGTTAGGAATCACTGCTCTTTACCATCCATCTCACTGATACTGACATAACTAACTTTAAATTTACATTTGGCACATCACTTACTATTCACTTGAGTTCATGAAATGTGGTAAATGTAAAGTTTACTATATCTGTACAGTGGCTGCTATATAAATGAATTTCAGTAAATGAATATCAATTTGTGAATACTTACCAGCAGCTGTCACCAATCCTTGTGTCTGTCACTTGTGGAGTACTGTGTGTGAGTCACAGGGATCTGCTGTTTCTCTCTCTCTCTCCTGCCTTCTATAGAATAATAGGTACTTGTGTATTTTGGCGGCGCCCATCGCATCGTATACCATAACGCACGCGATGGTATGCGATGCGACGCGATGTCGTTGGTTAGTGTACGATGGCATACAATTTTCAAATTGTATGCCATTGTACATGGCATACAATGCCATACGATGCGATTAAACATTGTATAAGCACCCTAATGGGTGCTTATACAATGTTAAGCACCCTAATGGGTGCATACAATGTTAAATGCACCCCCACGCCACCCCCCCACTATAAACGTGAACCAGAAGCATGGCGAGCGCAGCGAGCCCGTGAGGGGCGGCGGTACGCGTCCTACGACCTTTTCATACCCCCACTATCCACGTCGGCGTGGAGTTGAGAATAGATTAGTGTGGCGAGCGCATCGAGCCACCGAGCCCGAAGCGTGGCGAGCGCAGCGAGCCCCACGAGGGGACGCGGATACCTGTGAAGCCCGCGAAGGGACGCGTTTACCTGTGAAGGTATCCGCGTCCCCTCGCGGGGCACGCTGTGCTCGCCACGCTTCGGGCTCGGTGGCTCACTGCGCTTGCCACACTAATCTATTCTCAACTCCACGCCGACGTGGATAGTGGGGGTATGAAAAGGTCGTAGGACGCGTACCGCCGCCCCTCACGGGCTCGCTGCGCTCGCCACGCTTCGGGTTCACATTTATAGGGGTGGGGGGTATTGTTTTTTGGGGGGGGAGCCTGGGTGCAATGCTTAGGGGTGTTGGTGCTGTGTGATGGCTGGAGGAAGGAGCCGGCTTGGAAACTGACAGAAGATGCGCTTGCATAATGTTACAATAAGTAGTAGGCTTGGGGCTCACTGGCTTAGTTACTGACCTGCTTTGAGTTATGTGGGGCAGGAAAGGGAGGGTTGGTGCTGAATGTGGGTGAGCAATGGGGGGGGAGTGGGTTTGAGTGGTGTCACTTGTCGGCAAGAGGGCGGGCGGTCTTAAAAATCTGCTATTGGTTCTTATTAGGATTTGCATTTCCCCTTCCTCCTAGTGCACCAATAGAGACCAGAAACTCCAGGAGAGTGGAGTACCCTTTGGCAAAGAGAAATATAGTGGAGGGGGGAGGCTTTATGGTGTCCCACATTATGCCTGATTTACCGAATTTACTACTTTGAACATTGGCCTTTTAAGTCTAGAAAGTTGTACAGATTCCTATCACTCCCTTTGATTTGTATCTACAATGAAGGTTAAGGACCGGTAATGAAGTTTAAGTTCAAAACCATGCCTTGGAAATTATTGCTCCTTTAAAAAAAAAGTCCAAGTTTGGGTGGCATCCTGCACAGCCGCCAAACTCAGACTTTATTACATCTGGCCCAAAGCATCATTTAAAAAAGTATTGTTTGTAGCTTTTGTGCTTTTCTTTTTAAAATATATGTGTATTCACATCTTTTTAAACTATTACATCAGTATCTTTATGGCCAGTTTTAAAAATGTTATTAAGTGAAAAATTCTCTAGATAATCCCGACCTCTTAGAAACAATAGATGAATAAAATAGTTACTTGCCCACTTGAGACCACTTGTAAGAATGCCCTTTCCTCCAAAAGCTTGAGTTAAAAAGATGAATCTCTACCAATGTCAATTTGCAGTGCAGTACACTGTTGATCTGATTACGGAATTGAAAATGAAGAATGACATTGTATAAACAACATCATTATATGAAATATTGGAACGCTATCTGAAGCATATTCATACTCATCCATTTCCCAATGACATTTTTTATGCATGCATATTTACACTTTTAATCTAAATAGAGAATTATAATAATGATTTCAGCATAGCAATGCCTACTGCATACTCAAAAATACAATTAAAATGACAGAACGTACTATTAGCATTTAAGTTTTAATATACAATTAACACAAAGTTTAAATAATTTAATATATAAAAATAATCAAAAGAGAATATGATAAATAAAACATGTGTGATGCAAATAAGCTGCGATACTTAATGGTGATCCCATATATAGCTGAAATCCATAGATAAATATAACAAAGACCACTAATCTATAAAATTGGATCCGGCATCGGGATTTTGACATGTTTCTTTTCACATATCCCAGCAGATAGGAAGATTGACACCATGAGCAAGATTTAATGGGATGCGAAAAAATAGCATTTTCCGAAATCGCACCTCATTGAATTTTTCAAAATTGCAGTTTTTGCCGTGAAGTCGCATATTTAAAGAGAAGCGAATTTGCTGCAAAAAAGTGCGATATGGTGCAATTTTTAGTCATGAAAATGTGCGAATTTGAGGACATGTGTGATTTTGTGTAAAAAAATAAAAATAAAAATGGTGTGGGGTTCCCCCCTCCTGAGCCTAACCATCCATGGGCTCATTCAGCCTGACCTGGTTCCAAAAATACGGGGGGACAAAAAGCGTAGGGGTCCCCCTGTATTTCTGAAACCAGCCCCGGACTCTTGTACTGGTCCTGGTTCCAAAAATATGGGGCACAAAAAAACTGGAGGTCCCCCGTATTTTGGAACTAGCACCGGGCTCCAACAGCCCACAGTTTTAAGGCACAGCCGGGGGACACTTTCTACATAAGGTCCCCTGGCCGTATCGGTTGCCTCTGACAGTGGAGGATCCTGCTGTCAAAGTGCTTCAGAAGCACTCAGCCCTGATTGGCTGGAGGCGTCTCCATGGAGACGCCTTCAGTCAATTAGGGCTGAGTGCATCTAAAGCAGTGACAGCGCAATCCTCCGCTGTCAGTACATCGGAGGCAGCCAGCTCACCCCTTAGTCAGTGCGGGGTGAGCTGCTGCGGGTGAGAGGAGAGAGTCAGTGCTGGAGCCTGGTGTTGTAAAATTAAGGTGTGTTTAATAAACTTTTACTTTTCTGTGTGTGTGTGTGTGTTTAATTAACATTCTTTTTACAGGTGGACTACAAGTCCAAGGGGGCCCATTAATGCCCCACATGATGGGACTTGTGGTTCACCAAGTCCCAGCATGCGGGGGAGGCCTGCTGGGACTTGTAGGTGAACCTGTAAAAAGCAATATATATTTATTTGGGGGTGATTTAACCATATCAAGCCGGCGTCCACCGACCACGGACGCCGGTGACAGCCCCGGGCTTCGGCCCTGGACGGGTGAAGCCTGGGGGGAGGACCCTTTTATTGGTGGGGTCCCCACTCCCCCAGGTACCCCATTCAGGGCTGACCATATTTTTTTTGGAACCAGGTCTGGTCCAACCCCTGTATTTTAGGAAGCAGGTCTGGCTCAATGAGCCGGGGGCTGGTTATGCTTAGAAAGGGGGACACCACGCCATTTTTTTTTTTATTTGAACTTTTACACATTTTTAAGACAGAAGCATGCACTGATCTCAATGATCTGTGCATGGTCCTATTAAATTCGTCTGTCAGAACCTGGTCAATTTTTTTTGCGATTTTTGGGAATGTTTACCAAAAATCGCACCCTATTACATTTGCGAGTTGTATACTTTATAATGGGAAAACATCTGGATGCGAATTGAAATGTGGCCAAAAATCGACAACTGTGTGATTTTTGCGGCAAAAAGTGTGATTTTTATCGCAAATTGCACCCTATTACTTTTGCGATTTTCCGAAAACGTGCGAATTCGGACAGTTTTCACCAAAAATCGCACTTTTCAAGAAAATCGCACCCTATTACATTTCTCCCCATATTGTGAAACCCTCGGAGAACACAAGTAAAAGAAACCTTTATAGGTTTGAAAACCACAGCTACTACCGTGAGTGGGGGTACGCCCATACCCTAAAGATACCCATATATTTGTAACAATATTGTGCACTCGGTAAGAGAGGTACGCTGTTAAATACGTAAATCATTTTTCAGCACCTCACACACTTATGACACAATTCCCATCACGTTTCTACACATGACTTGCATTCTTTCTTCCGAGTTAACGTGAAATAATAAGACTGCACCTTACAACATTTCGCAGTGGGACACCTCAGGATCATACCAAAGAAACCGTTACGAGCCTTTACACCAATTAGCTCAACGTGAGTTTGGTACGTCCCATTGAAATACTCCACGCCAACCTTAAAAGTTCACATTCACTTAAAAAAGACACAGACAACAAATTTTAATTATTGTTGTTTATTGTATTTTTTCATATTGATCACCTCTCCCTGAGATGCTGCACTACCACTGGACACCTTCAATCCTAAAGAGTGACTGTTCCACATCAAAGGACTATATTTAAAAAAATGTATAAGTATACATTGCGCCTCATGGTTATACGGCAGTTACTGTGATGCTGCAGTTAGGTTTAAACTACTATTAGGGTTACGCTGTGCTTAGGGTTAGGCTGCATTAGTGTTAAGGTGCGTACACACTGGGCAATATGATTGCTGACAATATATTGCTAGCAATATATTGCTCAGCAATCATATTGCCCCGTGTCCCGTTTTCATCTGCGACCAGAGATGGTCGCAGATGAAAATTTAAACACTGCTGGGTGAAGAGGCAGGGGATGTCGCTGGTCGGAGGAGCATGTTCCTCCGACCAGCGACCATTCAGGGGCTGAAAACGGGAGCGCGCACCCGGCGATTTATCGCTGGTGCACACTCCAATCACTGGCAATATGGTCGCTCAGCGACCATATTCCCAGCGATTTCAGCCCCTATCGCCCCCGTGTGTACACAGCACTAGGTCAACATTTCACATGTCAATATAACTTTCTTGTTGACATATTGAATGTCAATGTTTTATACTGAACCTCCAGAACTACCAGCTAAGTAAAATAAACTCTTTTTGGGGGGTGCATTGTACACTTGCATCTTACACGCACATTTAGTCTACAAAAGCCCTTATGTGTCATAAAATGCAGCAATATACAGATAGAGCCATCCTCATCTAACCCTTTAATAGGATTAAGTAAACCAGAGCTGTCGGATTTAGGGGATTATTCTGGTAGATTCGCTCGGATGCGAATTTGCACCCTTGCGAATCAACCAAACCCACAGTGGTGTAACAATAGCCCCGCAGACCCCGCAGTGGCAGGGAGGTGCTGTATAGGTGTGGGCGGCGGGGTCTGCAAGCCTATTGTAATGCCTTCCCTGCCGGGAGCTCTTCTGCATCTAATCTAAATGGACTATCACAAAATGTCCGCCCCCATACAGCAGAAAACTGTCTGCTGTATGGGGGCGGACATTTTGTGATGGTCTATTTTCAATAGACGCTGGAGCCAGGACAGAGCGGACAGGGCAGCCGGGACCACAGACAAATCTTCTGTGGGTCCCTGGCTCCGACCACAGGCGAGCTCCTGGCAGTAGCAGCAAGACAACTTTATTACTGTGCGGGGGGGCTCTACATTTTTATTTACGCCACTGCAAACCCGCCTTGCGATTGGTTGACTGCCTCCATCCATTCGCAAGGATGACTCACTCACAGGAACATCTATTCGCAGGCAGGGGGAACCTCCCACATCTTTCGATGGTCGACAACCATTGAAAGCTGTGGAAGGTGCACGCATATGTAAGGTAGCTCTGAGCAACCTTACTTATTGGTGTATGCTGGGGAGGAAATTGGTGACAGCTGACATGGGCGTTCCCATGAGACACCTAGTATTCTTATGGGAACGCCCATGAAACGCTGGGCGTTCCCATATGCTGATAGGGCTGCCCAGAGCCCCCTGTCCCTCTCCGCTCCCCCCGCCTGCTGTGTTGGGTGCGTGCACCCAGGGAACAGACTGTTCGCGGTAGGTGCACGCACCCTGCGTCTGCACATGCACATGAATGAAACATAAGGTCCTTAATCCTATATTAATCCCCTACTTTATTGTTCTATGTATTGTATTGCAGCTGAGAACAATAGATCCTAATAAACCTTAGTGAGCCATGGCTCTCCACAGAAGGCTAGTTAAAGAAGGCTCCATCTTTAATTTGTAGGCCTATACCTTTACCAAACTTACATTTGAATAATAAAACATGAGGTTATCTGTGGTTACACAAAAGTCAGACTATTTTCTATGTGAGCATTACAGAAACTATAATAAATAAAAAAACAAAACTCTACTGTACTGTAATGATCATTTTATGGTTTACAACAAAACATTTTCTTTTTTATTCATATATATGTAGCCATATTTTTGTGATATACATAAGGAACATCTCTCATTTTAATTAGTCCATTGAGAATACAGAAACAGATTACAAGTCTTTCAGCATTTCCCTATTAGGAGTATAATTTCAAGGACAGATGGATAGATCAAGTAGGTCTGAGGCATTGAATCCTCCCAGCATGTGAATTATACAGACGGTAGTCTACTGACTATTGCATGTCACTGATGTCTGTTACAGTTCGAAAAAATGTATATAAAACATATTTGGGCCTGATGCAGAATGAGAACTATTCCAGGTAGCGTATGGCAGTGGTCCTCAACTGCGTTCCTCAAGGCACACCAAAAGTTAGGTTTGATGGCCATCCCTGCTTATTCACAGATGGTATAATCAAGCTCTCTCTCTCTCTCTCTCTCTCTCTCTCTCTCTCTCTCTCTCTCTCTCTATATATATATATATATATATATATATATATATATATAAATAACACACAAAATTCCTAGATTTGCGCTAATCCTAAACACCAGAAGGTCGCTTATAACACTTAGCCCCCTATTAGTGAGGCTACACCAATCAAATACCACCACAATAGTGCTAAATAGCGCCCAGTTGTTACACTAGTCATTCCTGTCTATACCATCCATAGACACATTTTTTTACAAATAAAAAAACATTTATTATAAAATCACTTTAAAACAATTAGTTTGTTCACACAGTTGTTTCTCAACAGAGGATTTTCTTTTAAACAATGGATGTATGCAAAATCCCGACGCGTTCCGTCTCACTACGAGACTTCATCAGGGGTGCTTTACATATATCTATAAATAAAACATATTGATAAGCATATCAGACAAGGAAAGACAAAATAATACATACAATTTTACTTTTTTACAGATTGTCCAATATAGATGAAGAACAGATGGATTTACTTTTACTAAATATGTATGTGAGAGACGGGAGGTTTTTTATTGTTTTATTATTTTTTTTATTATTTTTTGTACTCTCCATAATTCAATGAATGGAAGAAAAATTCGGAAAAAGGTTCAAGCTTGAACCTTTTTCCGAATTTTTCTTCCATTCATTGAATTATGGAGAGTACAAAAATAATAAAAAAATAATAAAACAATAAAAAACCTCCAGTAATCTAGTAGCAAAATCGTAAAAAGAAACAATTTTTAACATACAAATAGACATAAATAAATTAATTTTCCACTTGGGATTGAACCCACACACTTAAGTATCCTAACTTGCTCTTCCACCTCCATGTGTTGTTGTGCACTTTGGGAGGGAGGAGAGGCAGGGGTAAGGCACACTGCCAACATGTTACAGCACTGATTACAGGTGATCACCAGACAATACAGTAACTGCTAAAGAGGACACGTAGTTTGAAAGACAGGATTTCCCTCTTTTTAAAATGGCTTACCCTGATTTCATGAATTTACCCAACACTGGACTTTATGATTTTTCTGTAGAGCAGGGGTTTTGCCTGGTTATAATAGCTGATCATTCTGGGACCAGCCCAAGTGGCCCTTGCTACTCATATCTGGTGATTATTGCCGGTGGGGAAAAGGTAAGTATCCTGGGTACTTTGTTGTGGATTACGGATATCCACAGTTTTAAGGTATATGCGGATGTGGCGCCCAAGTCATCCTCTGCAGCGAAGGAGTAAGTGGGGCTACTGTACCCTTGTTATCAGCAGAGAATACAACTATGGGCCTGATTTTGGTTCACTTGCAAAAGCTAATTCTCTAATGGACAAAACCATGTGCACTGCAGGTGGGGCAGATGTAACATGTACAGAGAGAGTTAGATTTGGGTGCTATATTTTTACACTGCAATATAGATATCAGTTTAAAGTACAAACCCCACCTAAATCTAACTCTCTCTGCACATGTTACATCTGCCCCACCTGCTATGCACATGGTTTTGTCCATTAGAGACAAAGGAACCGGAATCAGGACCAATATAATTTTTTTGCTGTTGCAAGGGAAGTGCAGCTGGGGCCTTCACCCTGTGTGAGATACATTGAGAGCAGCATACTTATAGCCTGAAACCATGATGGCATTGTCCTGTGCCCACCTGCTGATGTGTACTGTAGTGCACGACCGCCTGCCACAATAGCTAATGCGGGGTTGGGGGTGATTCTGGTTGGTTTGAAAAAGCAAACTCCTTCATTAATGGACAAAACCATGTGCATGTGCACCTCTGGTGGCTGTCCATGGCTTCCCTCGACCAGCTCTGCCATTTTACAAAGGAATGAGACGTCTTGATGCCTCAATGTCTCTTCCCTGGGATGCACAGCCTGACAGTTCCCAAACAAAAAAGAAAACCACAAAAATTCAGCTGACTTTTATTGAATTTGCATTCTACATGCAAATTGCTGTATCATGTGTGTAAATGTATAAAAAGTATATTTGGTGTATAATCTACAGGTGATGACCTGAATTTATTTTGTGATAATTTTTACCTATCCATGCAATTGCATACATTCTAAAAAAAAGCAAATTGCACCAGGCAAAATTTTTTGGATCAGTACTTCTTTCTTGGTTATTATTTTTGAAAGATTGACATTAGAATCTGAAACTCTAGTTTTAGTTAAATGGTACAGATATTCTTGTATATATTCTTGTACAGTATGTCATTGGAGGTGAGATATTTAGGAGTGCAGTGGTTGCAGTACCCATAGGTCTCCAGGGTCCACAATGCACACTCTGCACAAATCTCTTAATAATTATCATCCAGAGTCCCATATTAACAGCAGCACCACTGCAGAAATCACCACCATTTTTTGGCATTTCGAGCATGTACAGTAAGAAAATCACTGAGAAAAAACGGCCTGCCATTTTTCTGGAGACCTGTGCATGAGCAGCAGCCTCTGAGACAGCGCTACGGTACCTTAGTGACACTAGTGCCCAGAGTCTACAGTGCTACCAGCTAGAGAGGAGGAGGCCCAAACAGAGTCTGCACATGGGCCTCTTTCTCTTTAGAAGCACCCCTTGTTATGGGCTGGTAGTTGGCTTATTTTAAAGCCAATTGAAACTGACTAAATTTAACAGATGGTGCACTAAGTGTGGGAATGTTCTATCTTATACCCCTTTTGTACATAAACAAAGCTTACACTTTCTGTTGCCAATACACCTCCCTGTTTTTATTAAACATAAGTTTATATTGTTAACCTTTGCTGCTGACAAAGAGTTTATACCACTTTATAACAAGGACAAAAATGCATAATTAGCACCAACAGTATAATGCAAGAGCAAGCAGAAAATGACAACAGTAGGTCAAGCATACTTAGGAGCTGGCAATGTTGAAGATGAGATATTTTGTAATCTGAAAGCTATTTGCAATACAGAATAGCAACTGACCTTGGACCAGCCTCTGTCTACTTATAAATCTACCTTGACCATGCACCCATATGTCTGCCTGTCCTTCCATGCTCATTGTTTCCTGCTCCAACAATTAGGAATAAAAGATAAACAGATTTTTGTATAATACCCCTTTCACATGGCAAATGCTGGGTCGTGCCTGAGATTTGGATGTGAGTCCGTCCCGGGAACAACCCAACATTTACGAGGTAAAGCTCCCCTTACGGACCCACCAATAAGCTGGGTCGCTGATGTCACACAGGGATGGGGCAGAGCAGCAGTGCGTCATAGGAGGATGGGGGAGGAGGCAGCAATTGGAGCTGCCTCCTCCCTATAGTGTAAATGGGACATGGGCCACTTGACCGGGTTACACATTTACACTGCCCATGAACCCAGGTTCTACCCGGGTAAAACGAAGGTCAGAATGCCGGGTTGCTGGACTCGGTTTTTCCAAATGCCGCTTTCACACCGCACAGAGACCCGACAACACCCTAGGTCGTACCCGATTTATTTGTGCGGTGTGAAAGGGGTATACTATAAGTGACAAAACTGATTGTTCAGGAAAACCTAAACAAATAACACCGGGACTGTCAGACAAATGTATGCGTAATTGGTTCCAATAGAATCTAAAATGTTTACTTCCGGAGCCTAGATTTCTGAGTGTGTCTCCTGAGAGTAAATGTGAAAGATACATTTAATGGCAGCTGTGCAAGTGAGATGGAAACATATGAAAGAAATAGAGAAAGGGAGCGTGATGTCGGTGGACATACTAAGTGTGTCATGAAAAGAATCCACATTCTGCTCATGTGAACGAAGCCTTTCATCTTACATTAGCATGTTGAAGTAATTTAAGGAATTCACTTCATTTAATTTATCTTTTATTAAAAAATTTAAATAATGGAAGATGGGATTTAATAAGTAACCAAAGGCAATGTCATTCCCACTCTGGTGACAATATAAAACATTCCTTTAAACTCATTATTCCCTTTTCATCTCCTACCACACGTATATTCGTTTATTTATACCTTGATGATTTATTTCATTTTAACATTTTACAGACATACTTGGGTAATTTGAATATATAAATATTAATGTTTAATGTCATTTTAAATATTCTTTCTGGAAAGTATTATCAAAGACAAAAACACACATGGTACGTAGACAGAATAAATTATTTTAGAATGCTTTATTGGGAGCTACAAGTTATAATTTTCAGAATTAAGTATGCATATATTTTAGGAGCAATAAGGACAGAGTAATTGGGTGTGGAGGATAATAGGAATGTTTGTGTGTGATCCCAACAAGGTCAGAAAGAGAGAGTAGTAGAAGTTGCTCGAAGCAGGTTTTGCAAATTGCAGTACTGTCACAGGACACATCAGTGCGATGCAAAGGCATCGCACTGATGTGAGTAAGAAAAGTAGCAGCTTGTGTGCACTTCCAGTACTCCCCCTCCAGCGCTCCCAGTACTCCCCCTCCAGCGCTCCCAGTACTCCCCCTCCAGCCCTCCTAGTACTCCCCCTCTAGCGCTCCCAGTACTCCCCCTCCAGCCATCCTAGTACTCCTCCTCCAGCGCTCCCAGTAGTCCCCCTCCAGCACTCCCAGTACTCCCCCTCCAGCGCTCCCAATACTCCCCCTCCAGCTTTCCCAATACTCCCCTTTCAGCCCTCCGCTCACCGTGATTTTATTTTCACATTTTTGTTAGTACAATAAGCCAGATCACATTTCTCATCACAAGTCTTAGAAATGCGATCTGGTTACGAAAAAAAATGCAAATTAAAGGGTTTTAAAAGCCCAATAATACATTCAGGTGATAATAAAACAATGTGAAAGGGGTGTGAAAATAACATTTTTACATTACTTTAGTAAAACTAATGTTAAAAAATAGACCTCTTAGGGTGAGATACATCATCATATAGAGGGCCAGATGTATCAAGCTTCAAAAAGTGATAAAATGGAGAGTGATAAACAGCTAGCCAATCAGCTCCTACCTGTCATGTTGCAAGCTGGGCTTGAAAAACAACAGGTAGTAGCTGATTTGCTGGCTGTTTATCACTCTCCATTTTATCACTTTTGAAGCTTAGTACATCTGGCCCTAAAGGTTGACACCATAATGCTGACTATTGACATTCAACATTGTGACACCTAACATGATGACACCTGGAACACAGGAAATGTCCACACCGTTAAAATGTTAATATTAGGCATTTTAGGGTTGAGGAAAATATTGGATGTTGGTATTATGTACCTGTCCAGCTAATGGCTGTCAATAGTCTGAACATGTTACCAAGCTTCTAATTATGGGCAAAATTCGATCACATGGCAAATTTGTTCTCAAAATAGGAAAACCATGTGCACTGCAGGTGGGGCAGATGTAACATGTGCAGAGAGAGTTTTTACTATGTAGTGAGAGGAATCAGTAGTAAAATAATAATAATAATAATGCCACTGTATAGGTCATTGGTACAGCCTCCTCTGAATGTCCAGTTCTGGAGACTGTGGTCCAAATGTAATAGATAAAAATCACATAAAATCACACTTTAAAAAAAAATGTAATACAGATGTGTCCACATCCATCTTGGCTTTTTTTCTCAATTTGTCACAACATTTAAAACACGGTTTAGCTGTTTTTCCAAATGTAGCAAGTAGACAGAGTCTAAAAAATTTCTGTAGCAGTAGAACTTGTATAAAGCAATTTTTTTGAAAAATCACAAAGTGTGACTTTTGCAGAGTCCAACGTGTGCCATATTGTGCCATACATGGTGCAGTAAAACCAAGATGTACGTGGACACATCTGTAGGTTTCAATAAAAAAAAAACTAATAATTTGCAATTTCTAGTGAAGTAAAGAGAGTAAAGAAAATTAGCGATTGTTAGTACAGAAAATATTTGCTTTTTAGAGAATATTTTTTTTTAAATGACGTGTGGTCCCAAGCATAACCAGCTCTGGGCACTTTGAGCAAGTTCTGGTTGTAAATATACAGGGGAAAAATAATTAATATTGTCTTTTACAGTACATTCTGTACTGGGTTTTGCTGGGACAGGACAAACCTGCCCTGGTAGGTTTGTCCTGCCCCAGCAAAACCCACCACTCAAGGGGTTAAAAGGCCTGCTGGTACCTTTAGATCCAGCTATAAAAGTAATATTCGGTACTTGTTTCCTAGAACGGCCACAACGATTTAGATCGTTGTGGTCGTAAGATAAAAAATCGGATCGATCGCATCGCATGCGATTTGGTCGCATACGATGCGACCGATCCGATCGACCGATTTTTCACCCGATTTTTTTTTTTTTTCACCTGATTATTTTCAATTGCCCCCACAAATGTTACTAAGTGGGCTAGACCCCACGATAGACGTCAACCCGAAGCGTGGCGAGCGCAGCGAGCCCGCGAGGGGCGGCGGTGCGCGTCCTCCGACCTTTTCATTCCCCTACTATCCACTAGGGCGTGGAGTGAGAATAGAATAGTGTGGCGAGCGCAGCGAGCCACCGAGCCCGAAGCGTGGCGAGCGCAGCGAGCCCCGCGAGGGGACGCGTCTAACTTCACAGGTATACGCGTCCCCTCGCGGGGCTCGCTGCGCTCGCCACGCTTCGGGCTCGGTGGCTCGCTGCGCTCGCCACACTATTCGATTCTCACTCCACGCCCTAGTGGATAGTAGGGGAATGAAAAGGTCGGAGGACGCGCACCGCCGCCCCTCGCGGGCTCGCTGCGCTCGCCACGCTTCGGGTTGACGTCTATCGTGGGGTCATGGCGGGCACATAAAAAATGTGAAATGGGTCATATTGGCCCATTTCACCTTTTTTAACATTTTTCCCTATGTGAGATGGACTTAATCAAGTCCATCTCATCTTGTGCCATTATAATGGCACAAGACCGACAAGATCCTCCCGATTTCAATGTTAAAAGATTTTTTAACATTGAAGTCTATGGAAAAATCGGGTCAATCGGTCGGTCGCATCGCGGCCGATTTTAATTGGTCGCGACCGACCGATTGACCCGATTTCTGTCAATCAAAGTGAAAAAAGTGTCAAAAATCGGCCACATCGTGAGGATCGTGTCCCTTAATTAAGAGCCACGATCACTCACGATTGTGGCCGTTCTAGGAAACAAGTACCTAATATTCTTTTTTTCACGGATTATCAACTCGGCACCTACAGCCCAGGAGTGCAGCGGACTTCAGACCTGGCCCATGGGTTCCCTGGAGGGGGGACCCCTATATTTGGGTCCCCACTCCCCAGTGACGCTGGCCAGGGCTGACTAGTTGAGGGGGTATTGCTTTGGCCACAATGACCAATATAAAGTGTCCTCGGGGTGTGGCATTACATTCTTGGCTAGTGGAGCCCAGTGCTAATTTTATGTCCCTTTTCTGCTGTATTTTTGGAACTAGGACCGGTCCAAGAGATCTGTCAATTTTTCCGGTACTTGTTTCCTATCTGGGCGCCCAGGTTTTCTACGTACGGCACCGTACTGAAATCGGATCGCATCGCATCGTATACATACACGATATTGAACGATGCGATGCGATGCGATGCGATGCGATGCGATGCGATGCGATTTCCCATAGGAAACAATGTTAAATGGCTCAATTTAGCCAAATTATCATAGGAACAATAGTAAATGGGCCAAAAACACCCCTGAACATTGAAATGTCCCCCCAAAAGTAGTTGACGCCACCCCGCCATCAACGTGAACCCGAAGCGTGGCGAGCGCAGCGAGCCCGCGAGGGGCGGCGGTACGCGTCCTCCGACCTTTTCATGCCCTACTATCCACTAGGGCGTGGAGTGAGAATAGAATAGTGTGGCGAGCGCAGCGAGCCACCGAGCCCGAAGCGTGGCGAGCGCAGCGAGCCCCGCGAGGGGACGCGGATACCTTCACAGTTATACGCGTCCCCTCGCGGGCTTCCCAGGTGTCCATGGCGACGCGGACACCTGGGAAGCCCGCAAAGGGACGCGTTTACCTGTGAAGGTATCCGCGTCCCCTCGCGGGGCTCGCTGCGCTCGCCACGCTTCGGGCTCGGTGGCTCGCTGCGCTCGCCACACTATTCTATTCTCACTCCACGCCCTAGTGGATAGTAGGGCATGAAAAGGTCGGAGGACGCGTACCGCCGCCCCTCGCGGGCTCGCTGCGCTCGCCACGCTTCGGGTTCACGTTGATGGCGGGGTGGCGTCAACTACTTTTGGGGGGACATTTCAATGTTCAGGGGTGTTTTTGGCCCATTTACTATTGTTCCTATGATAATTTGGCTAAATTGAGCCATTTAACATTGTTTCCTATGGGAAATCGAATCGGATCGCATCGCATCGCATCGCATCGTTCAATATCGTGTATGTGTACGATGCGATGCGATCAGATTTCACTACGGAGAATAGCATGGTGCTCAATTAACTTAGTGGGCGCCCAGATAGGAAACAAGTACCATTTTTCCCATGTCTTTTTACATCCAGGACCAGCTCTCTTGGGAGAGATACCACGCGTTATTTATTTTTATAATTTCTGACACTTTCTTCAGACCTTAACTGCAGAGAACTCTACAGAAGGTCTCTCTGAGGGAATACAGAACCAACCTCCCTGGATCAACAACAGTTCACCGGTACAGAAGAAATACATTGATAGCACACATAATAATAACAAGAGGCATGACTTATTCGATCCATCATGTGATTGGATCGTGACAGCAAGTATAATATAAAAATGATTTGAGGCAAATGTTCACAGTCTTCTACATATCTCACAAAAACTGTGCAATTTGTTCCATTTTTCCAGTAAAACAGTTAGTAGAATGTTTCTAGTAATATTTATTATTATCTCAATCATATATTCTATCTCTCACATGGGGCCTTATTTTGGTTCACTCTTTCTGACAAAATACTTCTTAGATGGACAAAACCATGTGCACTGCAGGGGGGCAGATGTAACATGTGCAGAGAGAATTAGATTTGGGTGAGTAATTTTGTTTCCGTGCAGGGAAAATACTGGCTGCTTTATTTTTACACTTCAATATAGATCTCACTTTGAAATAAAACCCCACCCAAATCTAATTCTCTCTGCACATTTTGCATATGCTCCCCTGCAGTGCACATGGTTTTGTCCATGTAAGAAGGATTTTGTCAGAAAGAGTGAACCAAAATAAGGCCCATGGAGTCTCGGTCTCTGCAACTGTCATCATTATGCTTGCCGGCAACAAGGTAAATAAGGCTGTAACATTATGTAAATGCTTTAGCTATGTCAAGGCATAAGGGCATGGTCAATGAAAGCTCTGTGGAGGAAAAATGGTTAAAATCCAAGAGAAAGCTTTTAGATATGTCTGCACTGTATTATTTATCATAATAAACTGCAAAAATGTTTGAAAGTCTTCAGTCAACCCTCAGGGTACACAGTATGTTCATTCAATTCTCTGAAAATTAATTAATGGACTACACAGCGCTTTTACCATGAAAATGTATAACAGATGTTCCTAAACATGTTTGAAGAATGGGTAGTTTTTCATTGTATACAGTATGTTTTTCATTCAGATTTTTTCATATTCAGGTAAGTTCTGTATTGAATATAACTGCCCCTTTAAAGCCAGTGGCTGAAGGGTCTAAAGATTTTTACAGCGGGGCATAGTATTTCCATTCATTGACCCGGGTTGATTATAAGAGCATTAAGCCAGGAAATGAAAAGCAAACACCCTACTGTGCTTGTCTATGTGACTATTAGTTGGCTGATTTGATGAACTCATAGATTCTGTGATATTTCTAAGCATTTCAACCAAATTTCTAAAGGGGTACTTTGTACCAAGTTGGACATTCAATATGCATTACAGGCTTGGGAACATTTTACATTTTAAGCATGGCATGGGTGCCAATCACCTTGTAACATTGACTTGTGTATAATTAGTGAAAGGTGTTGGGTGCACACAGGCCACTGGGCACCCACACTGAACACTTTGCACCAGTGTCAGCTCCTACCTTCTTGGGGGAGGGGGGCTGACTATGGCCAAGGGAGATACCACAATGCAGGAACCCCCCTCCCCTGCCGCTGCTCTCCTTCTGTTTCCCAGCGCTGGTGTCACCATAGGCGCCTGTCATCACTGGCGCATGCGCAGTACAAACATATGTACTGCGCATGCGGGTAGCTTCTATGGGCTGCTTCGGCAACAGCCCATGGACCGAATCTTGGTCCCGGCGCCTGTACAATATAAATGACAGGCACCGGGACAAGTGCGTGTGCAGTACCAATATAGGTACTGCGCATGCGCAATTGCCTTTTTTGCACGGCAGCCCGCCACAGAGCATCCCGGAGGGAGGGAACGCCTCCCAATGGGACTACCTTGGTGACTGGCAGGTTGGATTTCCAATAGGAAGTCACTGCCAGTCACAGTGAAGCCAGTGCAGTCTCACAGACAGAGAGGAGGGGGTCCACATACCTCCCAACTTATGTCTGGTTCAAATTGGATCTTGCCGTGCCAAAAGTGCAGCCGGCCTGAAAAGGGGGCAGAGTTAACGGGTAGATGGGTGTGTCATTGGATGGAGGGGCATGGCCTAGTTCTGCAGCCCCCATTTTCCTCACTTTGGGGGCGTGCCCAGCACTACCTTAGCAGTCAGGCATCCATCCCTGCACTCCCTCCCTGCACTGAAGAGATACCGTGTGCATGCATACGGTAACTTTTCAACGATCACTGATCATCAGTGGTGATCTCCGTCACCTCCCCCCGTTCCCCTGCCTGCCGAGCATTGCAAACTGCAGGAGGGAAGTGCAACAATCTCCGATTAGCAGAGCCCTCTCCCTTTTTTTGAATATACTTTTATTGATAAATTTAACAGCACAGTAAAACAATTTTAACAAACAAAAATATAATCTCACCAAACTCAGAAGAAAATACGACGCTCTTCTCTCTAACTTGCCCCATCCTTATGATCAGAGCGGCATGTGTGGGTGAATAGGTCTGCCACCGTCAGGTTTGCATGTAAATCACAATCAGGCTTGAAGGTCTTGCTATATATATACCAAAGGGGGTAATTCAGACCCGATTGCACAGCCACGGATTCGCGTAGGGAAATTCTACCTTGCAAATTAATGTGACTTCTATGCGTATAGATGTGTACCACTGTATTCTGTATGGCTAAATGGTGGTCAGTAAAGCTGGGTGCTACCTTTATGGACACACAGATGTTTCACACTATCATGGTGTCATTAGCATCAAATAGGGGTGGGTGTTGAAGAAGGGAGAGAAGTCGTGAAATATGTTAGCTTAGGAAGGGTATTTAATGGACAGACTGGTACTGAGGCTGTGAGAGCAACAGCTATTTATCCACAACATCCAACCCAATCCAGAACATAGGTTGGTACTTGTGTAATAGCTGCTGTGGTTATTCCTTATATCCAACAATACCCAGTATCCTCTGCATTTTTACCCTATTATGCTGTTACTATGAAATAAAATTAGTTTTTTTTTATCATTCATTTGATCATGCTGGTGGCTGATTTAAAGATACTAATATAGGAGTCAACCCATCGATCACGCCGTGAGTACGGGTAAGCCTACCCCTATTTGATGCGGGTGCGCAGTCATAGATTTTTCATGACAGAGTAACCCGTCTCACCATGGGCCCTTATTCTGAACTGAGCGGTACGGCCCGCGTGCGGCCGTACCGCCGATGTTTTCACTCTGCACATGCGCAGAGGTCAATCTGCGCATGTGCAGGCGAAATCGCCGCACATAAAGTTTCTACGCCGCAAAGGGGGCGTATAGGGGCGTGAGGGGCTTCATACCCTCATTTCCCTATGCATACGCCCCGCGTTTCATGGGCGTTCCCATGCAAACGCGGGGCGTATGCATGGTAATGAGGCTATGACGCCAGTGATGGGGGCGGAAAGCTGACATCGCCGGATGTCAGTTCTCCGCCCCCATACAAGCTTTCACACGGACGATTGTCCGTGTGGTCTCAGCTTGCGGGAGCTGGTGGGGCGTGCGGCCCTGCCTTCGATGGTCGCAGACCATCGAATGCAGGGGGCAGCTCCCACCATGGTGGAGGCGTACGCCCCACCATTTTCATGCGGATCGCCAGCCGTCCGTGTACGGACGGCCGTGGCGATCCGTATTGTGGGCGGGGATTGGTTTGTGCGGCCGGAGCACCGTATGCGGCTCCGGCCGCACAGATCTGAATAAGGGCCCATATCGTTAAGCATTGTGTATATAAATTTACACATACCCTATTTACATTTTTTTCTTTCATATACAGTACCACACGTGCGACTTTCAATGTCTAGAGCGACACCATTGGAATAGACCGCACCTCTAACACCATCAAAGAAGGAAGTATATTTCCTATAATTACCATTTCCTAGTGTGAAATATCTATGTGCCCATAAAGGTAGCTCCCAGCTTTACTTATCACCTTTTAGCCATATTCAGTCATTTTTAGTCCCGAGGGTTAGACTACAGGGTACTTCTGTACTATCACGGCGCCAGCATGGCGCCGCACGTCAGAGTCCCCTTGCGGGGCTCGGTGGCTCGCTACGCTCGCCACGCTAATTAAAATCAACTCCATGCCAACATGGATAGTGGAGGTATGAACTATCCATGTTGGCATGGCGTTAACTTAGTTTATTTTACTTAGTTAGTGGCGAGCGTAACCCGGAAGTACGCGCGGCGCCATGCTGGCGCCGTGAAAGTAAAGAAGTACCGACTACAGTGTATTTTGTCATGGGCTGAAGATCTGTGGAGCACTCTTTCATCCTCCCAACCCTTAATTACAAATGTGTACGGCTGCAAATCTATTCACAGCTGTGTGAATATGTTTAAAAACCTTCGTAAGCTGCACCAGTCAACAGTCATTGCAGGCTCAGAGTAGCCAGAAACAGGCATATCCGTTCTGTTGCTGATGTCTCACGCCCTCCCGTAAAACACTTGGCCATGTCTTAGGAATGCACTGTTATGTTTAAAATGTAAAATACCTGTAATTGTACCCCAGATATGGTCACATGGGCGTAAGATAGCACTACACATCCCTGAGAGCACACGGCAGCGATGCCGCACACTTGGGATAGGGAAGTGACTGTGAACATGTCACAGCTGCATGAGGCTTTAAAGATGCCAGTGTCAGCGTGGAACAGCGCGCTGCCAGCAAAGCATTATAAACCACAGTGGACCCAAATAAATGCAATATAAGGGGTATATAAATAAAACAGGTACATTTACAAGCTGTGTATGCTGTGTAGTGGCTAGAACCAACAAAAAATACAAAATATAAAAGCATGACGAGGAATGAATGAATAAATGATGTGCCCAATATATGTACAATACAAGCCCTAAAACCAGGGCCAGACTGCCCATCTGGCACGTCTGGCAAATGCCAGAAGTGCCAATGGTCTTGTGGGCTAATTTTTGCAGCCCACATGCTGTTGGACCAGCCCATCAGCACCCAGTCACCCAGACATTGCCCCATCACAGCACGCACTGTCATCTGTGACAGTGTGCATACACGAGTGCACTGAGCTCCATTGCCTCGGCAGCTCCCGGTGACATAATCGCCAGAGGAGGCCAGGAAGCTGCCGGGTGTGTGTAAAAGCTCCTGGGACCACCTGCCAGCAGCGAATACCCAGAGTGCATGGAGCTCCACTGCCTCGGCGCCCCCAGTGACATCA
The DNA here is from genome assembly GCF_055691185.1 of Crinia signifera. NCBI lineage: Eukaryota > Metazoa > Chordata > Amphibia > Anura > Myobatrachidae > Crinia > Crinia signifera. The sequence continues at coordinate 85,693,528 of NC_139217.1, forward strand.
TCACCCGGCGCAACCGGGAAGCCGTCTGGGTCTGTGCAGGAGCTCCAGGGAGTGCTAGCCACCAGCAGCAAACTCCCCATAGAGGATGGCACAGCATCTACCAGCTGTGAGGGACTGACCGATCAGCGCGGGACGCTAGGAACAGACTTGCTAAAAGGTAAACCAGGGGCTTGTGCACTGCAGGAAGTATGGTTATAACTGTATGCAGCATATTGAGTATTGGGCATCATGGTGTGCAGCATTTTGTGTAATGGGCATTACGGTGTGTGGCATAATGTATAATTGCCATTACGGTGAGCGGCATTATGTGGAATGGGCATTACGGTGTATGGCATAATGTGGAATGGGTATAACGGTGTGTTTCATAATGTGGAATGGACATAACGGTGTGTTCCATAATGTGTAATGGCCAGTGTAATGCCTCCTTTTTGTGAGGGTCCCGCCTACTGCAGATGGGCCTGTGTGCTCAAAATGCCAGGGTCACTTTCTGGTACCAATCCAGCCCTGCCTGAAACATATATATACTGTAAGCATAAGCAATAATATTTTGGCTAAATTAAGTAAGCGAGAAACATATTGGATTTATACTTTGAACACTCTTTTCCCGACAGACTGAATGAGGGTGTCGACATTGTACCCTTTCTACACTGAGATGTTGGTGTCTGGTTGTCCCACTGGTTCAGCGTTGTTGTATGAGGTGACACTTCGTCGCTGCACCAATAGTGGGCGATCAGGACATCCGGCATTGTGTGGATCAGTGTCGACAATGTCCTCATTTTATTTTAAATATTTTTTCTTTCTAGTCATAATACATTTATTAATGTTCGATATCATGGTATATATAAAAAATTTGCTGCTCAAAAGAGGCATGATTTTCAATATGATATTATGCCCATTATAGTTTTCTAACATTTTTTCTTTTGTCTCATATAGGTCGCTCTATATATATATTATATTATGTACTAGTTTGTTGATACAATCTCTCTCACAAATTGTATTTAGCTTGTTAAGTTAAGTGATTTTACATACTGATTAAATATTTTTATTAGAATACAGTGCAAACGCAATTATGTCTGTGTATAGGATTTTTAAATATCCTTTGATTAAATTGTTCTTGGTCTATATAAATTTGTCAGCCCGAGATTGAATTTTTTTTTTCGGGTCTGAATATGTTAAAAGAATGTTCTTATTTGTATTATTATATTGTATTGTGTGTGTGCACCTTAAGTGCGCATAATGTGATAGCTGATCTGGTCTTGATGAATGACAGCTGCTGATGATAAAGTGCTAGTTAACCACCTATTTAAACCCTATCATACTCACCAAACTACACGTCTCCTGACGAAGTCCTAGATGACGAAACGCATTGGGGTGTGGCATCCTGACGTACTGAATCCAGGTCCCGCTGTGTGTTGATCTCGTGGAGCAAGAAGCTGCCGCTGACATCCCGCTGACATCCTGCCGGTTAACTGTAGCTGGACGGTGCTGCACGATGTGGTGACGCTGCTCCGTGTTATATGCTGATTATATCTTTTTACTATGTATGTGAGCTTTTATACATTTTAGTAAACATTGTTACACTGTTGCTCATTTGGTGCGCTCCTTCTTATTTCTTTTCCGGATGTCTTCCAATACTGGGGTTTGGGCAAGCCCTGATATTGAGCTGCACCGGATCAAATTATATTATCATTCGGAACGGATGTCTGATATATAGGACTTTGCGCAAAGTTGAAAATTGTATATATATATATATATATATATATATATAAAACGAGAGATAGAGTGCGCTATAATTTCAAACCTCCACCACCGAATTCAAGTCACTGCAATAATTACAAGCTGTATAATATTAGACAAATTTATTAAAAATTAAAATACAATAAAAATGTTTTTCATTCACTTGTCATGATTGGAGTACAGCAGAAGGCAAACAAACACCCAACGCGTTTCGTCATAACGACGTCATATAATAACAGAGTTATTATAGTCTCCTTCCAGATTTGCCTATGTTTATCTGCAGTTTTTAATCCGAATTGATTGGTTGTAAATGAAGGATATATTAATTCCTTCTCCATAGATGATACAATAATTTTCTCTGTGTAAACTCATTATAAAAATATATATTGTAATACTGTGAGTACTCATTGATGTCTACTTAACGCTTCTTTGACTAAATAAATTCACTAAGCATAAGTCTATCCTACATATTTTGTCCACATTTTCCTCATTGTGACAGGAAGTTAGATTTTATTCATATATATATAAATGGTTTTTTATTTAATTGATGTTAGGTATAGTGCCTTATTATGTAGGCTTAATGAACTTATGTTAAAGGACACACTGTTTATTGCTTTTATGTTATAAATTGTTATGTTATTTAAACACGATCGCAACAACTACTATGTACAAACAGATATCCGATGAGGTGAAATACCACCTGTTTTGAGTGATTGCAATTTGTCAATTAAAGCCAATCACCTCCCTTTAAATAAAGCCTCCAAAGACACACACACCATCCGTCTTGAAAAAGTTCCCACTTGACTGAAGGGGACGAAACGCGTTGACGTCATACCCACTTGATCCACGCAAGCAGACACCTGTCAACCTACAACAGAAGCGCAGCTCCCTACACGCTGTTGTTCTTTTGCCGCCACACGCTGATTTAAACATCTTTCTGGAGCCCGCTACCGCCGTGCACTTCTATCATCTAGCCGGCAACAGTGCGGCGTCCCCGCTCACCACCGGACTCCGCCAGCTGCTACAACAGCACCCGCGCAGCCTGTACACGCTACGGGCTGTCTGCAGCCATACGCCGGCTTCATTCCCAGCCGCAGGTACGCGGCGCTGATGAGTTGCTCCGATATCAGCACAGGTAAATACCTGCCGCCACACCATCGCTCCCCATTTCCATCTATCAGCTGAAGTGCAGCGGATTCCCCCACGCTGCCGGCCATCAGCTGTTCCACTAAGTGCGCTCACTCTGCACTAGAGATTTTGGACATTCACACTATACAATATCTCCTTTCCGCCGTGGTAAGCGAGGGTAAATTCTATACCTAACCACTGGCTGGCTACACCGGCATATGCCGAGAGGAGCACCTAAAGCTTTATATCAGTGAAGACATCAGTGCTATAACGCAATACCTGTCAACTGAGCGCTGGAGAAATTCCAACTCTAATTCTCTACATCCAAGGGTGAGCATATGTGAAATTACCTGTGTTCTCATTATTATTGTTGCTACTGTCCATAATTAAGACTACCAGTCCTGGACACTCTCTTCATTATAAAAAGTGAATATTCTACAAATCGACTGTAGTCTAGTGAACCATTAAGTGTCTGCTGCCAACGATCTTTGATAATCTTTATTCAATCGGATACCACCAATTGGTGTATTGTTTATACATATAACTACACCCAATTATGAAATTGTTTTAATATTTTTATGTTTGTAAATGTCATGTTAAATTTTTTTTTCTATTTTCATATAAAATAATTTAAATATAAACAGTGTGTCCATCACTCATTCATCTTATACCACCCATCAGTGTGTCTATTGTTTCATTCAATTGTCCAAAAACAGCAGCGCAATTTACTCCAATACCCCCCCCCCTCCTTATTTTTCTATCTGTGTGAGTCGGGACAGACTCACAGGAGTGTATGCTGCAGCTGTACTAACTTGATTATATAAATACTAGAATTTTCTTTGTATTGCCTAGCGCCGGGAAGTGTGTTCTAGGGTGCTCCCAGTTTTGGGTCCCCCTGCTACATACCCACCCCCCAGTTGTTTCTATTTTCTGTCTATCCCGAGCAGCTGGCAATTAAAGTAATCATCTATTAATTACAATACAACTTATTGACACACCCCTGGCTGTTATAAGATGAATGATTTTGAGAGTTACAATGAGCGTAAAAACAGGCGAGACTGTTATCTATCGTCATTTAATGCCACTCATAGGTGTGAGGAACCCACTCCCAGTGCCCACTCTAATATGAATAAACTATTTTTTGACTTAGAAGACCTCTTAAAGGATGAAATGCTCAATTGGTGGGACAGTGTGTCCCTCCAGAAATATATTGACGCAAAAACAATTCCTAGAGGTCTAAGAATATTTAAACACCTTTCAATCATTGATAGACCTGAACTTTTAAAAAAATGGAATGAGACACTGGATGGGTGTTCCTTCGCACTTATGAGATTATTGATACAATACCGTGAAGAAATGGTTGATCAAACTGTACTTAAGATAGATAAACTTAAAGACGAACTGCTTACTCATAAGGAGAATTCAACATTTAAGGATAAAGACGAACAAATTAATAGTAGAGTAGAGAGATTTGAGAGAGAACTTTTATCAAATAAAAAGAGAAAATGGGAAAGAGACCAAAATGATTATAAAAAGGATATCGTAGCGGCCAAACGTGCGTACGTTCCACAACAACGTACGCTCTCCGTACGCGGCCGTTGGGGTTAAGTCCACCCACAAGTCAGCCGCATACGTACGGCCAGAAACAACGTCAAAGGGGAGTGGCGTACAATTGAGCGTACGCCAACGTACACGGACGGGCCAGCCCTTACACTCCGACAACTGGCGTACAACTGAGCATACGCCACCGTTTACGGACGTCTCTCGTCCGTCTTCCCGCCGACTTCTTGCGGAAATCTGAGCGTACGCCAGCTTGCACGGACGGGTCGCTATTGTTTTCAATGGAAAACTCAGCTTATGTCACCGCTCGTGAGAGTGAGCGTACGTCCATGGACGCTGGCATACCCTTCACATATATGGACCTGCAAATCTTGCCTTTCAACTAGAATTCTGACAATTAATTAATTATTCTATTTGTTATTCAATTATTGTTTTCTATTAACTCAATTGTCTACCTTAATAAAGACCCTAATAAAACAACATTTTAACCCTCATTACATGTATATTTGTTATGTTCTAATGTGGCATTTTAATCACTATCTATGTGTCCCCATATTGCTGTTACTTTTAAATCAAGTTATGTTGGTGTTTCTGTATATGTACTAAATTATGTCCATAATTAGTTTGTCCAAAATGTGTAACATGTATACCTACCCTGATGTTATGTGTGATGTTTTAATCGAACAACATTAAACATTCATGCATTTTCACTATGTGTTATTTTACTCAAAAACACACACATTCACACATCAATCATTACCCCTCGCCTCAAATTACAAATATAACTTACATTACACATCTGTATGTACCTACCCTTACAAGCCCTCTAACATATTTATTATTAAAAACACAGGCAATTTATAACAGAATATAAACATTTATTTTTAACAAACATAATAAGGGGGGGGGGGATAAAAATAAATTAAATGCGGGCCTCCATTTGGGAAAAAAGGATGCTCAAATACAGGAGGGTCAGGAATATCTCCCGCATTATTGCTGCCACCTCCTCCTGGTGCTGTTCAGTGTCTGTAGTGAAGGGATAAAAAAAAAAATTAATATATAACATACACAAATGTTTGTTGTATTTGTACATAATAAAAAGTTGTGAGTTATGTGTGAAGGCCACATACATTTTTAAACTACATTGAAGATGGGTCTGCTGTAAACACAGTACTAAAAAATAATATGTTAACACACACATACTGTACATAGTAAATAACATTAATTAAATTACTCCTTCTTGGATGAATGTATGCTGTATCCCAATTGGTAGTTTGTTTTTGGGGGACTCTCCTCTAACCTCACAATTAGGCTGTGCTATTTAAGGGTTATGACATTGTTGCGGCTTAAGCACTCCTTACTATTTTAAATTTAGGACATTGCTGTACAAATTATAGGCCTAAAGCTATGTTTGTAAAGCATGCATCCGCATGGCCTCACACACTATTAACAAAACAATCTATAAATTTATGTTGCACATCATGCTGGGAAGTGGAGTTACCCAACACCTGGAGCCACATAACTACAACACCACTAATGTCGGATATCTCATTGGATGTACTGTTATGTCAATTATTCAAGGGGTGAGGCATGGCCACACTCCAAAAAACCACCAAGGGGACCCTTGTTCCTGGAGAAGGACAGGCCACACCTCATGGTCGCCCTGCAGTGATATGTTGCAACTAATGTTGATGTTGGATACACATATGTGGTTGTTGTGATTGTTTATGTGTAGAAATGTGTAGGTAAACATTAGACACATTATTTACTTACGGCTACTTGAGCCATCCTGGTCGCCGCTGGTTGGGTGTGCGGTGGTTGGGGGGGTCAGGAGCAAGGGGGATGGGATTGGACTTTGGATGCTGGTAGTGGGTGTGAGTGGGGATTGGAGAGGTTTGGGGGTGGGTGGTGGAGAGGTGTAGGGGGGTTGGAAATGGGGTGGGGAGGGGGTGGGGGTAGGGGTGTGGGTGGGAGTTGGGGAGGGGGTGGGAGTTGGGGAGGGGGTGGGGGTTGGGGAGGGGGTGGGAGTTGGGGAGGGGGTGGGAGTTGGGGAGGGGGTGGGGGTTGGGGAGGGGGTGGGGGTTGGGGAGGGGGTGGGGGTAGGGGTGTGGGTGGGGGTTGGGGAGGGGGTGGGGGAAGGGGATGGGGAAATTTGGTGGGTCCCAGCTTGACCCATTGTCTTCTCATCTTCCTCCTCCTCTTCCTCCTCCTCTTCCTCCTCCTCTTCCGGCTGCTCCTGGGCTGCCTGCTCCTGGGCTGCCTGGTCCCGGGCTGCCTGCTCCCGGGCTTCTATGCGGGCTCTTGCCCGTGCTGAAATGTTCATGTTGATGGCATAGAAATCGAAGATTGGGTTTCATAAAAAAGGGGGAAAGAAAAATTCACATTAGTCATGCTCATAACCTTCCAAATTATCATTGCTGTTATATTTCAGACATTTATCATGCAAACTAATTGATATGCTACACCCAAAAACTGAGCAACTACTTAAACCCCCCCTATACACCCCCTATACACCCCCTATACACCCCATATACACCCCATATACACCCATATACACCCCCTATACACCCCCTATACACCCCCTATACACCCATATACACCCCCTATACACCCCCTATACACCCATATACACCCATATACACCCCCTATACACCCCATATACACCCATATACACCCCCTATACACTCCATATACACCCCCTATACACCCCATATACACCCCCTATACACCCCATATACACCCCCATACTCAGGAACATATTTATAAAAAGTACAGAAAACATTGCAAAAAAACGCAGTCATACTAGTAAATAAAAACTTACATCGGGCAATATGGCGGCGGAGTGAGGATAGCAACACTGGCTGCCGCCGGCGCAGGTCAGACCAGCGCCGCTCAAGTTGGCCCAGGTTTCTGTCGACGCCGGTCCGGGCGAAGATTAGCCGGCGGGCAGCATTATATGCCCGCCGCTTGTCAATATTGGACACATAAGGGCCCCTGGGCCCCAGGCGCCGGACCATGACCTCAACCAAGGCCAATAGCTCCTGGGTAGAAAACGCCCTAGCCCTGGTTGAAGTCATAGTGGCAATGGCGCAGTTATTAATTGCAGGTACATATATCACTTTTGGTGCTTGCTGATTGGTGTAAAAAATTGTTTGTTTAGTATTAACTTTATTAATCCTTCTTACATGAACAAACTGGATGCGAATAGAAACTTACGCGGACCGTTCCGATATACACACACCATAACCAACAGCATGCATTCAATGTATAGAGAGGAACTGTATATACAGTGTGCATAAAAGAATACACGCAAGCGTCTACTAATAAATACGCTGCTAAAAGGGGCACAATGCAACATGTTGGTGTATGACAACTTCAGACTCATTACATATGTAAGGAAAGCATTATAACGTGATGTTTTGAAATGTGACTCACAAAGCATACACGAACTCCAACAGATACCAGCTGACAACACTCATCATTGGAATGACAGGTGCACACATTTCACGATGTAGCACACAATGCTCCACAACCTGTGTATGTGCATATACAGGTGATTGATCAGGTGCGTGGAGACCTGCGTAATTTAAGCGGCAATTATCGGCGGGAAATATCGGCATAAATTAGCAAGTACATTGCGGGGAAAAATATACGCCCCCTTGTTCATGGCGGGAGATTAACATATAAATAATCAGTCAGATGCAGGCCAGAATTGCTGCAAACATGTCTAACTCAGACGATTCCGCAGCTGAGGACGCTCTACAGAGAGCACAAGCAGAATCCCTGCTTGAAGCTTTACAGAAGAGGGAACAGGAGCGGAGAAGGAGGGCTCAAGAGAGAAGTAGCCTGCAAGACCAAGCGGGCCCCTCACTAACAGGCCCTGTTCAACCTCCACCAGCTCCACAAGGGCCAAGCAACCAGCCAGAACAAGAGGTTGCATCTCTCCAAACAGGTGTGACCCAGCAGGTGCATGGTGAGAGAACTGGGGCCACCAGAAAACGAGCTGCAACATCTAGGGTGAGGACTGAGCAGGATACCACCACCAAAAAGAGAAACCCTGCATTTGTAGAGGCAGAATTAAGAATTTTAGTGCCCAGAGCACGTGAATGGATAGAATTGCCAATCAGGAAGCCGGGTGCCAGTGCAAGGAGAAACCTTTGGGACAAGATAACAGAGGAAGTGAACCAGGTGTCACCAGTGGTCAGAGATTGGCTATCGGTGAAGAAAAGGCAAGTGTGTTTGTCCCCCTGATAATGTCATATGTGTGTACATATGTTACATGTATGTTTTGAGAATAATAGAAAGGTGTGTTTGTAGATAGTGCTACACTTCAATGTCACATGTGAACACAACCATGTCTAATAACCCACATTGATATATGAAACATGCACCATTGGTGTGATGTGAGGTTATGGGCACATTTCTGCTCATGTGAAGTATGTGAAGTATGTGATGGGACAAGAGAAAGTGTGTTTTGGAAAGAGTTGTTGTAAAGGTGCCCATACACGTTACAATTATTGTATACAATATTGTATACAATATCGCATCTCATAGCATATCGGTTTAGCGATGAGTACAAAAAGTATGTGCAGCACATACTTTTTGTACTAGATCTCATCTAATCTGATCTCATCGCAAAACCGATATGCTATGAGATGCAATATTGTATACAATAATTGTAACGTGTATGGCCACCTTTACATGTTCCATATGATGCAACTGAAACAAGAATGAGCAAACTGTGCACATGTAGCTGGTGAGAAACTACACATCCCAGTATGCCATCCCATAGTTAAATGACTCCATAATAACCACACTGTCAAGCTATGGTGGAATGTGTAGTTTCACAACAGGTGGAGGTGCCTAATTTGGCCATGGATGATGTCATTTCTGCATAGTGATCTATGTATGTGCATTTAGAGGCCTAATGAATGAGATGAGACACTGAAATGCCTCCTAATGGAGACATTAATGTGTGTGGGACACATATGGCTAAAAAACATAAGATCACCCACACTAGGAAATGTCACGTAGTCATGATGTTCACTAGCACAGTGGTGCACATATCTCATGGTGATATTTGTATTTTTAAACTTGTAGGTGGACCGACTTCAAAAGTACACTGAAGAGGAAGATGACTGACCGGTACAACCACAGCATGTCCACCGGGAGAGGTCCTATGCCCGATACTTTGGAGTATACCCCCCTGGAGCAGGACGCCTTGGACGTCATTGATGTGGCCGAGGTCAGGGGGATCTCCAATATGGACAGAGAGCTCCCGGCGGAGGTCTTTGATGCTGCTTTTGATGGTAAGTCACAGTAATGCATTGTATTTTGAAAGAGATTTTTTAGTGCGTATGTGATGGTGACATTGTTTTCAATTATTATCCTAGCAGAAGCAGAAACCCAGGATGTACCGGCAGCATCTTCCTCTGCAGAGCCACAGGTGGAGCAAGTGGTCCAGCCTCCACCAAGAAGACACCCCCAGCCCCAGCCACAGGAGACATGGGATGAGAGCATGATGGTGATGCTGGAGAGGATCGAGCAGCAAGGGGTGGATGCTGCGCTCCGTCAGCAGCAGATTGGGGAATTTTTGGAGGATTGGAAGGCCACAAACAGGCAGCAGTGTGAGGCCTTCAACCGCATGAATGACACTCTGGCGGCTGGCATGCAAAGCATTGGCCAACACCTCAGCCGCCTGAATGACATTCTTGCGGAGCTGCTGACCACCGCCAGGTCCCTAAGGGACAATCCCCCATCTGCTGGCCCACCCCAAGCTGCTCCCCAACCTTCCACCTCTGCTGACCCTCCTGTGTCCACTAGGGGAAGACGCCGCAAGCCATATGACCCAAAGGCCCCTGTCCCCAAGGCCCCATCTAAAAGGGGGAAAAAAGGGCCCAAATAATGAGACCTGGTTCACTTCCTCTGTGGTTGGACCCCAAATGTTTAAATTGCACTGGACATCCACTTCCTGAGTTGGCCATCGATCCATTTTCGTGCCATGGGCATTAAAGTTCTTATTTTGACCTCTACAAATGCAGGATAAATTTTTGGTGGTGTGTATCTTGCTTAGTATTCACCCTGGTTGTTGCAGTACGTATTCTGGTGTCCCCATTTTTTTCACCATTGCATTTGCAGGGTAACACATGTTTGGAGATATGCAACCTCTTGTTCTGGCTGTTTTTTTTATTTTTGTGTCTATTTTGTTTATTTGATTTATGACATGAAAGTGTCTACTAAGCTGTGATGCTGAACAGCAAATAAATTTATTTTACCAATTAAAACAAAATTGTTGTATGTGTAATTTCTTGTGTGAAACAAATACAGGTCGAGTATCCCGTATCCGAATATCCGTTATCCGAATTATTCCGAAATACGGACATTCCAGAAAGTGAAAAAAATTTTTTTTTTTGCTAAAAACTCACTGGGGACATATGTAACAGCATCACTGGGGACATTATATGTAACTGGCACTATATATGTGCAAGACAATGATTGCTTGGCATTCAAATTCAGTGCTGAGATAGTACACAAATTTTGTTTCACGTTTTGAAACCTTGTTTTTTGAACAATTAAAATATGTTTGTGTGTATTTTATGTGGTAATAAAATATATTTGTGTGTATATTATGTGTTTATACAGTATAAATGCAAGATACTTCAAAATACATCATTGAAATATTAAAATATTCCGAAATACGGAATAATCCGTTATCCAAAATTCTCCTGGTCCCGAGCATTTTGGATACGGGATACTCAACCTGTACTAGATTTATGTGTACTTACTGACCAGGGTATTTTTGAACATTTGTTGAAGTGTGGTCGAAGTTTCCCATGTGTAACCCTCTCCATGGCCATTCCCATGTTCCTATCCAACTTTTCCCTGCTAATTAGTTTGTGTCAGCACATGTGCAGAGCAACTTAATAGGTGAGAAAGCAGTTTGTGTGCAGGTGAGGTAGCTCCTACAGTAGTAGGTAAAAGCAGGTCCAGAACAATGCTTTCCTCATGGAGTGGGTAAGGCAGACAAACAAGGGTCAAAAGGTACATTTGTGTAGGAATGCATATGTGTCCTCCCTAAAAAAAGATGTGTGAATCGGCCAAACATGATAAAATTGCTTGTGAACAAACATGTATAAGTTTTTAAATATATATGATTTTACAGTGTCATAAGCAGATGTAGGAATCCTTTGTTAGAGAGATGTGAGTGCAATAATGTGATTGGTGGCATCTTACATCCAGAGTGTAGTCAAATCCAATTCATAGCAGATCAGATAGTGGTACAGTTCTGTATTTTGGGTACTATACAAAGATTGTGTGCAAAATAGTGGGCATGGGCTTAAAACATTGCTGAAACATCCTTTGTAGGTGTTAGATGTGGTTTATGTTATTGTATCATAAATACAAAACCTATGTTTGTATTAGAGTGAACACGTTGACACATGTCGACATGTGTAGATTGAGTGTGCTACTGTGTAAAGTCTATGAAAGCACGTAGTGAATGTGTCTAACTGTTTAGCAAATAGCTACCTTAGCATATATAAGCAGGTCTTAAAAAGATTCTTACCTTAAATTAAACAAACCTTTAAATGTCGAGAAGTATAGAAAGATAAGCTTCCAATGTGTTTGAGTGCTGTGTGTGGCTTGCAGGTAGTGAAATCATGGTTTGGACTAAATAGACTGCAGCATTGCTTATTACATTCAGGTGTATGTGTTTGAGTAGTAATCAGCGTTAATTAGCAAACCCAGGCGCACGCTGGCATGCGGTATCTGTAGGGGTGGTTTGAGATGGCGGTTGGCGGCCGCCTGTTTTGTGTCCGAAATGAACGGTGCCTTAGTCGATCGTGCGGTAGTAGCACCGCTCATTTTTGGTGCACACCCCCGTGTACGCCCATATTTACGCCCATTTTCCCTCATTATTTCGGCCGCTCCCCTCATCACGCCCCTATGCCGCCCCCAATGCCCGTACACTCGCGTATAGGTTTTTTCGCACGTAGAGACCCGTCCGTAAGCGTTGTGGAGTGTTCGCGCCTGCGCATTAGCGAATGTACGCATGCGCAGATCATAAAAAACCCCGGGACGTACGCGTACGGCCCGGCCGCACCAACCGGAATAAGGCCCATAGTGAGGACATACCACAAAATGAATCCAAATGAACCTAGTGCCGAGTCAAACTCATTTAATAGAGCTCGCCCACAATTTAGACAGAGGAAGCCTTCCTTTAGAAATAATCGAGACAGATCCTATCAGAATAGGAGAGATAGGAACAACTCATATAACTCAGAGTATAAACATAATCATTATAACCAAAGTAAATATATCACTAAAGAGAGAAGTACAATATATCCACCTACCCAACAGTCCACTTCTGATGAGACCCGTAATACTGAAGCGCAAAATAGCCAGGTTTTTCGGTCAAGAACCTGGCAGGACTACAACCCATATACCAATCTGACCAATCATACACCAAAAAGACATCGAGACAGAGAGGGAGAAGAGGAGGGAGAAAGAGAGCAAAGAAAGCAGAGACTAAAATAGATACCACAGGTATATTCAATTTAACCACACACCAACTTACGGACTCTCAGAAAACTCTTCTCTCTAAAGGATTAAACTTCGCTCCACAAAAAGACCCCAATATTTTTGAGTTATTTACCGATCTGAATAAGTTCACACGTGACTTATGTCGGAAACGTTTTTTCGCCTCTAAAGATCTAAGAAAAACAAATATAGATGGAGAGACAAACCCCATAGTGTTGGATAACACTGACAAACAAGGCCTTGAGACACTTCAATCGCTATTGGAGGAAAATAATACAGAAGAAATTGAATTATTCAATATTAACCTGTTGAGTACTTCTACTAGTCAACCACTCTTTAAGAAAAAATCAAATTTCTTCCCTCTTGAACATAAGAGCCCCGCCATCACCATCTTTTATAATAAAACCTTAGATGACTTCAAAAAACTCTGTACAAAAACAGCAAAGAAAAACATTACTAAAGATAATCTAACTAAACTAGAACGCACAGAACTTCGTGCTTTAAAAAAGGACCTCGCAATCGTGGTCAAACAGGCGGATAAAGGGGGGGGGGGGGGGTTGTCCTGATGGAAAGAGAAGCATATCTAAATGAAGCGTTTAAACAACTTAATGATGACAACTATTATTTAAAACTTCCATCCAACCCTACCCCCTCCTTCCAAACACAACTCAAAAATCTATTAGATAAAGCAGTACTGGAGGGTGCGATATCCAGGGAAGAATCACAGTTTTTATTCCCATATCACCCCATTACCCCACATTTTATTTTTTACCCAAAATACACAAACACCTCACTTCACCTCCTGGGAGACCCATTATTTCAGGTGTTGGTTCCCTCACTTCCAATCTGTCACATTTTGTAGATTCTCACCTCCAAAAATTTGTTTTATCACTTTCATCACACATTAAAGACACTACTCACATTTTGAACAAAACTCTTGATGTATCTTGGAATGAGGGCTGGGGTTTTTTAACCCTTGACGTACAGGCATTGTACACTAACATACCACATGATAAGGGTGTCACAGCAATCAGTCACTATTTGGATACGGATAAAGACATCTCACTTCCCCGCAAACAATTTATTTTAGATTCGATCACTCACATCCTCACTCACAATTATTTTATTTTTGAAGACCAACACTTCTTACAGCGCCTTGGAACGGCCATGGGGACCAGATTTGCACCAAGTTTTGCGAACCTCTATATGGGCCGCCTAGAAGAACAACTTATATGGGGCGGTCCATATAGAGAGAATCTGGTCCTCTATGGCCGTTTCATTGACGATTTATTTATAATTTGGCAAGGGGGACACGATTTGGCACTTGAATTTGTTAATTTTCTTAATTTAAACACATTCAACCTTAAATTCACTCACACCTTTAGTTACACTACTGTTAATTTCCTGGATATCGCATTCTCCATTCAGGACAATATCCTGATTACTACTAATTATATAAAACCGGTGGGGACTAATAATTATCTTCATTTTCAAAGCGGACATTATAAGCCCTGGATAAATAATATCCCCAAAAATCAATTGTTGCGAATCCGCCGCAATTGCGCACTAGATTCAGAATATAATGCACAAGCAGAAGCAATGATTAATAACTTTAAGAGAAGAGGCTACCCTGATGCTATCCTCCAAGAAGCACTTAAACAGGTTAATACAACAAAAAGAGCAAGTCTTCTAGCTACTAAACAAAATAAGAACGAATTTATTACAACTAACACTATTACGTTTGTCTCAAAATTTAACAACAAATCCCAGCAAATTAAGAAAATAATATTGGAAAACTTCAAACTATTGTCATATGACAAAATTTTACAAGAGACTCAAATTATCCCCAAAATGACCTTTAGAAGGAACAAGAATCTAAAGGATTTCATCTCCCCAAGTATGTTACCCTCATTGAAACCCAATCTGTCATCTACCTGGATTCCCCCCAAACCTACTGGTAATTTTAAATGTAATAGAAATATTTGCATTACTTGCAAATATATGTCCAATAAGAAAAAAGAAATTACATCGACTCATAATAAACAAGTATTTCCCATTAAACAATTTTTGAACTGTGAAACCACCTACTGCGTCTACGTGCTGGAGTGTTCATGTAAACTCCAGTACGTAGGACGCACTACCAGGAGTTTAAAAAGTCGCTTCAGAGAACACAGAAATAACATCCTCAAGAAAATACAAAATCACAGTATTCCACGCCACTTACTAGCAAAACATGAAGGTGACCCAAGTGGCATGTCTGTCACTGGAGTAGAACAAATTATCATGACAAAAAGAGGAGGTGACAGGTACAGAAAATTATGCCTTGCAGAATCAGCTTGGATCTTTAAACTTGATACCCTAAGTCCACAGGGACTTAACGAGGCTCTTGATTTTACTTGTCTGGATTAATCATAAAAGCCCCCCCTTACAATCATCCAAAACATCTGTCTCTCATGGGGTGGAGTGACAGGGATCTACCCGACATGCTCCCTTTGGGGTGACATGCCGGGTGTGCTAGACCCCACTTGCCCCACCCCCTGAGAAACCACTAGTTATTTCTGAATCAAAATCCGAATTGATTTATCAATACAATATAAAAGTGTAATCTAAACTATATAATTAGAAAATATAAATAAAAGAAGTATATATATCTTCTTGTGAAATATCAAAATAATTTTTTTTTTTATTTTTTTTTTGGCTGTTCCCCAATTTATTGTCCTATCAAATCAGAATGTCTATCTTTAAAACACAGTAAAATATTACTCTAAATAAATTGATCCATATGTGAAGTAACCAGATGATCACTCCTCTCCTTAATAGATTTGAGGACTATTTTCTCTCTGCAATAATATCTCTCAGTGCAAATATGCACTTATTGATTATTATAGAATTAATGTTATACTCTCTAACTATTTTACTTTGTGCTAAAAGTCTTTTTATATACATTCAAAATTTCCCTCTTGTAATACATACCTATTATATATAATGATCTCTCCTCCATCTAGATTATCTATATTAATTCCTTCTCCATAGATGATACAATAATTTTCTCTGTGTAAACTCATTATAAAAATATATATTGTAATACTGTGAGTACTCATTGATGTCTACTTAACGCTTCTTTGACTAAATAAATTCACTAAGCATAAGTCTATCCTACATATTTTGTCCACATCTTCCTCATTGTGACAGGAAGTTAGATTTTATTCATATATATATAAATGTTTTTTTATTTAATTGATGTTAGGTATAGTGCCTTATTATGTAGGCTTAATGAACTTATGTTAAAGGACACACTGTTTATTGCTTTTATGTTATAAATTGTTATGTTATTTAAACACGATCGCAACAACTACTATGTACAAACAGATATCCGATGAGGTGAAATACCACCTGTTTTGAGTGATTGCAATTTGTCAATTAAAGCCAATCACCTCCCTTTAAATAAAGCCTCCAAAGACACACACACCATCCGTCTTGAAAAAGTTCCCACTTGACTGAAGGGGACGAAACGCGTTGACGTCATACCCACTTGATCCACGCAAGCAGACACCTGTCAACCTACAACAGAAGCGCAGCTCCCTACACGCTGTTGTTCTTTTGCCGCCACACGCTGATTTAAACATCTTTCTGGAGCCCGCTACCGCCGTGCACTTCTATCATCTAGCCGGCAACAGTGCGGCGTCCCCGCTCACCACCGGACTCCGCCAGCTGCTACAACAGCACCCGCGCAGCCTGTACACGCTACGGGCTGTCTGCAGCCATACGCCGGCTTCATTCCCAGCCGCAGGTACGCGGCGCTGACGAGTTGCTCCGATATCAGCACAGGTAAATACCTGCCGCCACACCATCGCTCCCCATTTCCATCTATCAGCTGAAGTGCAGCGGATTCCCCCACGCTGCCGGCCATCAGCTGTTCCACTAAGTGCGCTCACTCTGCACCAGAGATTTTGGACATTCACACTATACAATATCTCCTTTCCGCCGTGGTAAGCGAGGGTAAATTCTATACCTAACCACTGGCTGGCTACACCGGCATATGCCGAGAGGAGCACCTAAAGCTTTATATCAGTGAAGACATCAGTGCTATAACGCAATACCTGTCAACTGAGCGCTGGAGAAATTCCAACTCTAATTCTCTACATCCAAGGGTGAGCATATGTGAAATTACCTGTGTTCTCATTATTATTGTTGCTACTGTCCATAATTAAGACTACCAGTCCTGGACACTCTCTTCATTATAAAAAGTGAATATTCTACAAATCGACTGTAGTCTAGTGAACCATTAAGTGTCTGCTGCCAACGATCTTTGATAATCTTTATTCAATCGGATACCACCAATTGGTGTATTGTTTATACATATAACTACACCCAATTATGAAATTGTTTTAATATTTTTATGTTTGTAAATGTCATGTTAAATTTTTTTTTTCGATTTTCATATAAAATAATTTAAATATAAACAGTGTGTCCATCACTCATTCATCTTATACCACCCATCAGTGTGTCTATTGTTTCATTCAATTGTCCAAAAACAGCAGCGCAATTTACTCCAATACCCCCCCTCCTTATTGTAAATGAAGGATGTCTAAAAGGCACTCCAGCCTGTTTTAATCAGAAGCTGGTATACCTGTAGTGCAGGGGTGTCAAACACAAGGCCCGCGGGCCAAATCCGGCCCGCCAGACCTCTTCATGTGGCCTGCGCAGCCGCCGCCAGCCTTCACCTTTTATTCTCGATTTTTTTTTTAAACAAGAAAGCCGCCTCTTCAGCGCATGCGCGGCAGCCTACAAGCCAGAGAACTTCTGCCCTCTAGCGCAGTGCCACCGGTCGTCAACCCCTCCTCCACTCCCACCTGCTGTATAGAAACCAGAGAGAGGAAAGAGCAGGTCCGTCGTGGTGAACGGTGCTGCTGCTGTGCACTCCAGGTCACTTACTGCTGAGTGTGCACTGCACAGTGACCGGGAGCACGCTGCCCCCCACTCCTGGATAGATAGTGCGAGGAGCGCTACTCACAGGAGGGAGGGGGAAATGCGCCTGTGTGAGAGTGCAGCTGTGTCCTTGGTGGTGGAGCAGCTCAGACTGGAGTGGACGCATCAGAGCGGGTAAGTGTCAAACTCTCTGCCTATGTGTGTGTGTGTGTGCACTGGCACATTGCAGCCCATCATTAATTGCTGTGTCCCATGATAATAAGCAGGACATATGCCCTAAGACTGAGTGCTGCCCCCCTGTGCAGGCAGCGTGTGCCCTAATGCACTGCAGTTCACAGCAATAGCAGGAGGGAAATGCTACTGCTGAGTATACAATAATTGAATGCAGTGACAATAATTTATGATACTAAAGAGTGGACACATAGTCCTACAGATACAACCGGCCCTTTGAGGGTGACCAAACTGCTGATGCGGCCCCCAATGAATTTGAGTTTGACACCCCTGCTGTAGTGGATTGAAATAACCCGATCCCACTCTTTAACAATGTTTTGAACATTACCCCTGAGGAAGTCTTTATGACGAAACGCGTTGGTGTTTGTTTTCCTTCTGCTGTACTCCAATCATGACAAATGAATGAAAAACATTTTTTATTGTATTTTACTTTTTTTTTTTAAATTGTCTAATATTATACAGCCTGTAATTATTGCAGTGACTTGAATTCGGTGGTGGAGGTTTGAAATTATAGCGCACTCTATCTCTCATTCTATCCATTCCTTTTTTCCCCTTTGACAGGGAGGATTCATAGAGTTGCTGCTCTTACACTTACTAGCACATTGAAATGGTTTTTCTGTGCATCTCAATATATATATATACTTTCCAAAATAGAGGCGTCACTCCGGGACTTGTGAAAGCAAATGTGATTTATTAGCTTCTAGGTGGTCAACGGCGTTTCGGGAGTTAACCCTTCGTCAGGACCAGAAGACAGTCAAACGTTGCACGTTTGACTGTCTTCTGGTCCTGAAGAAGGGTTAACTCCCGAAACGCCGTTGACCACCTAGAAGCTAATAAATCACATTTGCTTTCACAAGTCCTGGAGTGACGCCTCTATTTTGGAAAGTGTACTGGTGGCTGCAACGCCACATAGGAAGGCACCCGGGCAAGCGATACCATCGATAAGCGAGGAGTGCCGGACATTCACCTACATATATATATATATATATATATATATATATATATATATATATATATATATATATATATATATATATATATATATATATATATATATATATATATATATATATATCAGCGGGATGGACCAGCACTCTCACCAACTCTAGTAATAGCCTGCGTGCCCTTGCAAATATTGTACAACAGCAGGTAGAGAACACCAGTTTCCTCGATGTCCCCAAGCACGGCACTGACAGTTCTTTCACAAAAATAGTAGCTTTATTCTCAACGTTTCGAGGAACGTATCCCCGTCGTCAGGAGTAGTAGACACACAAACAAATATCACATTGCTTACCTTATATAGCGTCCACCACGCTGCATCCGCCGCCTACCTGCGCCTTCATCACGAGAATCACCGGCACCTGAACAGCGCGCACCCGGGTGACGTCACAGCGTCTCTCCCGGCCGCGTTGCTAGGCAGCCAAGGCGTCTCCAGTGATTACAGCGCAGACAGCGCACGTTAGCAGACAGTGGATGTACGTCATATAGGTTTACATATACTACATAAATATAATACAATAAAAAACATGGAAACACATAAAGCATACATATTAAAAGAATAAAAATAGCAGCAGTATCTCCAGCAATAAAGTCAAAGCAATTTAAATAATCACAAAGTAATACGTCATGCATATCGCACAGTGAATAACAACCAGAAGCATTACATGAGAGTATTCCATGCAATGCGCTCGTTAAGGCCCCTAGGAGCCACAGTGTCTAATCTGTGGATCCAAGCGGCCTCCAAACGGAGCAACTTCTTATTACGATCACCACCCCTGATACTTTCAGGGATGTGGTCGATTATTTGATATTTAAGTGAGCAGAGCGAATGGCCATGGGTTTTAAAATGCACCGCTACTGGCTGGTCGTTATTTTTGCCACTCAGTGCCGATTTGATGGCAGAGCGGTGTAAGGCCATGCGCTCTTTAAACTTCCTCGATGTTTTGCCTACGTAGTAGTAGCCGCAAGGGCAGATGATAATATAAACAACATAGCGAGATTCACAGGATAATACATGTCTGATTTTATATTTGAAAGCACTGTGGGGGTGCTTGAAAGTGTCACTGGCTATCTAGTAGCCACAAGTGACACATTTAGGACACTTATAACAGCCAGGTTTTTTGACTGCCACATTAGGTGTGCTCTGGAATTCGCTAATGTCGGAATGTACAAGTAGGTCTCGGAGATTCTTGCCCCTCCGAAAACATGGCAATGGTCTCATTTTTTGGAAGCAGCTCAAACTTTTATCAGAAGCCAGAACAGGCCACAGGGCTCTAGTGGCGATGGGCACAACGGGGCTTGAAGTGTCAAAATTGGTCACCAAGGGGAACACAGATTCCTTTTTCTTGACTACCGGTTTTAAGAGATTCTTTCTCTCTAACTTTAAAACTCTGTTTTTAGACAACTCGAGATCCTTTAAGGCATACCCACGCTCATGGAATTTAAGTATGACCTTATCCAATTCGCAAGATAACGTGGACCAGTCACTACAGATTCTAGCCACTCTTATCATTTGCGAATAGGGTAACCCTTTCTTGAGGGCGGGGGGGTGATGGCTATTAGCCATCAACAAAGTATTCCTGTCAGTAGTCTTAGAAAAAATGGTAGTGGAAATAGAGCCATTATTAAGTTGTATTAGAACGTCCAGATACGCAATTTCATTAGTGCTACATTTAAAGGTGAATTTAATAGGCGTATCCATCGCATTAATTTCCTGCATCATTACTTCAAAGGAATCTTGTCCCCCCTCCCACAACATGAACAGGTCATCAATGTACCTGCAGAACATCCGGATATGTTTGTTAAATCTATGTTGGAAAAACATTTTTTGCTCTAAGCCAAACATATAGATATTTGCATAGGACGGCGAAACCGCCGCCCCCATTGCACACCCGGATGTCTGCAGGTACATTTTGTTATCAAAAACAAAATAGTTACGAGTCAATATTAATTCAAGTAAAGTCAGAAATAGGTCAGTGTCGAACCCAAAATTGGTGACTTTTTGGCACAGAAACTCCTTCATGGCCAACAAGCCATCAGTGTGTGGAATGGACGTATAGAGGCTTGTGACATCCATGACACAAAGAATCGTGCCAGGAGTCACATCGCCTACTGCTTCTAGTTTGGTCAAAAAAGATGTAGTATCTTTAAGATATGTCGGCTGCACCACAATATGCGGTTGTACCAGCATATCCAACAGTTGTGAAACAGGTTGATACAGACTCCCCCTGGCCGAAATGATAGGTCGACCCGGGGGATTCTGTAAACACTTGTGGATTTTAGGAAGTGTATATAACACTGGCACAATAGGGCATATTACTTTTAATGCTGCACAACATTTAATATCAAGCACGCCGCTACTGCAGGCGAGGTCTAGGAGTTTGAACAATTCATTTTGATATTTAAGCGTGGGGTCACTACGTAACATACAATATACCGTATCACAGTTCAACTGACGAAGTATTTCATTGCGATACTCTGCAATATCTTGTATCACTATCCCGCCCCCCTTATCGGCAGGGCGGATAGTGATACTTCTGTCAGTGCTCAGATTTTTCAAAGCACGAAGTTCACTCCTAGATAAATTACCATGGTGCACATTATTAGCGGCTGTGTATTTATACATAGACTCACCCAGCATTCTGCTAAACGTTTTAATAGAGGCATTATGACTGATGGGATCATAGGTAGATAAGTGCTGTTTACTCACAAAAGACTGTATAACAGATGATGTAATGTCCCGTTCAGAGTTCTGAAAATGTTCTTTAAGACGTAGATTACGTCCAATACGGTGGTGATCCACCTGCCACTCAAAGTCATTATGTCTGTTCGTGGGAATAAACGATAACCCCTTGTTCAATACAGTCCTTTCGACATCCAGAAGCGGCCTGCTTGACAAATTGTAGATCAACTCTTGGACTTGGTGCGAGCTCTTGAAGATCCTTTCGCATTGGCCCCCTCTCCTTGTTCTTTGTTTTTTGCACCCTTGCCTCGGGTGGTTGCGCCTAAAGGGGGACGCTTAGATGTTGATGCGTCGTCGGAATCGGCCACCACAAAGTCACTGTCACTTTGAGACGATGTATAATGTTGGGTGGCTCTAACTTTCTTGGAGCGCCAGGAACGTCTATTCTGGAAGATACCACCGGGACGATTCTCTCTGTCGGTGCCCGTTAGCCATCTATAGACACTGTTATATTCATAGTCCTGCTGGACCGTTGACAATTTAGACTTTTTGAATTTCACCAATTCAGCTTTGTAACTTTCACATTGCTGGTTTAGTTTAGCCCATAGCTTGTCATTGGCACGGTCAGCTATAATGGCCTGGTGTTCATTATGAACAGCTGTTACTTTGTCCCTGGTGGTTTTTAATTCACGTCCGGCAAACTCCACGACTAATAGCATCAAATCCAGGCTGCAGCGGTTGAGAACTGCAACCCAGCGGCGGCAGAACTCAGGACTCGCCCGTCCAATAGTTGGTACATTCCGTACACGGAAGCCTCTGGGGATTAATTTCTGTCTATAATAATCAGATAGTGACTGTCCATGAAGAAGAAAATCGATTTCCTTCTTGCGTAATTTTAGAAGTTTCTGGTAGACATCATCTATGTCGACGGTGTCAGCATTAGGTTCAGCGGTGAATAAAATTTCAGATACTTCCTCAGGAGTGAATAGAAGTATTTCTCCTCTGGGGAGATCCGTGGAACCCGGGTCTCCAGTACCAGCCGGCAGTTGACTGCTGCTAAACGATTCCATGTCCAAAAGGAAAGCAAAAGTGTGGATACTTGTTCAGCACAGTTCACAATATTGTCGGAGGTGCCTTGTCCCTTTAAGGTGTCGATACACCAAACTTATGTAGCAGCGGGATGGACCAGCACTCTCACCAACTCTAGTAATAGCCTGCGTGCCCTTGCGAATATTGTACAACAGCAGGTAGAGAACACCAGTTTCCTCGATGTCCCCAAGCACGGCACTGACAGGTCTTTCACAAAAATAGTAGCTTTATTCTCAACGTTTCGAGGAACGTATCCCCGTCGTCAGGAGTAGTAGACACACAAACAAATATCACATTGCTTACCTTATATAGCGTCCACCACGCTGCATCCGCCGCCTACCCGCGCCTTCATCACGAGAATCACCGGCACCTGAACAGCGCGCACCCGGGTGACGTCACAGCGTCTCTCCCGGCCGCGTTGCTAGGCAGCCAAGGCGTCTCCAGTGATTACAGCGCAGACAGCGCACGTTAGCAGACAGTGGATGTACGTC
Source organism: Crinia signifera (assembly GCF_055691185.1). Taxonomy (NCBI): domain Eukaryota; kingdom Metazoa; phylum Chordata; class Amphibia; order Anura; family Myobatrachidae; genus Crinia; species Crinia signifera. The sequence continues at coordinate 85,716,913 of NC_139217.1, forward strand.
ATATAGGTTTACATATACTACATAAATATAATACAATAAAAAACATGGAAACACATAAAGCATACATATTAAAAGAATAAAAATAGCAGCAGTATCTCCAGCAATAAAGTCAAAGCAATTTAAATAATCACAAAGTAATACGTCATGCATATCGCACAGTGAATAACAACCAGAAGCATTACATGAGAGTATTCCATGCAATGCGCTCGTTAAGGCCCCTAGGAGCCACAGTGTCTAATCTGTGGATCCAAGCGGCCTCCAAACGGAGCAACTTCTTATTACGATCACCACCCCTGATACTTTCAGGGATGTGGTCGATTATTTGATATGCTCTGCTCACTTAAATATCAAATAATCGACCACATCCCTGAAAGTATCAGGGGTGGTGATCGTAATAAGAAGTTGCTCCGTTTGGAGGCCGCTTGGATCCACAGATTAGACACTGTGGCTCCTAGGGGCCTTAACGAGCGCATTGCATGGAATACTCTCATGTAATGCTTCTGGTTGTTATTCACTGTGCGATATGCATAACGTATTACTTTGTGATTATTTAAATTGCTTTGACTTTATTGCTGGAGATACTGCTGCTATTTTTATTCTTTTAATATGTATGCTTTATGTGTTTCCATGTTTTTTATTGTATTATATTTATGTAGTATATGTAAACCTATATGACGTACATCCACTGTCTGCTAACGTGCGCTGTCTGCGCTGTAATCACTGGAGACGCCTTGGCTGCCTAGCAACGCGGCCGGGAGAGCCGCTGTGACGTCACCCGGGTGCGCGCTGTTCAGGTGCCGGTGATTCTCGTGATGAAGGCGTGGGTAGGCGGCGGATGCAGCGTGGTGGACGCTATATAAGGTAAGCAATGTGATATTTGTTTGTGTGTCTACTACTCCTGACGACGGGGATACGTTCCTCGAAACGTTGAGAATAAAGCTACTATTTTTGTGAAAGACCTGTCAGTGCCGTGCTTGGGGACATCGAGGAAACTGGTGTTCTCTACCTGCTGTTGTACAATATTCGCAAGGGCACGCAGGCTATTACTAGAGTTGGTGAGAGTGCTGGTCCATCCCGCTGCTACATAAGTTTGGTGTATCGACACCTTAAAGGGACAAGGCACCTCCGACAATATTGTGAACTGTGCTGAACAAGTATCCACACTTTTGCTTTCCTTTTGGACATGGAATCGTTTAGCAGCAGTCAACTGCCGGCTGGTACTGGAGACCCGGGTTCCACGGATCTCCCCAGAGGAGAAATACTTCTATTCACTCCTGAGGAAGTATCTGAAATTTTATTCACCGCTGAACCTAATGCTGACACCGTCGACATAGATGATGTCTACCAGAAACTTCTAAAATTACGCAAGAAGGAAATCGATTTTCTTCTTCATGGACAGTCACTATCTGATTATTATAGACAGAAATTAATCCCCAGAGGCTTCCGTGTACGGAATGTACCAACTATTGGACGGGCGAGTCCTGAGTTCTGCCGCCGCTGGGTTGCAGTTCTCAACCGCTGCAGCCTGGATTTGATGCTATTAGTCGTGGAGTTTGCCGGACGTGAATTAAAAACCACCAGGGACAAAGTAACAGCTGTTCATAATGAACACCAGGCCATTATAGCTGACCGTGCCAATGACAAGCTATGGGCTAAACTAAACCAGCAATGTGAAAGTTACAAAGCTGAATTGGTGAAATTCAAAAAGTCTAAATTGTCAACGGTCCAGCAGGACTATGAATATAACAGTGTCTATAGATGGCTAACGGGCACCGACAGAGAGAATCGTCCCGGTGGTATCTTCCAGAATAGACGTTCCTGGCGCTCCAAGAAAGTTAGAGCCACCCAACATTATACATCGTCTCAAAGTGACAGTGACTTTGTGGTGGCCGATTCCGACGACGCATCAACATCTAAGCGTCCCCCTTTAGGCGCAACCACCCGAGGCAAGGGTGCAAAAAACAAAGAACAAGGAGAGGGGGCCAATGCGAAAGGATCTTCAAGAGCTCGCACCAAGTCCAAGAGTTGATCTACAATTTGTCAAGCAGGCCGCTTCTGGATGTCGAAAGGACTGTATTGAACAAGGGGTTATCGTTTATTCCCACGAACAGACATAATGACTTTGAGTGGCAGGTGGATCACCACCGTATTGGACGTAATCTACGTCTTAAAGAACATTTTCAGAACTCTGAACGGGACATTACATCATCTGTTATACAGTCTTTTGTGAGTAAACAGCACTTATCTACCTATGATCCCATCAGTCATAATGCCTCTATTAAAACGTTTAGCAGAATGCTGGGTGAGTCTATGTATAAATACACAGCCGCTAATAATGTGCACCATGGTAATTTATCTAGGAGTGAACTTCGTGCTTTGAAAAATCTGAGCACTGACAGAAGTATCACTATCCGCCCTGCCGATAAGGGGGGCGGGATAGTGATACAAGATATTGCAGAGTATCGCAATGAAATACTTCGTCAGTTGAACTGTGATACGGTATATTGTATGTTACGTAGTGACCCCACGCTTAAATATCAAAATGAATTGTTCAAACTCCTAGACCTCGCCTGCAGTAGCGGCGTGCTTGATATTAAATGTTGTGCAGCATTAAAAGTACTATGCCCTATTGTGCCAGTGTTATATACACTTCCTAAAATCCACAAGTGTTTACAGAATCCCCCGGGTCGACCTATCATTTCGGCCAGGGGGAGTCTGTATCAACCTGTTTCACAACTGTTGGATATGCTGGTACAACCGCATATTGTGGTGCAGCCGACATATCTTAAAGATACTACATCTTTTTTGACCAAACTAGAAGCAGTAGGCGATGTGACTCCTGGCACGATTCTTTGTGTCATGGATGTCACAAGCCTCTATACGTCCATTCCACACACTGATGGCTTGTTGGCCATGAAGGAGTTTCTGTGCCAAAAAGTCACCAATTTTGGGTTCGACACTGACCTATTTCTGACTTTACTTGAATTAATATTGACTCGTAACTATTTTGTTTTTGATAACAAAATGTACCTGCAGACATCCGGGTGTGCAATGGGGGCGGCGGTTTCGCCGTCCTATGCAAATATCTATATGTTTGGCTTAGAGCAAAAAATGTTTTTCCAACATAGATTTAACAAACATATCCGGATGTTCTGCAGGTACATTGATGACCTGTTCATGTTGTGGGAGGGGGGACAAGATTCCTTTGAAGTAATGATGCAGGAAATTAATGCGATGGATACGCCTATTAAATTCACCTTTAAATGTAGCACTAATGAAATTGCGTATCTGGACGTTCTAATACAACTTAATAATGGCTCTATTTCCACTACCATTTTTTCTAAGACTACTGACAGGAATACTTTGTTGATGGCTAATAGCCATCACCCCCCCGCCCTCAAGAAAGGGTTACCCTATTCGCAAATGATAAGAGTGGCTAGAATCTGTAGTGACTGGTCCACGTTATCTTGCGAATTGGATAAGGTCATACTTAAATTCCATGAGCGTGGGTATGCCTTAAAGGATCTCGAGTTGTCTAAAAACAGAGTTTTAAAGTTAGAGAGAAAGAATCTCTTAAAACCGGTAGTCAAGAAAAAGGAATCTGTGTTCCCCTTGGTGACCAATTTTGACACTTCAAGCCCCGTTGTGCCCATCGCCACTAGAGCCCTGTGGCCTGTTCTGGCTTCTGATAAAAGTTTGAGCTGCTTCCAAAAAATGAGACCATTGCCATGTTTTCGGAGGGGCAAGAATCTCCGAGACCTACTTGTACATTCCGACATTAGCGAATTCCAGAGCACACCTAATGTGGCAGTCAAAAAACCTGGCTGTTATAAGTGTCCTAAATGTGTCACTTGTGGCTACTTGATAGCCAGTGACACTTTCAAGCACCCCCACAGTGCTTTCAAATATAAAATCAGACATGTATTATCCTGTGAATCTCGCTATGTTGTTTATATTATCATCTGCCCTTGCGGCTACTACTACGTAGGCAAAACATCGAGGAAGTTTAAAGAGCGCATGGCCTTACACCGCTCTGCCATCAAATCGGCAATGAGTGGCAAAAATAACGACCAGCCAGTAGCGGGGCATTTTAAAACCCATGGCCATTCGCTCTGCTCACTTAAATATCAAATAATCGACCACATCCCTGAAAGTATCGGGGGTGGTGATCGTAATAAGAAGTTGCTCCGTTTGGAGGCCGCTTGGATCCACAGATTAGACACTGTGGCTCCTAGGGGCCTTAACGAGCGCATTGCATGGAATACTCTCATGTAATGCTTCTGGTTGTTATTCACTGTGCGATATGCATGACGTATTACTTTGTGATTATTTAAATTGCTTTGACTTTATTGCTGGAGATACTGCTGCTATTTTTATTCTTTTAATATGTATGCTTTATGTGTTTCCATGTTTTTTATTGTATTATATTTATGTAGTATATGTAAACCTATATGACGTACATCCACTGTCTGCTAACGTGCGCTGTCTGCGCTGTAATCACTGGAGACGCCTTGGCTGCCTAGCAACGCGGCCGGGAGAGACGCTGTGACGTCACCCGGGTGCGCGCTGTTCAGGTGCCGGTGATTCTCGTGATGAAGGCGCGGGTAGGCGGCGGATGCAGCGTGGTGGACGCTATATAAGGTAAGCAATGTGATATTTGTTTGTGTGTCTACTACTCCTGACGACGGGGATACGTTCCTCGAAACGGTGAGAATAAAGCTACTATTTTTGTGAAAGACCTGTCAGTGCCGTGCTTGGGGACATCGAGGAAACTGGTGTTCTCTACCTGCTGTTATATATATATATATATATATATATATATATATATATATATATATGCATATATGCATATATGCACAACCAGTGGAGATTACTATATAACATAAATGGGCTCCATCCCTGCCGGAACACGGGCACAGGGAGATAAATCAGATACCCAATATACGGGGGATTGCAGCCTACTTATCCCACAGCACTACACTATATATCAGCAGACTGAGGAAGCCGCCGACTTCACGAGCAGGCGGAGAAACGCGTTTTTGAGCCCTACTCTCTGCCGGTCCTGCACATACTTTGCAAGCGCACTTTACTTGTGGATTACAATTATCACCTAGCTGGCTGGTCCAGCAGGTGAAGGTTCCAACACAGCTTCTTCTGGAGTACATCTCTGGTAATATACCAGTTGGAGAGACTGACCTTGGTTATCCACTACTTAAGTTCATGCAGGACTGGTAACTATGAGAATTTATCACTGCCTCTACTAATGAAGTCTATAAGCCTCGTATGCTGCTTTCAGACCGCATAACTGGCTTTGACCCTGTATTTGGAAACGTTTCCAAAAACGGGTCTGCCAGATAAAACCCCTTTCACACCGCAGCACTTAAACGGTATATTACCGTTTAAGTGCCGATTTTTTGACACTGGCAGACCCGTTTTTGGAAACTTTCCAAATACAGGGTCAAAGCCAGTGCAGCCTTCAGCCCTCCCCTCCGTGCAGCTCCCCCCCCCCCCTCGCGTGTCGACCGAGAGCATGTCGACGCCCCCCGCGCGTGTCGACGCCCCCCGCGCGTGTCGACGCCCCCCCCACCCCACCCCGCGTGTCGGCGCCCCCCCCCCCGTGTCGACTTACCCCGTGCCGGTACCTCCGTTGTGGACTGCAGCTCAGTATGCTCGGAAAGCACTTATGAAAAAAGTGTCTTCCAGAAAATGGCTGCCCCATAGGAAACCCTGTTTAAAAAATCTGTCTTCCGTATGGGGGGCAGCCATTTTCTTAAAGACACTTTTTTCATAAGTGCTTTCCGAGCATACTGAGCTGCAGTGCCGGGAACCACAACGGAGATACCGACACGGGGTAAGTCGACACGGGGGGGGGCGCCGACACGCGCGGGGGGGTCGACACGCGGGGGGGCCGTCGACACGCGCGGGGGGCGTCGACACGCGCGCGGGGGGTGTCGACACGCGCGGGGGGGGCTCCAGTGCTGTGAATACTTAATGAGCGCTCATTAAGTATTCACTGTGCTGAATTTAGGACCCAGCTCATTGGCTGGGTCCTAAATACCGTTTCTGAGCCGATTTTTGCGCTAAAATACCGGTTCAGAAACGGGTAGGACCCTGCATTTTAACCGGTTAGAAAAAACGGCATTTTCTAACCGGTTAAGTGGGACTGGACCTTTCAGACCGCACACATTACCGTTTTAAAACGGTAAAAAAACGGCAATTTACCGTTTTAAAAGTGCGGTCTGAAAGGGGCATTATTTCATTCTCAATTGAGTGACTCTATCACCACTTAGCAAACGGCAATCCCAGCAAGTCCAGCTTTTATTGTATGTTATATGTTGTCTGTCATGTCTGTATGTTAAATTGTGCACAATTGATTATTGTTCATATTTTCTGTGTGGATTGATTCCACTTTATATGCTTTTAATAAATTGATTTATATATTGCTAAAATTGCAAGGACATTCAATTTTTTCTGAGCAGGATTGCGCTTCTTAAAGTGCCAGATACTTAGGTATCTGACACTACTTTCCCATTTCTACACTATATATAATGGAAAACTCAGTGGCTGCTTCATTTACAGTACCAATGCCAATTTTATATTTGCTCCCATGCAGAGTAAAATTATATATAGGTACATACAGTAACAATCTGGGACTGATACAGTAATAATTAAAATATAAAATAACAATACATATCCTGCAAAAAACCTCCAAAGAAAAGGTGAATGTGAGGTAATAACTATACATTACAGACAAACTGTCCTAGGAGTCAATCTGTAAAAGCATCAGTTAAAGTAACTGGAAAGGAACAGAGTTTATCAAATTGTTGCAACTAAAAACTGTCAAAAAGCCTAGAAAGAAAGATACAATATCTGTAAACAATGTTGGAATACTAATAAGCAATTGTAACAACTAATAGTTACTCATTACAACAAGCAGGGAAATGAGTGTAGCAGTGATATAAATATATTGGGTACTTATGTAATATCTGGGCGCCCGATTTTTCATTGTAAAGACCCGATTTTTAATTGTATAGTCACCCATGGGTGATTTCATACCCCCACTATCCAACTACGCATGGAGTTGATTTTATATAGTGTGGCGAGCGGACGCAGAATACATGTAAAGTAATCCGCGTGCGCTCGCCGCGCTTCGGGCTCGGTGGCTCGCTGCGCTCACCACCTTTTATAAAATCAACTCCTTGCGTAGTTGGATAGTGGGGGTATGAAATCACCCATGGGTGACTATACAATTAAAAATCGGGTCTTTACAATGAAAAATCGCATCGCATTGCATGCCTTAAGTAGTGGCATTCAATGATAAAATCGGGCGCCCAGATAATACATAAGTACCATATATTCTTAAAAAGCACATAAGGAGAGAGGGTCCTGCTCGTGAGAGGTTACATTCTAAAAGGAAGGGGCAGACAAACAGGAGTGACACAGATGTGGTGTTGATTAGTACTTAAAAACCAAATACATTTTGCAACATTGTGTGTGTGTGTCTATATATATATATATATATATATATATATATATATATTATATAAAAATTGGAAAAGCACTGGTGAAGGTAGAGAGTGCTGAACTCAGCTGAGTACAGTGGATAAGTAGTAGAGTATTTCTTTGTAAGATTTAACATGTACAATGTAGAGGCTCTGGGGGAAATTTACTAAGATGTGTATTCTACTTCATATGTGATGTTGCTTTGGGCAACCAATCAGATCCTGTCTACTATCTTCTAGAGGGTGTTAAAAAAATAAGAGGTAGATTCTGATTGGTTGCCCATAGCAACATCACATATGAAGTAGAATACACATCTCAGTAAATTTCCCCCTCTATCTATCTATCTATCTATCTATCTATCTATCTATCTATCTATCTATATATATATATATATATATATATATATATATATATATATATATATATATATATGGTACTTGTGAGTTATCCGGGCGTCCGATTTTTAAATCGGGTCGGATCGGGACATCGCATCGCATCGCATGCGACCATCGGATGCGATGCGATGCGATGCGATGCGATGACCCGATTTTTCCATAGGAATCAATGTTAAAATGGACTGAGTCCATTTTAACATGGAATTCAATGGGAAAAAGGGGTCCTTTTCATACCCCTACTATCCAAGTGGGCATGGAGTTGGATATAAACCTGTGGCGAGCGTAGCGAGCCCCGCGAGGGGACACGGAATACCGTCCCCTCGCGGGGCTCGCTTCGCTCGCCACGCTTCGGGCTCGGTGGCTCGCTACGCTCGCCACAGGTTTATATCCAACTCCATGCCCACTTGGATAGTAGGGGTATGAAAAGGACCCCTTTTTCCCATTGAATTCCATGTTAAAATGGACTCAGTCCATTTTAACATTGATTCCTATGGAAAAATCGGGTCATCGCATCCGATGGTCGCATGCGATGCGATGCGATGCGATATCGTATCGCATCGCATCTGATTGTATGCCTTAACTTAAGGCATACAATCAAAAAATCGGACGCCCAGATAACTCACAAGTACCCTATATATATATATATATATATATATATATATATATATATATATATATATATATATGCTATGTGCTATGACTGTTTGGTGGAGGGAGACCGTGCTTGAACACCTTTGAAGTCTGCTACTGCCATTATGACATGATAAGTAGATGTCTCCTCTGCCTTTTTTTGTCCGATTTTGCACTTTATATGCCTATAATAAATGAGTACTTTTTTCACTTTGATGATGCTGGCTCTCTAATGCTTTTTTTGCATATATATATATATATATATATATATATATATATATATATATATATATATATATATATATATATATATATATATATATAAAATAAATATAAATGTTACCAGAAAATATTTTGCTTGTGTGTTTTCTCTGTATGGGATTTACATGGGTGGTAAGTTGGTTAAGTGCAACTGTAAAGCTGGAGCCTTTCTCCGGAATTACATTGACAATTTAGTTTAAATATCTATGATTAAAACAGAAGCAGGTACAGTACATGTTTGAAGAAGGTGCTATACCAATGGGAAGAAAATAGTTTATTTCTGGGTTATATAAAGTCACATAAAATCTCAAAAGCAAATAATAATTTCACTGCTTCAAAAATTATATATGACTAAGGAAAACGTTTCAAAATTGAAAAGTTTTAGAGCATCATAAAAAAAGCAGAGAAGCTAATTTAAAAATGTAACATCTGATAATAACAATGATACACCTAATTGTACCATAAACCATATAAAAGTTTCAATATCAATCGATATGTGGGCACTTAGATAATAATCCCATTTAGTGATTAGTAGTGTAAATAGTAACTGTAGTAGACAAGCCTTCATTTGGTTAAAGTATTAGGCACAGTGTTAATCAGTGGTAGGAATTAAACTATCTTCTATATCAGAGATCACCTTTATTGTGATGTGATTCATCACTTGTGAATGGTTTCTCCATATGAGTGTAATAACTGTACCAACTCCACTGTCTGTCTAAAGTACTTATAAGCAATAAGTGCACACAATCTTATCCATTCATAGCATCTGTAAGTGTATACTGTGTTATTACTTTGTAATATATTATGATGCATCAATTATGATAATAATGTAACCTCTGATTCCGCTTGTAATAAATCTGTCATCAGCATTTCCATAGAAAGTATCAATGATCAAGGACCTTATAAAACATTATTTTTCAATTGTTTACATAAAGCTCCGTGGTTCCTCCTACACTTGCTCATTCATTAAAAACTGCCATCCAAAAATCAGTAATCAATACAGTTACATATCAATCTTTGTATAATGCACAGCATAAAACTACTATTTGAATGTCATAAAAGATAACTAAAATATGAATAACAAAAGATCTTAGGGTCATAAAATGTGATTTCATTCATACATTTTTACAAGAATATAATAAAAGTAAAAAATAACAATAGTGCTTACAGCACTTGAAGTGTAAAAGTGAAATATCTCTACTTAATGTAATACAGGTTGAGTATCCCTTATCCAGAATGCTCAGGACCCGAAGAATTTTGGATAAAGGATTATTCCGTATTTTGGAATATTTTTATATTTGAATGAGGTATCTTGAGATACTGTATATTGCATTTATGTTCATAGGCGAATCTAGAATTATGGTAATGGGTGGTCCCAGATCTAGACACAATAGAAGGGGGACCTTTGCGCGGCGTAGCCGCGCGACACAAAGGGGGTGTGGCCTCATGGGAAGGAGACATGGCATCACAAAAAGGGGTGTGGTATTACACTTTAAACCATACACAGTAATGCCCATTACACATTTTAGCAAACTCCGTAATACCCATTACACATAAAGCCACACGCCGTAATGCCAATTACACATAAGGCCACACACCATAATGCCCATTACACATTGTGCCACACATGATGATGCCCATTACATACTATATAACAAACCGTAATGCCCATTACATATTTGCCACATAAGTGCTGCTTACCTACGTGTTCATTGCTAGGGGGTTCTTGCTTGATGGCACCATAGTACCCATTACACAAGAAGCCGCACACCATAGTACCCATTACACATGATGCCACACACCATAGTACCCATTACACATGATGCCACACACCATAGTACCCATTACACATGATGCCGCGCACCATAGTACCCATTACACATGATGCTGCACACATAATGTCCCTTACAAATGATGCTGCACACATAATGCCCCTTACACATGATGCTGCACACATAATGCCCCTTACACATGATGCTGTACACCGTAATGCCCCTTACACATTAAGCCACACATTATGCGTAATGCCCCCACATACCGCCACTAGTAGCGTCCCTTAAGCAATGCCCCCAAAAGTGCCACTTACTGTAAATTTTTATATGAGCCTTCGCTGCTGCTGCAGGGAGAGATGGAGAGTGGTGCAGCTGCTTCTATGGGGAGAGGAGCAGAGCGCAGCACAGAGCACCCTCCAACTCCCCTCCTGGTGTCCCCTCTAGCCGAGTGGACATTTGAAATATTGTGCACGCTGTTGTTGTGCGTGACATCGGGGGAGCACGCCGGGCGCCGACACCACATGATTAAAGCGGGGGCGGGCTGAGGTGAAAGCGGGGAGAAGAATTGGAGTGGAAGCTGCAGGGGTGACAGTCATTGACAGCTGGGCAGAGAGCAGGGGGCTGCCCGGCTGTATTCAGAACACTGCAGGTCATTGAAATAATACCCCTTTCACAACAGAAAATGCAGGGATTTACCTGGGAATATGGTCCCAGGATCATGCAGGGACATTCCCAGGCTGACCCCTTATACACCAGCCTAGTCTCTGCATTTTCTGGTGTGAGGGGGAGAGACAACCAATCCCCTCTCCCTACCCCCCTTTAACCAACCAGCTATATCTTCGGAACTGACCCATTTACATGAGACCAGTATCATATTGAAGAACTTTTGAGTTGGCTTCAAATGATTTTGGTCCCATGAAACTGGGCTGTTTGGTTCCAGAGAAATCTGCCCTCAAAGAACATAAACAGTCATGAAATTACATTTAAGAAATAAAAAAAACGGTTTAACCTCAATATCCCTGGAACCAATTTACCCATATGGATCCTGGTATCAGATTGAAGGCCCAGCAATTTGGGTTCAACTGAGATCAACCTCGAGCTTCAGTGATGCCGAAGGGGGAACTGGCAGCCGTTGAACTGGGTGGGGGTCTGAATTAGCGGGTCCCATGTTATCCTATAGGGAAAATGTTCCAGCTTTGCCTGGCAGTATCTCCGGTTCCCAGGGGCTAGAGACACAGGGCTGGGCTCGTTGGAAAGCCCCATCCCTCAGCTACAAAATGGACTAATGGGTGGTCCGGTGCACCCCCGGACCACCCCCTAGATTTGCCTATGTTTATGTTGTATAGTCACATCAAACACATGAAATATACACAAATATATTTTATTTGTGCATGAAATAAGGTTTTAATGCATGAAACAACATTTGTGTACAATCTCAGACACTTAATTTGAATGCTTAGCAATTATTTGCTTGCACATGTTTTTGTACAGTACCAGTTACATATCATGTCCCTAGTAGTGGCAGTTACAGCTGTAATCAGTAGGTTTAAAAATAAAATAAAAGTACTTTGGAGACTATGGTTTTCTGAATAATTTGGATAACAGATTTTTGGATGAGGGATACTCAACCTGTATACATTTTATATATTTATATATAAATGTAATTAAATAACGGAACTACTGTATGTAATTGAAACACAGAGATTTCTAAAGATCTAGAGTTTTTGACACAGTAAAACTGCAGTTTTATCAAGAATGTACTGCATCACTGCACATATAATTATAGGTGGAAGAATACTGAAATATGTACTGTTTATTTATACAGTAGTAGATTTAACACATTATATACTGTAGTACACAAATTCAGCAGAGGGGCATATTTTTCTAAAAAAATATATTTCTGTTTTCCATTCTTCAGAAAAACAAAATAATTTTTTAAATAGACAAGAAGATGTTGGTGGTCTCAAGGTGCCAACACCCCACAGGCATCGCTGCTGATTGATTACCTCCCTTAAAGTCAACATTATTTACCATCAGATTCTGAATACTCATCTCAAATATTTAATCAGGAGTGAAGTTTGGAAAATGTCCAGACTAAATTTGCATTGAACAGCGCCTACAGTATGTCTATTACACAGTATACTGTATGTATTTTATACAAAAGTCAAAGGAACAGCTTTAACATTGCCCAAAAGTGTATAATGAACAGGCATTTTCTAAAGAAAAAATAGCTACAACCCTTGTAATATATGTCATGTGACGATAATTCCTGGACTAGAGTTTATTGGTACATGTAATTTAAAGTGAAGTGAAGTGACATTTCAGTGAGCCAGCAGGTCATGTTGCATGCAACTGAAAGAAAGAAAAAGCTTCGTACAGGTGTCTGCATGAAGATGATATCAGGAGACATTATGTAAAATAAATGATTCCACATCTGACGGTTATATTAGTCACATCAAACATTTCCTCTGACTTTTATGAAACAATCAGTAGTGTATTACATCAATATGATTTTGCACACAAATAATACAAACCGCTTGTTCGGTATACAAAGGAAAATTTAACGTCCACAAAAAATATATACAGATCAAAATGATAATGACATCATATAAAGCAAAATGTGATGTCCACCAGTAATAGATACAATTCAAAGTGATAACAACACAATATAATGCAAAATACAATGCCCACAAATAAAATATATCATTCAAAACTATATACAATTCATAATGATGATGACACGTTACAAAGCAAAATATAATGTACACACATAATATATACAATTCACAATGATGACACAATACACAGCAAACTGTAATGTCCACAAATAATATATACAATTCAAAATGATAATGACATGATACAAAGCAAAATATGATGTACACACATAATATATACAATTCACAATGATGACACAATACACAGCAAACTGTAATGTCCACAAATAATACATACAATTCAAAATGATAACATTGATACAAAGCAAAATACAATGCCCACAAATAAAATATACAATTCAAAGCGATAATGATATCATAAAAGGAAAATATATTGTACACAAATAATATATACAATTCAAAATGATGATATTATAGTTACAAAGCAAAATATAATGTCCACAAATAATATATACAATTCATAATGACAATGACATGATACAAAGCAAAATATATTGTACACAAATAATATATACAATTCAAAATGAGACGCTCACGTGCCCCATTTTGATTGAGCTCCCCGCCGCCGCCTTCGCCGGTACCCACCGCCGCCCTGAACCCCCCCTTACCCTGCCCATCTCCCTGAAGTGGAGAGCGTCAGCGTCACGCAGCCCAGCTGCTGAGTGACTGGGATGCGCCTGCGTGTGAGACGCACACACGTCCCAGTCTGATGGAGTCCCTCTCCACCAGTGCTCGCCAGCGGGGAGGTTCTGGCGAGCTCTGAGAATGAAAGAGAGGGGCTCCATCTGTATGTAACAAACTACCATCTGTTTGTGCCGAGGCTCTGTCGCCTAGTATAATATTAATAACCAGACAGCTTGCTGTAGTCCTTGGCCTAAATTTTATGAAAACAACATTGTGAGCTGTAAAGTGGTCAAAATTGTCTGGAAAGGGCTGGAAATTAATGTTATTGAGGTTTATATTACTCAAGGGACAAAAAAAAAAAAAGCAAAAATTCTGTAATTTTTTGGACCATTTTTGAAAGAATCCAAAGACTTTCACCGCCGCTTGACAAATCTAAATCCCAATCTTCGGCCCAGGCGCACATTTCTAATTTTAAGTCAATCTGGCTTTTTTATATATGTTAGTGGATCTGGCTTTTTTCAGTGTAGTATGTGGCTTTTCATGTATCTTCATGTGGAACTGTTTTTTTTTATTAATGTATGTCTGGGTCTGGTATTTTCATTGTTTTTATTTTGATTTAACTTTTTTTAATGCAGGCCAAACTTGTTTGTTTTTTTATATTATTATTTAAACGTTTTTAAACAAACAAGCAACATGCAATCCCCTAAACTGGGTAAGACTCAGAGAAAACTGAAGTGTCACAGACAGGTCTCCCACATAACGTAAGCCAAGGAATAGTTTTTAAAACTCTACTGACCTGTAATTGAAACATACATTACTAATCACACATCACCAGGAGTGGAAACTGCAAACGTCAACTGTTCCACCACGTGGTCTTGTCAATTTTACATTCCGTGAATGTACAGCATAAGTATATGCAACATGCTATGTAACATGCAGGAAACTTGTATACTGTACAGTATATACTGTACATTTTTTTTTATAACTAATGTAAAATAATTAAAACCAGCTGAAAATAATAATAATGATAATTTGCTGTTCCTTAATAAACAGAGATACAATTCTTTGTTTGTAAATCGATCAGTTAGTCCCAGTTACTAAATATAATATCTTCAGGTCTGCAAAGAATAAAGGCCAAGCAATTAGTGTATAAACAGCAGTGGGTACAGTCTCCTAGAGAGACTGGAACAGTATAATGTCCTAGAAAAAGGCAGAATGAAAGAAAAGTGAAACATTTACATTAGCCTAAGTTACAATTATAATACAGGTTGAGTATCCCTTATCCGAAATGCTCGGGACCACGAGCATTCCGAATAAGGGATTTTTAAGTTTTTTGGAATATTTTTTTTACATACTTACCTGTCCCCTAGTGGGTCCCCAATGGTCCCTTGACATCCATGGAGTCCTCCGGCGTCCATGGCAGACCTTCAGCTTCATCTCCAGCGTCTCCGTCGTGCCTGGGAACTTGCGCAATGCACTCCTGGGACTGCTGGAGACACTGGAGATGAAGCTGAAGGCCTGGGGGACTAGGTAAGTATACAAAAGGGTCAGGGGGGGGGGGGAGAAATAATTCAAACTTTTCCAAAAAACCACGTTTTTTGGAATAATTTGGATAATGGATATCCGGATACCCGATACTCAACCTGTAAGTGGATAGGTTTAGATGTTCCATTAAATTGGGAAGCAGATAAGATGAGAAAAGATGATGATGATGGCACACTATTCCTTTCTCAAATCCTCACTAAACTGTATACATTAAGGACATTAATATTCATATTCATTCATATTTAATGCAGGCCACAAAATCACAGTAACCAATTTCTATTATCCTATATAAAGGGGTTTCCCATTTTCATTATTAATTTAACTTGCCCTCTTATTTTTCTTATAGTATTGCTTTGGAATGGTTCCCACCAGTAGCCCTTATTTTCAGTAGTTGTGCGAGTTCTAGAGGATTTCAATTAGAGACACATAACCTGATGCAAACATATGCAGTTTGAACAGCGTACAATATACAAATGGCCATGTATGCTGACTTGTAGGAGTCTGGCAAGACCGCTTATGAATTGAGAGGCAAGATATTGAGGCAAGGGTCATTCTACGATAAGTTGAGTTCACATAGTTATTGGGTATAACACTAACATGCTACATTGCCCAGAAATTAGGTCATAACATGGTTGCTCCTGACATCTAAGAAGCAAGGAAAAAATGCTAACTGGCCACTCATATTGTGTTTAAAACATATTTTGAGCTGCCCAGCAAAATCCTCAGCCTGCATTAATCAGGCAATGAACCGGTCTGGGTAGTAGATGCCGCCTTCTCCCTAAGCCCATACTACATTACCTCTGCTTGTCCTGTTCACTCTCCTCCGGTTCTAAAAACTGGTAATAGCACCTTTTATGTTATTAGTCTTATTCTCCTGCACATTGTTGTAGCTCTGGAGAATGGGGATATAATAACATCAAATAAGGTAATCAGATTATTATAATGTTTTCAGCAGCACATTAAATCTAATGTGAATATATATGCTAATATGAGTCTATTATCTGTCCTCTTGAGTTATCTTGTACTTTAAAACACCTAACTAATTTTAAGGAATGGATCTCTATTTATCTATCACAGGTTGAGTATCCCTTAACCAAAATGCTCGGGACCAGAAGAATTTTGGTATAACGGATTATTCCGTATTTTGGAATATTTTTATATTTGAATGTGGTCTCTTGTATCTTGCATTTATGTTGTATAAACACATCAAACACATGAAATGTACACACAAATTTATTTTATTTGGGCATGAAACATGGTTTGTACACAATCTCAGACGCTGAATTTGAATGTCAAGCAATCATGTCCTTGCTTTGCTCATATTTAGTGCCAGTTACATGTTTTTTTCCCCAGTAGTGTCAGTTACAGTACATAACACAACCAAATCGTATCATTTCCAATAGTAAATAGTGTGCGTTAT
Organism: Crinia signifera; assembly: GCF_055691185.1. Lineage (NCBI taxonomy): Eukaryota > Metazoa > Chordata > Amphibia > Anura > Myobatrachidae > Crinia > Crinia signifera. The sequence continues at coordinate 85,733,741 of NC_139217.1, forward strand.
TGGACAGACAATGCAGTTTAATAGTTCTTTTTAGGGATATTGTATTTGTCTGCATTAATGCAATTACTGCAGATGCTATTGGCAGAGATATCCCCTAAACTGTATACATTTGTCAAAGAAAAATCTTTGTGCAGTGTTTTATATAACAGTTACTTTGATGGATCTCTGCTCTATTGTATTTGCTGCAAGTACATTCCCTAATCTACACCAATCCGTCTTGCTAACACTGTTTAAAATATTATGAAATAATTAGTGTTGCTTATATCACAAAGTATTATAATACTTTTATGTGGCCCCATTTTATACTGTACCTAAACGATTGATTTGTATTTGTTTCCTTAATGCATAATTATTATATTTTGTGTTAAGTAATCGTCATCATGGCTTGCATTCTTTTCATATAATAAATTGGGATGTAGAGAGTTCTAAAGTAGTGCTTTATAAAACTGTGGTTTTTGAGCCAGTTGCCATTTTGCTTTTCTAGCGGTTGCAAAACCTGCTGCAAAAATGGGTAATTAGTAAATGATATACAGAACTGTATGTAGCCTTTAGTTTGATAAAGACAAAAGTGCCGTAAGGAAAACAAAATCTTTGGTCGGCCATTTTGTGCAGACATCATTTAGATGGCATGATTATGCGGTAGTTTTACAGCTACTGTACATACAGATATTGGTAAAGTTTTTTGCCATTTTCACTTGAGATTACAAATTTACTATATCTCATTAATAAAAGAGTTGTACAGGACCACATGATATAAGGTATCATTTATGCACAAACGCTTTTAAGAATAAGAACAACAAATTTGCAATGTACGTGCTCCCTGTTAAAAATGTCCACATATGCTCAAATAGCCTATTTTGATTTTGTAGATAACATTTCAATGAAATAAAAAATTAAATGGATCTAAATAATTAAATTGGTAATTCATTTAAATGTAAATGGCAAAAGTTCATGCTTGCAGCATGCCACGTGTCATTATTTTATGTAGATTAAATGAAGCCTGGAAGACAAATCTGAAAAACGTTATCCAGTATTAAAGGAACAGAGTGCTTTGATCACTCGCTACCTTAAGGAGATAACTATATTGTCGCTTATTCCAACTACAAGATAAAGCAATGAATGTAATACAAAATACAGTATATATACACAGACTTTTTTCTTAATTAATAAAACCAAGCAGCATTTATTAACTGCTATATGAAGAGTGCTTTCCATAGAGTATATGAGATGAAGTTATTACAGCTTGTAATCATATCAATGTTCCTTGTTCTGTCTAGCATATATACTGTCTAGTGGCGTAAATATACATTTTGGGCCCCTCCCTACATGACATTTTGGCATTTTGGCTCCCAGTGCAAACCGTTAAAAATGTGACCCCACCCTCTATAGATACAGATGGAGCCCCTTTCATCTTTGCAAGGGCTGGCAATAGAATAGCCAGCCCACACCAGCCACCAGGCCCCTCCATCTGTCGGAAGGGGACATGCACGAATTAGACACGCACGCGCCCCATTCCAACGGAGCTCCCCGCTGCTGTCCGCCGCCTCCCCGTCACTGGTAAGTATAACATCCCTGAGCCCTCCCTAACCCTGCCAGTCTCCCTGAAGCGGAGACGGGCAGGATTTCCACTGCCCAGCCGCCGAGTGACTGGGACACACATGCGTGTGAGACGCTAGCGCTTCCCAGTCTAATGGAGTCCCTCTCAGCCAGCGGGGACATTCTGGCGGGTGCTGGGATTGAATGAGAGGGGCTTCTGTATTCTAAAAATAAAGAATTTGTGCTAGTCATAGGAGCACACATTCCAAAAGATGGTGGGGCATCACAGCAAGGAACATTGCAGAAAAAAAATACCCTATTCCCCAGTTTTGCAAGCTGCACGCCCAGACATTGGTCACCACAAGAAAAAATGAGGCAAGGAATCCGCACATCTCTTTCTTTTTCACACCGGCATCCTTCCTGCCCTTCTCTCATTGGCTGTCGGCTTTAGGTTTAAGGGACGTCAGAAGAAGGGGAAGAGAGAACTAAACACTTGGTCTTTGTCTCCAAATACGAAATTGACATGGTTATCCTGATTATTGGGACACAACAGATACTGTGATTACCTTCATACCTAAACACTGACTCATTGTGCTATTAGAAGGATATAACTACAGTGTGTATATAGATACCGATTACTGAATAATGAAAAGGGTCTTCAACCCTATATGCAGAATTTGATTTGTTATGTGTTATTGGACTAATGATATTTAATTATAACTGGTGTGGTAGAATTACACAATTAACACAGGTGCGATTCCCATCCAAAACGCACACCTGACATTTCGCACCTGTCCTTTCTAATGAGTATAGTATTTATTTGATTCAGTGTATGTGCACTGCGCATACTATTCCATTGTTGTGAATCATTAACCCTTGACAAGTGAATTTGTCAAAATTGGTGTGAAAATGGGCAAGAAAACATTTTTATTCATCACAATGACCTGTAATGTTTACCTTACGCAGGAAATCTAATCTTTTTTACTCAACATTTTTTTATTGGGATTTATACAAATGCGAGTGAAGCTGGCATTTTTAGCAGATATTTTGACACTCAAAGGGTTAATGTAATTCAGTCCTATTTTAGGAATTGTTTGACATTTGCCCTTTTAGGGCCAAATGTATCAAGCTTTAAAACGTGAAAAAATGGAAAGGGATAAACAGCCAGCCAATCAGCTCCTAAATGTCATCTTATAGGCTGGGTTTAAATATATCACAGGTAGGAGCTGTTAATCAATCCCACTTTATCACTTTTTGAAACTTGAACACACCATATACAACTTCTACACATTATGCAACAAAATACTAGACCCCATTATACTTGCCCATTACACATGATGCCAAATGGAATGAGCCAAAATTCACATAATGCCACATGGATTGTATCAAAATTCACATAATGCCACACGGATCGAGCCAAAATTCATAAAATGCCATATGGATTGAGCCAAAATTCACATAATGCCACACGGATTGAGCCAAAATTCACATAATGCCATACGAATTGAGCCAAAGTTCACATAATGCCACACAGATTGAGCCAAAATTCACATAATGCCATAAGGATTGAGTCAAAATTCACATAATGCCACACGGATTGAGCCAAAATTCACATAATGCCACACGGATTGAGCCAAAATTTACATAATGCCACACGGATTGAGCCAAATTTCACATAATGCCACATGGATTGAGCCAAAATTCACAAAATGCCACACGGATTGAGTCAGAATTCACATAATGCTACACAGATTAAGCCAAAATTCACAATACGCTTCATAAACAGGGACATTGTCTGCCGAAGGCGCGCATTAAACATTTACACCATAATGTCCATTACACGTTAAGTTACATACCATTATGTCCATTATGTATTATGCCAAACACCACAATGCCTATTAAAAATTATGCTACATAAGTGCTGCTTATCTACATGCTCATTTCCAAGGGTTCCATGCTCATTGCCAGAGGTTCCATGCTCGTTGCCATGTGGGATTACATGCTCATTGCCAAGGGGGAATACATGCTCGCGGTAAATGGGGGACAGCCGCCGCCAGGCAGAAGTGATAGCCACTGACAGTGGCAGAGCCTGGCTGTATTCAAAGCACTGCAGGTCCCGGCTATTTGGAATAATACCCCTCTGACACCAGAAAATGCATTCCCAGGTTGGCCCCTTTTACACCAGCCTAGTCCCTGCATTTTCTGGTGTGAGGGGGAGAGAAAACCACCCCTCCCCCCTTTAACCAGTTATCTAATTTAACCGGCTATATCTTCGTAACCAACTGACTGTCACGATCCGAGCTGTCAGACAGACTTTCTTACCGGCTAAGTGCCTCCGCAGGTTCAGCTTGCGGTCCAGATGTCATCCCTGCCGGCGTTCTGTCTGCCGTGCGCCATCACCGCTGCCATCCTCCAGTCTGCTCAGCGCTGCTGAGTCCGCGGCTGCGCGGCGCACCGCTCTCCTTGTCCCCAGTGACAGTGCTCAGTGCACGGCAATCCATCCGTCCGCCGCCATTGCTCCCAGTATCCAGCATGGTGTGCACAAACACACTTTCCCGCCATAGCAGACATGGGGGCTGCCATGTTCTTCCCAGTCACATGTCTGTACTGTCCAATCCTGAAGGTTCTGATCTCCCAGTCATACCTGCCCGGCCAATCCTGGCCACTCAGTGGGTATAAGTATGCTGGGAGCTCTCAGAACCTTTGCTAGTGCTTCAGTTGTCTCCAGTGTATGGTCAGCTGTCCTTGTCTCCGTGCAAGTGTATTTCCTGCTGGTGTTGTCTCCTATGCTGCAGTGTATTCCAGGTTGTTCCATCTCCTGTGAAGTCCAGGTTATTCCATCGCCTGTGATCCTGCCTCTACAGCCCAGCGACCAAGCCTAGCTCCGGGACTCTGGTCCTTCGATGCTCCAGCATCACCATTCATCGATGTTCCATCATCGCCTGTAAATCCGATATTCCGGATCTCCAGCTTCCAAGTCTTCCGTCCGTCATTCCGGACCTACAGTCTTCACATCCGATATTCCGGATCCGATGTTCCACCATCGATACCATTCTTCCACTCATCTGTAAAGTATTGCAATCTTCATGAACTGTATCATTATTCCTGCATACTTTACTGCCTGTCATATTACAACCATCTGCTAAATAAACTCGGTTGTATTTTACCTCTGACTACTCATTGGCTCCAGGGTGCACTGTCGCGCAGTCCATGCGCAAGGGTCCTCTCCAACCTCCCCGGTTCAGTTACCGGTCCAGGTCCCCACCAGATGTCTCAGTCTCGTCGACTCAGCCCCCTGGTGTGACACTGACCCATTTACATGAGACAAGTATCATATTGAAGAACTTTTGAGTGGGCTTTGAATGATTTTGGTACAGTGAAACTGGAACGTTTGGTTCCAGGGTAATTTGCCCTCAAAGAACATGGACAGCCATGAAATTACATTTCAAAATTTAAAAAATCGGTTTACCCGCAATATCTCTGGAACCGATTGACCGATATGGACCAGCCTGGTATCATATTGAAAGCCCAGCGATTTGGAATTGAATGAGATCCACAGAACCACAAGCTTCTGTGATGCCAGGGGGGGAACTGACAGCCGTCGGAACCGGGTGGGGGTCGGAATTAACGGGTCCCATATTATCCTACTGGGAAAAACTTTACAGCTTTGCCAGGCGATATCTCCGGTTCACGGGGGGATAGTGACAGGGGGCTGGGCTCATTGGAAAGCCCTGGTCCTCAACTAAAAAATGAAATGACAGGGGGGCACGTGCCTGGGTGCCCCCCCCCTGAATCCGCCAATGCTGTCGCACAATTAGGATTAGATGGTGTTCTTTGTGTATCAAGAAACACTGTGGACCCCAAAGTAGGAGGGTTAAAACATGCTGGTTTAATAAAATATTTATTTTTAATGCTCAAATAACGTCTTTGGGCAACTAAACAAAAATGTTACGGTGAATACAAAGACATCTTTGCATGATTAACTGAAGACAAATAATACTGAAAAATTCAGTCTGGTGTTGAGATTTGGAAGAGACTGGCAATTGTTTGAAGAGAATTGAGTCCGGGATGCAATACTGAATGAAGTTGGAATTGTTTAAAGACTAATTGAATTGAGCTGGAAGAAGTTGGTAAAATTGAGGAAGAACTGGATCTGAACTCAGGACTGGAAGATGTTGGTAGCAGGATAAACTAAAGAGAAGGTGCTGAAGAAGAGGAGAGTTGAAATTAAGCCCAACAGTTCCTGGGGTCACCAAGCTGAGCCAATGCTTTTGCTTAAGCCAAGGAGAGTCAGAAGTGAAACTGAGAGTAAATACTGGATACCTGGTATGGCTGCCAAGGCTGTGCAGGAAATATTGATAAGCAGGGACAGCAGGAGCATCCAGGATGTGAGCAGCTCAAGAGACTCTTTGCACTGATGCTGAGCTGTCAAGACAGATCCCCTTATAGCAGTAGGGTGGCTGTCATTGACTGCCAGAAAAGAAGCAAGATGGCAGCGCCGGCTTCCCAGAACCACTCTGGCCTCCCAGCACCACTCTGGACTCTGCCACAGCCACCACCCCAGGACTCGGCTCCAGACACCATTGGTTCCCGACCGCATGCAAACAGCCGCAGCTGACCCTCACAAGCCGCATGGAGAGCAGCTGTTCATGACATATACACATAATTATAAAATTTTGTGCCCCCGGTAGAGCCTTTTATATACATAATGTCAGTTGTGCCACTTTTACACATATTGCCCCCAGCACTGCCGCTTATACACATATTGCCCCCAGCAATGCCACTTATATACAAAATGACCCTAGTGCTACTGTTTATACACATGGTTGTTCACCATCTAATGTCTTCTCCTCTGTTCGCAGTAGAAAAGTAGCCCAGGACTTACTATTCTGCAGCACAGTTTTCTCTGAATTGGGGGAGGCCACTGGCATCATGTGACATCATCCACACACCCCAAGCTAGCCAGGGAACGTCACCATATTTGTGGGCATGCCCATGAAACACCGGTTATCCACTCCGGAATTCCCCCTTTCTACCAATCAATGTGCGAATGCCCCAGTGAGTGAAAATCTTGCCGTTCACTGCTGGGGTTTGCACATGCGCATAGACCTGAATGAGCAGTAACAAAACAAAGTATGAGCGCTAGGGGCTGGTTGTGGTGTGCCGTGTACAGAGGCTGCCCTGTGGTTGAGGGGTGCCGCCCTCAATACAAACAAGACAAGGAAAAAATACCACTAGGCGCCTTATGTACACTCAAGAGAATTCTGAATTGAAAAAGCCGCCCTGAGCGCGGCAAAACATGTTTTTGAGGACTCTGATATATCCCCACTACTGAAGATTGAGGACTGGAGAGACGAATCAATACTCAGCAAATTGTTAAAACGTCCCATTCCCACCTTGGCAACATTGGCAGAGTGGCCACACAGCCCGGCCATTATCCCGGATACCGGAGAGGACGCAGCAGCTGTGATCAGCTTAATCTACCACCTGCTTCCCTTCCGCAATACAGCAATCCGGCGTGCAGTAAGCGGGCGCCGCGAGGTGTCATCGGACCCCGCACAACATACAGGAGGCTCCCTGCTGGACACTGTCATAAAGCCACGGACCAAAATCAACTGCGGGAAGCAGTAAGTACCGCATCTGTGACTTATTCTTTCCCCAGACCTGGGACGCTATACATAAAAACAGCTGAGCACTTCAGTTACCTCACTGGGGGTTTCAAAAGTGGAATACAAATCATCCCAATGTGATGCTATACCATCTGATTGCGCACTGATGGGACATTTTCCCTATACCAGGGTTTAACAGCAAGTTACTTTGTTTGCTACAAAATCAATTAATTTGTTGCACTTTTGGGATTATATATCCCTGATTTTTAGGTTTAATCTGCATGCATGCAATTAATTGTTTTTATTGTGATTTATTGTGATTTATTAAATTGTTATTAAATGTTCTCTTGAGTGTACATAAGGCGCCTAGTGGTATTTTTTCCTTGACCTGAATGAGCAGGTCTGAAGTGGCTCCTGTGTCTCTTCAGGCCCCCAGTGACTTTCTAGGGCCAGCCCCCTTCTCCATCTCCCAGTCTACAGTATCTCCAGGACCAGCATCTTTCTGTCTCACCAGTCTCCTTTATATCTCCATTATCAGCCGCCTTCTGTCTCTCCGTGTTGTCACTCTCCAAGGCTTAGAACATCTCCCCCTTTGTTATTTGCATCAATACCATATAAAGACATACTGTTATTCCACTGACACTTAAAAATCACTTGAAGGTATAACTACTGTGCACGTTGTGAGGCAGAGTAAGGTCTACCACGTCTATGAGACATGTGCTGGAATACACTTCTATAAAACAAAGAAATGGCAAATGTGGGTCTTTTTAGTACAACTAATTCATATTGACATATGTTCTAACGGATTATAATTCTATCTTTAAATGAAGAAAGCTATCAATCATAATATATGTGATAGAATATAACAGTGGGCCAAATATTATGCCTGAAAAAGAAACTGTTTGTGTAAAAAGAACTTTGATATAAAGGAATTCTGTATAAGCATATTCCAATAAGCAATGCTGCGCATCAAGCTGAGCAGTTCCGCAGGGCAGCACGTGAGCGAGTGCCCAGACGCTGCCTGTCATAAGACTTTGCATGTGCAGTCTAATCAGGAAATTGAAATCCTGGCTTTTTGGGGTCAAATCTCGGGATCCCGCCAATCACGATCCCGGGATTGGCCACCCTAGTCCTGAGCTCCCATACAATTTGCTGTATCTTTATTCAAGTCCAGTCCAGTATCCTGGTGAATTCTTTCGGCACTAGATTGTATTTCTTCAATGTTATCTTTATTCAAGTCCTGTCCAGTATCCTGATGAATTCTTCCGGTATCAGATTGTATTCTTTAAATCATCTTCATTCAAGTCCAGTGCAGTATCCTGGGGAATTCTTCCGGTACCAGATTGTATTCTTCAAATCATGCTTATTCAAGTCCGGTCCAGTATCCTGGTGAATACTTTCGGCACCAGATGGTATTCTTCAAGTCGTCTTCATTCAAGTCTGGTCCAGTATCCTGGTGAATACTTCCGGTACCAGATTGTATTCTTCAAGTCGTCTTCATTCAAGTCCGGTCCAATATCCTGGTGAATTCATTCGGTATCAGATTGTATGCTTCAAGTCATCTTCATTCAAGTCCAGTCGAGTACCCTGGTGAATTCTTCCGGTATCATATTGTATTCTTCAAGTTGTCTTCATTAAGTCTGGGCCAGTATCCTAGTGAATTCTTCTGGTACCAGATTGTATTCTTCAAGTTGTCTTTTCAAGTCTGGTCCAGTATCCTGGTGAATTCATTCGGAATCAAATTGTATTCTTCAATTTGTCTTCATTCAAGTCCGGTCCAGTATCCTGGTGAATTCATCCGGTATCAGATTGTATTCTTCAAGTCGTCTTTATTCCAGTCCGGGCCAGTATCCTAGTGAATTCTTCCGGTACCAGATTGTATTCTTCAAGTTGTCTTTTCAAGTCCAGTCGAGTATCCTGGTGAATTCTTCCGGTACCATATTGTATTCTTCAAGTCGTCTTTGTTCAAGTCTGCTCCTGTATCCTAATGTATTCCTCCATATCTGATATATATCTCCAGTCGCCTTCTCCTTAAGAGAAAGACTTATATCTGTCCAGCTACCATTCACTCTCCAACCTCCAGCATGCTTCAGCCCCAAGGCCAACAGTTGGATTCACAAAATACCCTGAGTCTGATAACCGGGTAACCTGGGCAGCACATTTGGTGTATTGGTTAGCATTACTGCCTCACAGCACTGAGGACACAGGTTTAATCCCCACCATGGCCCTAACTGTGCAGAGTTTGTATATTCTCCCCATGATTGAGTGGGTTTACTCCGGGTGCTCCAATTTCCTCCCACAATCCAAAAATATACAAGTAGGTTAATTGGCTCGCAACAAATTTAACCCTAGAATGAATGTGTGTGCTTGTACATGTGGTAGGGACTATTGATTATAAGCTCCACTGGAGCAGAGACTGATGAGACTGTTAAAATATTCTCTGCTATAAAATATATGTGCACTATATAAATAGCTGTTAATAAATAATAAATCATTTTCTTCCAAACTTACGCATGGGTAATGGAAACAAACTTGCATTTCAATGTTCTGAAATCCAGATAAATGCTTACTTCCAACAGTGATCAATTAAAAAAATATATATATACAATAGTTTACTCATACTTGTTCAGAATCCTGTTTCACAGCAGACTCTTTTTACAATCCCCATGCCTAATGGTTTTCATTTGCCAGTGTCCAAACCACCACATTAAGGGCCTTATTTTGGTTCATTCTTTCTGACAAAATCCTTCTTAGATGGGCAAAACCATGTGCACTGCAGGTGGGGCAGATGTAACATGTGCAGAGAGAATTAGATTTGGGTGGGGTTTTACTTCAAACTGAGATCTATATTGCAGTGTTAAAATAAAGCAGTCAGTATTTACCCTGCACAGAAACAAAATTACTCACCCAAATCTAATTCTCTCTGCACATGTTACATCTGCCCCCCCTGCAGTGCACATGGTTTTGTCCATCTAAGAAGGATTTTGTCAGAAAGAATGAACTAAAATAAGGCCCTTAAGTCCTGTGAACACAAAGACATTGACACAGCTGAATCTATGTGACTCAGTATATTTATGATGTTATTTTAATGTATTAACTGTGAGCTGTCTGGCAAATTCATTTAATTATATTAATGTGTATTGTTGATACGTTCTCCCACGACTATATATAGGTTTTTATGCACTATTATGAAGCCATTCATACTTATACAGAACAAAATGTGAGGTGGCTTTTTGCTGTTTCCTTTTTGCTACTATGTATCGAGTTGATGTCTGTAATAGTCTGATGCTGTTTGGTGGTGGGGAGGGGGCAACGACAGCATCTGTTTCACAAAATGGAACAGAGATTTTTGGGCCTCTTTGTATCTGCAGCTGCGTACCCTTATAGGTCCTGCAGTCCATAGGTGCCGATTCTGTGGGTGCTCAAGGGCCCGAGCACCCACGGAAATGGATGAGCACCCACGGGTCCAAGTCGCGCTGCTGGGCCGCCATATTAACTTGGTAATTTGCAGCTGCAGCACACACATTTCCAGACCCACCACCTGGGAAACAGTATGCCGGGAAGAGTGTATTCCGTCCGCTCTTTAGTGACCCGGCAGCTGCCGCATAAAAGATGCTGCCCAGCGTCATTAACAGAGCTGACAGAAGCATCTTCCCGGCATTCCTGTGCATGGGGGTACGTACGGTTATCATAGAGAAACAGCTGCTGGTCCACAAGTTATGTGTAAAAAGGGGGACACTGTTGCCGTAATTTGAATATTGGAGACAACTATGCTGCATACTGGTATTATTTTGTGGCCATGCCCCTTCCCCTTGAAGCCACTCCCCTATAGTTTTGGCTTGAGCACCCACCAGCAAAAACATAAATCGGCACCTATGATGCAGTCAGTTGATGGTGTCACAGATGATCCGATGTTGCGTTCTCAAACGCAGCTTGGATCATCAATGAATGAATAATTCACGAATCGTGATGCTGCATACCATATTAGACCTATTGCTGTTTCGTTTATGTACTGTAAGCAGCAGCGATATCTGAATCAGGCCCTCAGTGCTGTTCACGGCAAAGCTCAAGATGGCATCATATTTTTCAATGGTGGTGCGCCTTAAGGTGTAAGCCCACCCTGTGTTCTCAGCAGCAGTTACATCTGACTCTCATGTGACTACCTGACTTCCTGTGCACCCCCCCCCCTGCTGTTCGCAATAGTAGTGTCCGGTGTGTCCAACTGTGTTTTCAATTCATGTAATAAAAGTAAAAATTGAAAGCTCTCATTGTTCAGCTGTAGATGTATTTGGCAATTGCATAATGATCTTTGAAGATACACTTTATGTTACAGCTCTTGCAGTCGTTTCATAAAACATTTAGTTTAATTTGTAAATGTTGGTATATCCGACATGAGAGAAATGCCGCTTTTCTTTATGCACTTTGATTAATAATCTCCACATGAGACAAACTGTACCTTTAGGTTTATAGTTATCGTCCCTATTAAACAATATAAGTTTCCTCTCCTTCAAACAGATAACTTACTCAATGCTATCAGCAGGGAAAGGGAAACATAAGTCTTAGTACTTTATCATTGAAAACCACATGTTCGCTGTTAATCTGTAAATTCACAGTCAGACTGTATCTTGTGCATACGGATATGAAATAATGTGCCCAGGGTGGAAGTTGAATATGTTCTGTTTGCACTGGTATCCCGTCTCTGGCGTGCCTCAGTAATCCAAACATTTCCACGTCTATGATTTGCAGTTATTCTGCCAGCAAGTAATAATTCAGCATTGTGGCAATATGTTGTCCAAATTTTACATTATTAGAGGACAGTTACGGCCAAAAAATGTTTTTGTTTTGTCATGCTGTAATAAACTTCTGCTTTTGGTTTGTGTGTTGTTTTTTTCCCCTTAAATTTCCCCTCCACCACTGCTGCAGTCCAGCACTAACCCCATCCCTGGTACTTGCCTCTGGAACATGTCAGAATTTCATCAGGATCGTAGTGTCAGTCTATTCGGTCAGAATATATATTTTTTTAATTCAGTATTTTTTTTATTGATTATGTAGGGTGTAATTGATTTTGCAATTACACCCGACAAAAAAGAAAAACAAAACTGGGTACTTGTTTCCTAGCACGGCGCCCGTCGATGGATGCGACCGATGCGATGGACCAGATTTTACATAGGGAACAATGTTAAATGGGCCAATGGACCCGATTTTTTATTGTATACCCACCCTTATGGGTATTTTACATGACAAATGACCCCCCCCCCCATTGTTAACTCCACCCCACGATGAACGTCAACCCGAAGCGTGGCGAGCGTAGCGAGCCCGCGAGGGGCGGCGGTACGCGACCTCCGACCATTTCATACCCCACTATCCATGTCGGCGTGGAGTTGATTTTATATAGTGTGGCGAGTGCAGCGAGCCACTGAGCCCGAAGCATGGCGAGCACAGCGAGCCCCGCGAGGGGACACGTAATATCTGAAGTAATGCGCGTCCCCTCTTCGGGCACGATCCACTATCCACGCTTCCGGCTCAGTGGCTCACTGCACTCACCACACTATATAGGAGGAGGCACAAAAAAAAAGATATATTGTGTCAGTTTCTTCACACACTACTATCCTGGAGTATAAAGTGGTTGGTTAGGAGAAATACTACTGCCTAAAAGCAAATAAACATAAACCCGAAAATACTTATAAAGAAAAAACCCCAAAAGACCCAAATCAACCCCTAGTAACCCCCCACCCTGTATGTCCCACCCCCAACCTGGGAATACCTGGAGCCCTAAACACGCCCCCACTAACCTACACTTACTAACCTATAGTAACTATCCCCCCACCCCCCACATCCCAACATATATATGATATTCAGTAAGGATATTTAAAGCAGGAGCTGCTGGGGGCTATTAGAATAGGACCATGGAAAAGACGAAGACGTGTCATCCCTTTCTTTTAAATATAGCACTGTAGCAAAAACCGAGCAGCATACAAGATATGACAAGTATATTAATAAAGGAAATCCATATAGGAAAGTAAAATAAATAAATAAATAAACAGCATGACAGAATATAGGTAAACCATATTAGGATATCTCAAGCAGGCCATTTCTTGGGTCCTTGGAGAAGTATAGAAAATATGTTGGAGTCAGGAGAGGGACCATAGCATAGAAATGTGATATTACAAATAACAATAAACAAAAACCAGGATCCTATCTATGGGAATCATTGCCACTAAGTGTAAATGTGGAGATGGAGTAACAGATGTCCACAATTGTACACAGGGTCTCAGCGGCACACATGGTCAGATCTAAATCCCGATTATAGTCAGAAGGGGCCATCATGGCACCAGGCACAGAGAGGCCATCCACATCCACCGTATCTTTATCCTCAGGAGTAAACGTAAAGAATGGGGCACCTCCCAGCACCCCATCCAGCTGTTACAAGAGTCTGGTGGAAGAAGCAGAGATTGCATCCAGAATATGTTGGGTAGAATAATCCATGGCGATGCGCAGAGTATGCAGTGGGTTATAAGTAGCAGTTCTGAACACAATAAAAGTGGCGGAGGTTAGCACTCCACCACAGACAGGATAATCACTGAAAAATACAGAATTGCCGGATCTCTGCCACCAGTTTCTGCACCAGGGGTACAAACTGATATTATAGAGTCGATGTCCAATGTTATTTCCTACAGTAGAAATAGGACAGTCACAGCCCAAAATCAGAGGATTTGCTGGAGGTCCAAGATGGCAGGGCCAGGAGGATATACAGAGGCGACCACAGCCCAGGGAGTACGCGGACAGGATGACGCTGGCATCCCCTGTGCAGACAGCGGCAGTGTGTCTCTAACGGGATCGCTTCCCGCATACACCGCTCACCTCTAAAGGGAGTAACCGCTGTCCTCTGCAGCACCCGGGAATGAACAATTTCACACCATTACAACCATTTTATTATACCGGAACGTGCAGCTGCTCCACCGAACTTCAGTTCCCTTGGCACATGAAACGCATCAAATTACTGTAAATTCTATACCAACTATCAGATAAATTCATGCATATACTTCTATCATTTACTATTGGCAGTATTCATGAATCCAAACTTACTACAATTTACTTATCTTAGAGCTGTTACTTTAGACTGTAATCACTATATTATTGCGCAATAATTTCCTACTTAACTTAAACAACTAAAGCGCTTCTTTACATTACAGAGTCCCTCCCTGTGGCCACTGTCCTAATAGGATGCAGTTCCTTTCCAAAAGTCTCGAATACGACTGCAGGTGAGTTCTCGCTAGTCTCAAGTTTTACTCCCTTTTAGATGCACACCGTGTAGACTATAATGATGCAGTTTTCTTGTGCCACTAAGAGTGAGAGAGTGCAGTTTTGTTCTCCTCTGTGTAACTCTTACTCTTGCTAAAATGGCTTTTGTTTTCTAACTGGCTATCACTCTGATAGACACAATATTAACTTGCTTGCTGCTAATCTGTTTTTCTCTATCCCTGAAGGTCTCCTGATATGCTGCTAGCACTAATTCAGAGTGTCCCCTGGTGTCCCACCGGGTTTAACTCACTTCTCCTGTGCTATTATTTTTGTTTTTATTACCACTTTAGAGGTCTCGAAAGGCATCTCCAGGCTGGATAAGCCGGGTTTCGCCATTACTTGCTTCTGTTTGCCACAAATGATGATACTGCTCAGCAATGCAGAGAACCCCTGGTTAAGATTGTGTCCGTGAAGCGTCTCCAGGCTTCTAAGCCGGGTTTATCTCCCCTTGTTCTGGTGTAATAATGCCAAAAGTTAGGAGGTTAAAGGAGATTCCCCTCAGTTTAGGGCTATTGTTTAAATTACTATTGGGTGAGCGCACTGGGCTGTGGAATCCAGTGTCAGATAGACTGCATAAACTCTGTGTCATTGCTCCTCCCTGTCTAGGCTTGTGGGATGCGGAGTTTTGTGCACTCACCAGCTCCTTGCTTTTACTCCGGCTGCCAGATCCCCTCACACAGCTCCGCCTCTCCAGCACAGGCCTTCCCAGGGAACTGCCCAACAGCTCCAACGACTCTTTCCTTTTATACCCTTCCCCTCATGCTACGCTGTGCCTGTTTGCCCATGCTCCAGAAAACTTTATTTACAGTGTAACTTATGTCCACCTACAGACTCCCTGACAAGCAGGGACTTTGGCATGGTCCTTTCACAACGTTCATAGAACAATGTTGAACAGACATAGTTTGTTATTGGGTGTACTAGCATCTTTAATAAAGTCCTTTTTACCTTCTATGAAGGTAGGCCCACAAGTAAACACAGGCATTTCATCTGTGAGGAAATGAATAAGAGTTCATCTCGGCTGCCATTTATCTATCTTAAATAACGAACTACAGGGTATATAAGTTCGACCACAAATTATTTTTACATATGTACAATAACAGTGGTATAGGATGTCACACTATGTTCTGGGGAGACAAAACGCAGCCGCGCTACTGGGGCTGGCTGTAATTGTGGATGGACTAATGTGCTAGGGTGCAGGACCAAGTCAGCAGCAGCGAGCTCCCGATGGCAGGGATCATCACCTCCGTGTATGCGTGCGCCTGCTGTCTATCTCCATGGCAACCCACGCCGGCCTGTCCTGTACACAGAGCGCATGGGGCAGCAGGAGTGGTGCCGATGACGGTGAGTAGCAAGGACCCCTGTGCTTTCTTATGTATATAACATAACATATGTGCTGGGTACCCACAAATATTAATTACCACCCAGTAAGGAGAGTGCATGTATAATATGCAATGGGCATCATGTGTGTCTTTATATGTAATTAGCATTAGGGTGTGTGGTATAATGTTGGGCCACCTCTTTTCACTGCGCATGAGCCTCTCCTACTTCAAATTTTGGGGGGCGCGAAACATGCCCTTGCTCCGGGTGACGTTGCACCTTGCCACACCACTGGGCGGGGCGGTCTGTCCCTGCTCGCCTCTGCTTCAGGGAAATGGGCAGGGTTAGGGGGGTTTGGTGCGGCGGTTGGGACCGGCGATCTGTAATATAATGAGCTGTTGTCCTGGTGCCACCGGTATTCTTTAAGGGAAAGGTGACTGATATACATAAAACCCTGGTTTCTAATTATGAGTTTATAATAGGCATATGGTATTATTCATCACACATATGCTCAGTCTGACACATCTAACGATGCTTCTACCTCTACAGTTCTAACATAAATGACAGATCCTTTTAATTAAATATAAACTAAAAACAAAATACTAGACAAAATAAAATTATCATTTCAATTGCATTGAGTGGATTTAATTTAAATACAGACATCTGTTGTAGTCCAATTGGAAATATCAATTAAGTAATACATCCTGGGGGTTATTCAAGTCTGGTCATTGCTACGTCCTGTGCCTAAACATCCTAGCACCTCATGTGTGTGTACCTCTAGCATGTTAAACCTTAACAATTTATCTTAACATTAAACCTGAAATAAAGACTCGGAGACATAGGTTTGGCAGAAATTGTTAGCTGATTTATTATTTGAATATTTAAGCTAGGTTTTGATTTGATTAAACTAATTAAAATAAATGGTGGCCAAGAAAGTACGGCTACTAAACTAAACCACCCCCAAACTCAGCATACGTAATCAAACTACCCTACCAAGCGGTATCCACTCGACCTACTACATTGACTACCACCCAGCCAGGTGGTCTCGCTGCCCCCGAGCGGGAGATCGAGCGAAAGGCCTAAGTCAATGAATAGGCGAGCGCACCGAAAACAATCTATATACATTGCATAAACGGGTAATGAAGGCTAATAAACTATTAACCTGCCGTTCTTTCCCGCCTATCAGCCAACGCGATTAAAACACCCCGAAAAAACCCCCCATTTAAAACCGATTATCACAGGGAAGGGAGGGCGGGAAAATCTCAGCAGGAAAGAGAGGAAGACTCCTCCCTTTCCTGACCCCATACTAAGCTTGCTCTGCCATTCCCAAGCACCTTATTGGATCCCCGAGTCACATGCTCCCTAATGGTCACACACACAGCCTGGGATGTTTAACCCAATCCATGCCTAGTGCTGGCATTACATTAATCTTAAAGTACCAATTATCAGTAGTTTAGGGGCAAGGAGGGGTTGGTGATGGCCTCCCTTTGTCCAAACAGAGTCATGTTGTCACTGTTTAGAGGTAGGAAAGAGGCCAGGAAAATCCTTTATTGCATGGAGATTTTCTAACCACTGTGGCTGACATCTTGCGCATCGACAAGGGTGCCACAAACCGTCCAATGGTCAGTGAGTCATCTGATGCTGCGTCCTAGGGTGCAGGTTGGGTCACTACTGCTGCAGGAGGCGTCCTCACAAGTGATAGCCACTCACACCACATCTGATTCAGGACCATAGACAGCAATGTCTTCATACAATACAGCTGCTAGGCTTGCTGGAGAGGGCATTCATCCAATCAGAATCTTATTACCATCATTATTAGTGTGCATTTCTGCTTGTGACACCCAGCACATACAGCTCCTGGCAGGTGAGCACGCTCAGTTGCATTTACACAAACTGTCTACCACATTCAAATCCAGCTGTTCTTGCGGCCCATACTTTGTGCATGTGTGAGGCCTGTTCATGTAGTCTGGTATTAGTGATTGTCTGATGTCATTTTGCTGGAGGAGGCAGCATCATTTTGGGGGAGTGAAGATATCTCCGTTGTTGCATGGGATTTCCTAGCCTTTGTGATGAGTGGCTTGGCGGTACTCATGGATGCTGCTAGCCACCCAATGGTGTTGCAGTGATATTATGTTGCATCGTAGGCCACATCTCGCAACTCCTGCAGCAGGAGGTGTCTCCTGCTCATTACCATATAGCGATATCATTGCTGCTTCCAAGAAAGCAATAGTGCAGTGATAGCAACACACCTGTATTAGTGTATTTGCCCAACCTTTTCTTCCTCTCCTATTCCACCACTCCAGCTGTAAGGAGAAGCAGATGTAACATCATCTACATACTGTACACATGTTTATTGTGCATTCAGGTATTTGATGCTAAAAAAAAAAAACCTAGGTCAAATACTACATCAGGCCCTGTTATGTTTAGAAAGGACATGATCAGGAAAGTAGTTATTAGCTGTACAAATATATTGATTCCACTTATAGACTCTAAATAACTACCAGTAAAAAAAAAAAAGATTGTCACCTTCCATTCTTTGGTGATGCTTTGTTAAAGACAAACCACCCATGAACCTTCTTTTACCAAGACAACGCTTGTCATTTCAAAATTCATATGTACAATGACAAGACATGGTGCACACAAAAAAAAGAATCTTGTACCGTATCTACTGTTTATTTTCCTTTCACATGAAAAAGCCATTTTCTTTTATTGTGTTGGGCTAATATGAATGAGCACTTCCCAAAAAGCAATTGACATAAGCACTGGTGATTTCTTTCTTCTAAGTTTGTAAAATAACGAGGAAACAACAGTTTCTTTTATACGCCAGAATCTGGAAGATAAAACAGATCGCACTTTGTCTTACAGATCTATAAGTGACATGCGGTGCATTTCTTTGCCACTTTTGTTTGCCTTTTATATGACAACCATAGTCTCTCAGCAGTACCTGGAGATTGCTGCTCCCCTGGACTTCCTGTAGCAAAACTCACATGACCTACTGATGCAGAGCCTTTTTGTTTAATAAGGAAACTGTACACTGTTATAATATTCAAGTTAACTATGGCAAACTTCATATGCAAAGAGAATCCTCGTGCACCTAACATTGGTATATGGTCCATAGTTCAACAGCACTATGGTTGACATGCATTAATGTTGACATGTCTGAAGATCAACATGGGGTTATGTCAACAGGGTCATTAGGTCAACACAAGCATTAGGTCAACATGGGCTAGGTCGACAGTCAAAAGGTCAACATGGGGTTTTTCACTATCATCCACTAGGGCATGGAGGGAGAATAAAATAATGTGCCAAGTGTAGCGAGGCCCTGTGCCTTAAGCATGGTGAGCACAGCGATCCATGCGAGGGTACGTGATGCACTTTTTTTAGTGTCGACATCCGGGATAAAAAAGTGTAACCTACTGTCGACCTAATGCTTGCGTCAACCGAATGTCCCTGTCAACCTAAATCCCATTTTGACCTTCAGACATGTTGACCTTGATGCATGTTGATGTATGGTTTGGAAAAGAGTGCTAAGTGATAATGAGAAATGGGTTAATATATAACTGTATACTTAAGAGTGGTACCCTGAATCCTGTAGCTCTCTTCAGTGGCTGGAGGTGTTTCCGTGGGCTGTGACAGGCTAAAGTTGGTATGTCCCCTAACATAACATCAATTAGTAACGCTGCTTACTGTGTGGATGCCTGTTTTGTAGAAGACCAGACAGGCTCAGCAGCAGTGCCTCTGATACAGTATAAAAAAATCATGGTTGTTTTTTTTTTTATACTGTATCAGAGGCACTGCTGCTGAGCCTGTCTGGTCTTCTACAAAACAGGCATCCACACAGTAAGCAGCGTTGCTAATTGATGTTATGTTAGGGGACATACCAACTTTAGCCTGTCACAGCCCACGGAAACACCTCCAGCCACTGAAAAGAGCTACAGGATTCAGGGTACCACTCTTAAGTATACAGTTATATAGTAACCCATTTCTCATTATCACTTAGCGCTCTTTTCCAAACCATAAATTACCATAATCCATAAGAGCTGCTGACTTATAGCGCAATTTTCCATAACCACCAAACCTTGATGCATGTTGACCTTTAGAGGTTGATCCAATGCATTCTCTGTGCTGTGAACCTATGACCCATAACCCCTAACCTTAATATACCATATGGTGCCAGATGCCCAGTGCAAAAAAGCCGCTCCAAGAGGTGTAGCTCAGCAACTTTATCTGTACATTTTGGCTCTAATTTGCATCACAGACATAGATGTGTGTAGCACGTTTTAGTAGGGGCTGCACCATCAAAGGGGTGTGTCTAACACCACCCATTGGATGTGTCAATCAGAGGTGTTTACCATTATCTATTGGCACTCACTACAATATAATACCTCTCTCAGCCACATCCAGCGGCGTAGCTAGGGCAGAGCACGAGCTCCGGGCGCCGAAATATAACTGGGGGGCCGGAGCCGTGAACTCTGTCGCTGGGTCCCCCGCCCTGCTCGCCCACTCCCCCAGCTTGCCCGCTCCCCGTCACCTTCCTGCTGTGCCTGTGCACCCCTGACACTCAATGCTGGCACACCTATGATCACAGATACGCAGCAATTCGTTTTAAATGTTGATGATTCACATTGGAATGAGAATAAGCTGTGCTCGCTGCATCTCAGTACTGAGATTCAGACTCAGATTTGCACATAGATGTACAAAGGTTGCATACAATCAAATGAATCAGTGCAATCTAGCAATGTCGCTTTGTTGCTTCCAGTTATTCAATTTGTCACATTTTGGGTAAAGATGGGAGTTCTATTGAAGACGGGATGTTGCGCATAGCAACGAATCAGATTCTATCTAATATATTCGAGAAGGCGCATCTGGTTGCTATGGGCAAAATCCCTTCTTCTATAGAACTCCCATCTTAGTAAATGTACCCCTCTGACTGTTGGGTTTTATTTATTAAGCACCCTCTAGAAGATAATAGATAAAATCTGAATGGTTGCCCATAGCAACATCCCATCTTCAGTAGCACTCCCATCTAAAAAATGTTACCCCGTTGATTGCAAAAGATGCTAGACATGGGCCAAACCAATGAGACATACAGTATGAAGATAGATAATGTCAAGTGAGAATATTTATATTATTATAGAAAGCCTGACATGAGAGGTACCTCTGCTGCATCTGTTTTGCTGTCCGTCCAGCAGGGGAGAAGGCACCTGAGGTGCAGCAGCGCTGCCAGTCTGCCCTGCATCCTGCAGGCACTACTTATTAAAAAGCTCACAGAAGCAGCTCTCTCTCCTCTTCCAGGCAGCACACACACTGGGGGAGAGCACACGCAGGTGGGGAACGGCCCATGCTTATAAAGAGCTCATCTAGGCTAAGCATTGGCCTGTAATCTCACTCTCTCCACCGGCCCTGCATGTATGCAATTAATGTGCACTTTACAGGAGAGCTTTGCAAACAATTAATACTTATTTTAAAAAAATTTGAAAAAAAAAACCTGCAAAACTCAAACAGAAGATAAATAAAACAAATGAATAAAACACACTTTATTTTCATAAAGGATTAAACATCCTAGCAACTGATGTGTGACCTTGTGCATGTATACAAGTTACCACTCAGATAACTTACTTATCTAAACCTGAAATAAAGACTCAGAGACTTAGGTTTGGCAGAAAGTGTTAGTTGTATTTATTATTGAAACACTGTAAGCTAATTAATTAGATTGTAATTAATTAATTAATTAATTAATGGTGGCCAAGAAAGAACTGATAATTATCTAAGCTCCACAACCTATGTCATCAAACATTCCCTAACAACAAGCGGTATCTGCTCAACCTTCTACATTAACTGCCCACAGTTCCGGGTGGTGTCGCTGTCCCCAAGCGGGTGATCCAACGAAGGCCTATGGTCAATGAAGGTGAGCACACTGAAAAACAACTATATACACAGAATCATCCTTTAATGAAGACCTTAAATTAATTAACCTGCCATTCTTTCCGGGCAAACAGCGAATGCAATTAAGCACCCACCCATCATTAAAGAAAGAAGGGGAGGAAGGGAGGGCAGGAAACTTCAGGAAAAAGAGAAAGACTCCTCCTCTTCCTGCAACTAATATCCCAGCTAACTTTGCCATCCACTGCATCCTTATTGGATGCCGAGTCACATGCTTCCTTAAGGTCAAACACAGCCTTGGATGTTTAACTACAGTACATTAAATATGGGTAAAATAAACACTCATTTTGAACAGCATGCCATGTCATGAAAAGTCCATTTTTAAGTTTTACAATTCCACAACCATCATTTAAAATCAAATTAAAAAATTTGCATAAAGACATCAAGAAATGAAATAACCACGGAAACATACCGAATGTGAACCCTGAATATGCTGATAACTGGTTCCCTAAAGTATCAAAAAGTATAAAAATGCATAGAAATTATGAAGGATAATAAACTAGACCTGAAATTTTTCTAGAAGCTCTCAGACATAGTTAAAGCTTGTAGTGTAATGAGATAGATTCATACTTAATTACTTTTGAAAATGTAAATGTTGGGTAAAATAATTGTACTGACCTAAAATAATTATTATATAGAACTCTC
Organism: Crinia signifera; assembly: GCF_055691185.1. Lineage (NCBI taxonomy): Eukaryota > Metazoa > Chordata > Amphibia > Anura > Myobatrachidae > Crinia > Crinia signifera. The sequence continues at coordinate 85,756,093 of NC_139217.1, forward strand.
AGGTGAAAGCTATTCCTTAGAGAACATGATGTGATGGTCTTTTCAGAATTAAAATTATTGGACGCCTTTAACATATAGACTTTTTAATGGGGGAGCTGTGCCTTTGAGAGTGACAAAGTGGAGAGAGATAAGCTACCAACCATTCAGAACCTAACTGTAATTTTTAAAACACAGCCTGTAACATGGCAGTTAGGAGCTGATGGGTTAGCAGTTTCATTCCACATTATCACTCTCCAAGGCTTATTACACTTTCATCTGGATCCCAGACAGTTATCGACACAATCTCCCATTATTACAGCCATACTTTACATACAATATACAGTATATGCATGCTGACATCCGTGGCTTCCCATCTGCACAGTTTTATGGGTACACACTCAGAGGCGTAACTCTGGGAGGCAATGGAGTCGTCTGCCGCCGGGCTCCTGCTCCCAAGGGGGCACCTCTCCTCCCCTGCAAGTTTGAATCCGTTAATTGAAAGCTGTTGATATCACTTCTGTGGTTGACCCCCCTCCCAACATCATTTTTGAAAGTGTCACACCCTATTTTAGAACCCATGACCTGTCTTACAGACACCTTACTGATTGAGGTATTGGGGGGACACCAATATTTATCACCAATATTTATCCTGCCTCCAAGCAACTTGGATGAACTTATTCCACTGTACACACTGATGGAACAGTTTGGTGTAATTGCTCAGAATAACCAAATATCATCACTAAACAGGAGAAACTGCATGTTTGCAACTTTGTAAATAACCCTGTACAAAACATGTGCACGAAAAGAGAAGACTTGGCATTAAAGTTCCTTAAAATCTTGTACATTTCCTATAAAAATTGTGCCTGTGCTATGAAATAGGAATAAGATCACAAGGCACTGTCATTTTCGGTTTGATGTTCACATAAATAATAGAAAATCAAGCTCCAGTTAACTAAAGGATCACAGACATTCTGCAATAACAAGGAGGGTGCTTCCTATCTGTATTACCATAAGGCAAATCACCTTACTGAAACAGCAATTGCATGATCTGAATGATTTTCTTCTCCTAACCTAGGGTCAGAAAAATGTCAGGCATGTTGTTGGTCGGCAACAAAGAAAATGCTGCTATTGTGTATTTTCCAGTAAAATCTTCAGTAATGCTCCAAGCATTATTTTTCAACATGCATTTTAGTTTTCAAGATGCTTGAAAGCTATTATTTTGATGACGGCGGCCTTGGAGTGTGCATTTTTCATATTCGGTATAATACGAGATTTACTTGACAAAGATTAACCCTTTACTTTCAATGAAGCTCAAAAATGTTTTGCCAAGAATTCTGTGCACTTCCTTCTGGCGATGAAGAGGATGTTAAAGATATTTGGTAACATACATTATTATTAACTTGTGGCTAATAAATACAGACAGAGCGGGCAGGGAAGAATTTTTAACATCTTGCAAATGACCCATGCTTCTAATATCTGAGCATACTGTGTTGTTGTTATATTAGGAAAGGGTACTTGTGTATTTTGGCGGCGCCCAATTTCAGCATCGTACGATGAACGTATCGCATCGCATGCCATGTACCCGATGGCATGCGATGCAACGCGATTTTGACCCCCTATACGATGAAAAATCATATAAGCACCCTAAAGGGTGCTTTTGAGCACCCTAATGGGTGCTTACAATGTTAAATGCACTACCACGCCACCCCCCCACTATAAACGTGAACCCGAAGCGTGGCGAGCGCAGCGAGCCCGCGAGGGGCGGCGGTACGCGTCCTACGACCTTTTCATACCCCCACTATCCACGTCGGCGTGGAGTTGAGAATAGATTAGTGTGGCGAGCGCAGCGAGCCACCGAGCCCGAAGCGTGGCGAGCGCAGCGAGCCCCGCGAGGATACCTTCACAGGTAAACGCGTCCCTTCGCGGGCTTCACAGGTATCCGTGTCCCCTCGCGGGGCTCGCTACGCTCGCCACACTAATCTATTCTCAACTCCACGCCGACGTGGATAGTGGGGGTATGAAAAAGTCGTAGGACGCCTCGCAGGCTCGCTGCGCTCGCCACGCTTCGGGTTCACGTTTATAGTGGGGGTGGGGGTGGCGTGGGGGTGCATTTAACATTGTAAGCACCCATTAGGGTGCTTAACATTGTATAAGCACCCATTAGGGTGCTTATACAATGTTTAATCGCATTGCATCGTATGGCATTGTATGCCATGTACAATGGCATACAATTTGAAAATTGTATGCCATCGTACACTAACCAACTAAATCGCGTCGCATCGCATACCATAGCATGCGTAATGGTATGCGATGCGATGGGCGCCGCCAAAATACACAAGTACCTAGGAAAGATTATGGCATTAACGGTTGACAGTAAGGAAGCCATTTTTTCAATCCCAGGATTCAGGATTGAAAAATGGTCAATCCCGGGATTGGCTTCCATAACAAAAAAGTCTGCCCGCTGCGCATAATTACATGGGCAGATGAGGCCTGGAGCTAGGTGGGCGGGTGGGGCGGCCGGGAGTCAGGCAGACAGGTGGTGTGGCCAGGACCCAGGCAGTGCAGAAGAGAGCGAGGTGGGCAGGCGGTACAGCCATGAGCTGGGCAGTGCAGAAGAGAGTCAGGAGGGCAGTGCAGCCAGGGGCAAGCGGTGCGGCATTGTTGCAGTGTGCAGTGTGCAGTGTGACCTTTTATTATGTCATGCTGCGCAGAGCTGCACTGCCGGGGCTGAGAGAAACCGGGCAGCATCTGTGGGAGTATTCTAGCGCTGCCTGGCATTAGACTGTGCATTCATAGTCTAATCCCTAAATTTCAGGATTGAAATCCCAGCAATTTTCCAGGATCTAGAGTCAGGTATAGGCAATCTGTGGCTCTCCAGCTGTTGAAACTACAAGTCCCAGTAAGTAATGAAGTACTTGTATCACTCTCCAGCCCTTCTGCGAACTAACTGACTTCTGTTACAGCCAAATATTTCTCATCATGTTTAGAATTAGGCTGTGCAGTCCAATGACCTCCCTCCCATATACGGTATTGCGTTTGTACACTATATAGTACATGCTTACACTGTGTACACTTGATGTGAAGGACTCTCATAGCTTGGATTAGCACCCCTTTCTCCTGCCAAGGGTGATTCATTATCATTGGTTTCTGGCATTTGCAGACTGCATATAGGAAAAGACGTTGTGAATGGAACTGTAGAGTAACTACAGTATGAATGGCACTGTGGAGTAACTATGAATGGTACTGTGGAGTAAAGAGAGTATGAATGTTACTGTGGAGTAACTCAGGAGCGCACGCAGGGGGAGGTTCCTAGTACCTGTACCTAGAAACTCCCCTGGCCGCCAATGTATCGTTCAGTGCTTTCCGAGGCAACTTTCTCAGTCAACCAGTCCCATTCTATTGCCAATCGCCAGGACCCACCATCAGATGGAAGAGGGGGCACACGCACGAGTTGCTCGTGCGCCCCGTTTCATTGGAGCCCACCGCCACCTCTCTGTCGCTACCTTGTCATTGCCCGCAGCCCCCCACTCCACCCCCCCCAACCCTGTCTGTCTCACTGAAGCGGAGAAGGCAGGGTTTCCGCTCCAAGGGGGACGAGCATGCATGTGGGACGCTCGTGCATCTCCGTCAGATGGCGCGCTGCTCCATCAGCTCTAGTGAGCAGAGGGGATCTGGCGAGGGCTAGCGCTGAATGAAGGGCGCTCCATCTGTATATTGTACACTTGAAGGTTCATAGAAACATAGGATTTGACGGCAGATAAAAACCACTTGGCCCATCTAGTCTGCCCCTTTTTTAAACATGTTACCTCAAACCATATTTGATCCTTATTTATTTTAAGGATATAAATATGCCTATCCCAAGCATGTTTAAATTGTACTACTGTATTTACCTCTACCACCTCTGATGGGAGGCTATTCCACTTATCTACTACTCTTTCTGTGAAGTAATTCTTCCTCAAATTTCCCCTGAATCTTCCTCCCTCTAGTTTCAGTGCATGTCCTCGTGTTCTGTTGCTCCTCTTTCTGTGAAGAATGTCTCCCACCTGTACCTTGTTAAAGCCCTTGATATATTTGAAAGTTTCTATCATGTCCCCCCTTTACCTTCTGTGCTCTAAAGTATACATATTAAGATATTTTAGTCTTTCCTGGTACGTTTTGTGATGTAGGCCATGCACCATTTTAGTTGCCCTTCTTTGTACAGTCTCTAATGTATTTATATCCTGGAGTTATGGCCTCCAGAACTGAACACAATACTCTAGATGAGGTCGTACCAATGACCTATACAGTGGCATTATTAATTATTTCTTTCTACTGCTGATACCTCAGTAGAAAGAAAGAAGTAATAATGCTTCTTGTATAGGTCATTGGTACGACCTCATCTAGAGTATTGGTACTGGCAAATTATAAATGGTACTTCAGTGCTGTATGGTTGCCATAGGCCACTTCTCCTCTGGCTCACTTCTCCTCCCTTATCACTGCTTCTACTGCTAAATTACAGGCTGATTCTAATTGGCTATGAATCCCTACATGACACTCTTTACTTTAAATGCCTATATAAGGTCTATAATACGGACTGTATAATATCTAATTAATAATCCTGAAAAAGAGCTAAGATTCCCAGGAATCTGTGTTTGTGTCGTCTGCTTCATAATTAATAAACATTGAATTAGAACTTGAACATCCACTTTTACAGTTTACTTTCATTTCTCTTTTGATTGCTGAATGAACCTTTGGTTGCTGAATGAACCACATGGGACTGATTTGCCTAAACCAGAAGAAACATATCTACGAATAAATTGTTTATATTGTTTTTATTATATTTTTTTTAATTGATAATTGTAGACTGTCATTTTTTAATAACTGTTTTGTATGAGTTGTTAGCAAGGTGATAGGAGCAATCAGGATTCACCAATTTCAGTAGCTTTTATGGCAGTGGTTCCCAAACTGTGTGCCGTGGCTCCCTGGGGTGCCTCGGGACACATGCAGGGGTGCCCTGGGTTTGTGGTCCAGGACCAACTCAAATTATTAATGGTTAATTATTTATGAGCAAAACCAGTGCTGGCAGCTGCCAATCATAAAATGTGTACAAACAGAAGCAAATCCTGCCCTTTACCACATAACTGACCCTAAGAATCACATATAAACCCCATCAAATTATTTTTTATTGGCCTAGGGGTGCCGTGAAAAAATTCTGATACTCCTAGGGTGCCGTAATTTAAAAAAGATTGGGAACCCCTGTTTTATGGGTTACATTTGCAATTCACACTTTTTAATAATTGCAGACAGCAGAGTGTCAAGTTTGATTAAAACAGGTTAAATGTATAGTTTGAACATGTAGTTTAATATGCTTGATATGATTGAGCCAGCTTGTGATTTTTGTAAAGTTATGTAATTTTTTCCCATTCATCTAAAATTCTAGAAATTAATTTATATAATTTTAAACAGGAAGTTACAAAAATGATTAATACACAAGTTGCATAACGTAACCTGGCTCCATTTTTATACACATTGTATGTTTTCTGTATTGCACAAAGGATATTCAATGAAAAAAAGAGCAAATAAGTTAAGAGCAGAAAAATACATTATACATTAAAGCACAGAACATGAAAAAGAGAAAATGCAAAATGAAACAGTGAGGTTTTACAAGAGAGAACCCTGTTTGCATTTTAAGATAACATAGCAGACATTATAAAATGAGAATAGAACAGGAAGAGCAGAGGAGGTGTGGATGTGGGGCATAAGAAACAAGGCAAAATTGTTCAGAAAGTATCTTTAAAGAGCTAGGGAACGCTATGACAAGGTGATGGGTGAGATTTGGATATATAAGTGGACATTGCAGAGAGGTGGTTCATCTCACCAAAAAGTAAGGAAGGGTGAGGCTAGGTAGATCTGGGCATTATAATTCAGTCTCCACATTTAGTATTTTAGCCCAAATTTGTAAATAAGTTCAAATGCAGAAGCATTGGCTCAACAATAGCCCCGCAGCCCCCGCGGTCATCGGGAGGAGCTGAGTAAGTGTGGGCGACGTGGTTCTGCGGGGCTATTGATGCACTTCCCTAGGCCTGCCTTACCCTGCTGGTGCTGCTTGCTGTTGCCGCTGCCTCTGCCGGCTGTGTGGCTGGGACCCGCAGATCTCCTCCAGGCTGGCTCCTGAAAATGGCAGAACTAGCTGTCACAAAATGTCCACCCGCTTACAACAGACACTGTTCCTCTAGCATCCTCAAAAAGTGTCTGCTGTAAGGGGGCGGACATTTTGTGAAAGCTATTTTTGCCAATATCAGGAGCCGGGACTGCAGACAAGTAGATCGCGGGTCCTGGCCACACACACAGCGGAGTCGCTAGCGGGGTAAGGCAGGGTTGAGGGAGGGCGGACTTTATTTTACGGGGGGGGGGGCTGCAGATATTTTCTTTTTTTTTTTTTAAATTGTTTCTTTATTTGATTTTAGAATTACAAAGTAAAAAAATACTTATCAATACTTTTTTCACAGACAAGAGAATAACATAAGTACAAAAACTTACATGACATACATACAACAACATACAACATACATACATACAACATTTGGTGAGTTGCTGCCCTTCCCTACCGGGATCATCTACATCCCCATCCAAAGAACCCCCTACCATCCTACCCTTTGAGTCGCTCTTTTACAAATTCTATATGAATCCCTCCAGTCCTCTCCCGCCCTGTACAATCTACCCGGATCCCACAATTTAATTTCACTTCTCTGGCTAGTATCTAAACCTCTGAGTCACCCTGGTTGTATTCTACCATACTCTATCCTTTAATATTGGATTTACATTAAGTGTCTCTAGTGTTACACCAAACACTACCAACTAGTGCTGTTCTACGTTTTGTAGCTTTAAACTAAATCTATTATATATTATTGTGTTAACAATTATGAGCTTAGAAGCATTCGTGCGATTAATCTATACTTAGTATAGTGTTAAAAGTATGTGTTTTTTTTTTTTTTTTTTTTTTATATAAGCAAAATGCAAAGAACCACGTGAGGGTGTCTTCATTTAATCTATTAATTTGTGTCCACAGCTCTTTTAGAGTATGGAGAAAAGTACCATTTATCCCATATTACGTGAAATCTACCTATATTGTTTCTGGATAGATACGCAGCTCTCTCATGCTCAAACGTATAGTTAACCAAACTAACCCAGTCATTAATATCCGGTGCTTTTTCTGCCATCCAGCGTCTGGCAATGCATGTCTTAGCAAGCGCACCGAGATTAATGACCAGCTGCCTTAAGTCAGATGCCACCCCGGGCCTAGACCATATCCCCAATAGTAGCGCTTTAGGACATATTTCCCCTCTAGGGATGCCTACCTTTATCAATACTTCCGCAACATCCTTCCAAAATTTTTGCAGAGTTGTGCACTGCCATACTAAATGCCAGTAGTCGCAACCCGCAGCCCTACATTTTGGGCAGGAGTCACTTTTGTCCCTTGCAAACTTTTTAATTTTACTCGGAGTTATATAGGTACGGTGCAAGATATTAAATTGGATCTGCTGAGTCCTAAGGGAAGTAGTTGCTAACTTGGGTATGGCAAGTGCCCGATCCCAATCATCCAAAGTGAGCTCAGGGATTTCCCTGGACCATTTTGTCATGAGCTCGTGCAGGCCGGAGGTGGGCAATATAGATGAAATGTACTTATAGCATTTAGATACGCCTTTAGACGGTCCCAAGTTCCGTAGTAGTATCTTGACTGGGTGGTCTTTTATAGTACTAGAGGATATGTGTAGGTGTTCTTCCATTGCACTTCTAAGTTGCAGGAAGCGAAAAAACATATTATTTGGGATTTGAAAATCGATTTGCAGTTGGGCAAATGTTTTTACCCCACTTTGCGTGGTCATATGGCCTACATTTCTTATACCAAACTGCGACCAAGCTACCATTCCCTGATGCCTTCTGATGTTCCTAAAAGACTCCAGGGAAGAGAGACTTGTTTCAGGGTCAGTGTCTTTATAGCCTATTGTCCTAGAGATCCAAATCCAAATTTTTATTGCTTGGGTAAGAATCGGGGGGTATTTCTTGCAACCTTTATTCGTCAGCAATGCTTGTAGTGGGGAATGGCCCGGAATGGTCTTATTTATTAAGTTTGAAAGTTCTACTGTTTTACAGGGTTCTACAACCCAATCTCGGAGGTGAACCAATTGCGTTGAAAGATAGTACAATTTAAAGTTGGGGAGGGAAAGTCCCCCATAATCACGTGGTCTCATGAGTGTAGACAATTTGACTCTCGGTCTTTTATTTCTCCATATAAATGAGGTTATTATCCCGTTTATTTTCTTAAATATTGCTTCGGGGATATATACAGGGGAGTGTTGCATTAAGTAGAGAAGTTTTGGTAGAATCATCATTTTGATAAGATTTACCCTACCTATTACTGTCAAAGGTAATTTGAGCCAGTTCTTACATTTAGATCTAATTAAGACGATTACTGGATCTATATTATTTTTGACGTAGTCACTTATGTCCTTCGAAATTACTACTCCGAGATATTCAAATCTTTCTACCCTCGGTATGTTGATTGGTATATCTAGATCTACCCGTATATCGTTATGCATATTATCCACTAATAAGTGGGATTTACTGCTATTTATTGTTAGCCCTGAATATAGACCGAATTCCTGAAGGACTTGCATCACCAAAGGAAGATCCTGCATGTAACTTGCCATCCCCACAAGCAGATCATCCGCATAGAGCGAGACAAGGCTGTCCGCCCCCCCATCCGAGTCCCCCCCTCCTAATATTTTTCTCAGCTTGCATGCAACTGGCTCTATGGCAAGAGAGAACAAAGAGGGGGAAAGCGGACAACCCTGCCTCGTCCCGCGGTATATAGAGAATGGATCCGATACAAATCCATTAATGGCAATTCGTGCACAAGGATTATGATAGATCATCAGGATCCTTTTGATTAAACATGACCCGAAGCCAAATACCTCCAGAGTGGACCTTAGATATGGCCACTCTAGGGAATCAAAGGCCTTGTTTGTATCAAAAGAGGCCAGAGCAGTCTCTGATCCCGTCATTTTTCTAGCCTGTAGGTAGGAAAAAACTCGTCTAACGTTTATGGAGGTTGATTTCCCTTTCCTAAATCCCGTTTGATCAACGTGAACTATCTTATCCAACACCTCTCCTATTCTGTTGGCCAATATAGTAGCATAAACCTTAGCATCAACTGTAAGAAGCGAAATAGGTCTATATGAGTCGGGCCTTAGGGGGTCCTTGCCTTTCTTAAGAATCACTGTGATGACCGCCTCGGTCATAGATTGAGATAGTTGGCCTTCTTTTTCCATTTCCTGGAAGAAATATAGAAGCCTACCGGACAAAGTATCACTAAAGAGCTTATATATTTCTACCGGTAAGCCATCGATACCCGGGGCCTTACCGGACGCTACACTTCTTATTGCCCCTTCCACCTCACCCAAAGTGAACGGTACTTCCAAAGACTCCCTATCTTGATCTGAGAGGGTAGGCAAATCAATGGCCTTCAGATATTCCAGGCTATTATTGTAGTTGGGAGTTAACTTAGAGAGATATATTTCCTTATAATGATTGACAAACACCTCCGTAATTTTAGAGGTTTCATTAAGCGTTTCTCCTTCAGGAGAGCAAATTTTAGAAATTATCCTGGAGGGATCGTCAGTTTTTGCCATATAGGCCATTAATTTGCCAGCCCTGTCCGTCATTAGATACCTTTTATGTGAGTCCTTTAATAGCCGAAACTTGGCCAATTCCTGTAAATGTGTGACCCAGGCCCGTTGTGCCATTAACCATTCACTTTTAACAGAATCCGATTGATTTAGTGTATAGGTTTGTTCTAGAGCTGACATTATTCTCTCTAATGTTGTGGCTTTATTCTGGAGCTGTTTTCCAGCATAAGCTATTTTTTTAATCAGAGTGCCACGTAAGTACGCTTTAGATGAATCCCATACGTTACCCGCCTTAGCCGAGTCTATATTAACTCCAAAAAAACCCTCTAGGTCGGATTTTAGATCATTGATGTTTTCCAATTGGGTCAACCATATTGGTTGAAGCTTCCAGTAACTAAAGCCCCGATTTTTATCTGTATCAAGGACCATAACCAACGGGGAGTGGTCCGAAATGCCCCTTGAGTTATATTCAATATGCAGTATTTTATTAGCTAGATCCCTTGATGTATAAATCATATCAATTCGAGAAAAATTATTATAAGAAGGGGAGTAACAAGAATATTGTCGCTGGTTGGGAAATTTCTCTCGCCAAACCTCATACCATCCCAACTCAACCGTGAATCTGGCGAGAGAACTTTCACCAGAAGGGGTACTCCTTCTGGGGCACCACACGTCAAGACCATAGTTCATTACCATGTTAAAATCCCCCAAACATATAAAGGGATTATCAGATCTAACCGCTATAAACTCTAATGCAGTTCTAAGAATATCAAAGGCAAACGGAGGAGGGATATAAATCGATAATACCGATAATCTAACAGTGTCAAAAATACCATCAATGAACACATAGCGACCCCTTGGGTCAATCTGAGCAAAAATATGTTCATATACTACAGATCTCTTTATCAAGATTGATACTCCTCGGGAGGCTGACGTGAACGGGGCGTGGAACATTTGAGCTATCCAAGGACGCTTCAAGGAACCACACTTGTCCCTAGATAAATGCGTCTCCTGTAGACAAATCACATCAGCCTCCAGAGTTTTACAATACTTGAGGACAAGAGCCCTCTTTACCTTGTCATTAAGGCCACGGACATTCCATGTCACAATTTTAACCATATGCTTCAGTTAACAACTGAAAGGACAGAATGCTTTGGAGTACCATAAAAGGGAAGCAAAAATCGCAACAGAAAAAAACAACAATTCCACCATTACATAAAAAGAAAAAACAAACAACATATAACACATATCCGCCCCACCCAACCTCCCCCCACCCTGTATAACCTATCCCATAAGGCATACCTATACCCAAATCTTCCATTAACTACCCGTCCACACCAATCACCCCTGAGGAGCCTTTACCTAATGACCACACATAGTACGGGAGGCCCGGCTCCTTAAATACAGGCTGTAGATATAAGTATATATAACTCTCCTGTGAAGTGCGGCTCTCAGAGCAGATTAATAAAGTCCAGGCGGACATTATGTTGATTAGAGATGATGCGCAGAAAACCAGGGACAGGGTGACGGAGCTGGAAAAGCGAGTCTCAGATTCAGACAATATTCTGGCCCCTCTACAGATCCAGGTTAAGGCTATGATGGGCCAAATGGCGGACTTACGCGCGAAAGTCACAGACCTGGAGGGCCGTTCGCGGCGTAATAACATTCGCATTGTGGGGTTGGAGGAACGAGTAGAGGGCCGCGAGCCTGAAAAATTTCTAGAGAGCTGGCTCAAGAAAGAGTTTGGTCAGGAGAATTTTACTGCTCAATTCACTGTAGAAAGGGCTCATCGTATTCCTGCCCGACCCCCTATCCCAGGGGGACCACCCCGCACCTTTATAGCGAAAATCCTGCATTACAGGGATCGGGACCAAATTCTAAGGTTGACTCGTGCTAAATCAGACTTTAGTTATAATGGAACCAGGGTTTCCATTTTTCCCGATCTCCCCCAGGAGGTCCAAAAGGACCGGGCCAAATTCCGGAATGTGAAATCTAGGATGAGAGACTTGGAACTAAAATACTCCATGTTGTACCCTTCTAAACTTCGTGTACTAGCAGATGGAGAAGTTAAATTCTTCTCATTTCCTTCGGAGGCCGCGCAGTGGTTGGACAAATTCTATCCGGGTCCCAGACAACTGGCACCGGATATTCAAGAATAAAGGCTGTGGTGTTTTACCTACGGCAAATGGGCCTCTGGATGAGGGAGAAGTTTAATAGAGTCAGAAAATGTTTTGATTACTGAATGTAAATGTCTGGGGGTAAGAGGTAGGGGTTTGATGTGCTCTGTTAAAAAAAAAAAATAAAATAAAAAAAATAATAATTTGCTAAAAGTGGAGGGCTGCAGATATTTTCAGCGGAGGGGGGCGCTATATTTATAGTTACACCTATGTGCAGAAGAGGTGTACAATGAGAAAAAACAAGGGTTCCAAAACAGGGTTTCATACTGTTTGTCCAGTATTATATTCCATACTGCAGTGTAGCAAGTAAGGTTCCAAAACTAATGTGTTTGGTGGTAAGCAGTCAGAATTTGAACACATGATTAGGGTTATGCTGCTATTAGGGTTAGGTTTAGGCTACCTTTAGGGTTACTGACAAACTGTGTACACACGGGGCGATTTTAAGCACATATCGCTGACAATATGGTCATTGAGCGGCCATATTGCCAGTGATTTGTATGTGCTGTGGGCGATAAATCGCCGGGTGTGCGCTCCCGTGTTCAGCCTCTAATGGTCGACCAGCTATTTCCCCCTTTGGCTCCCCCAGCAGAGTCTCCTTTTCATCAGCGACCATCTCTGATTGCTGATGAAAATGGGACACTGAGCATTATATTGTACCTTTTGTGCACAGCTTTACATGGAAAGTGCTTTGAAAATCATGCAGTCCACATGTCAACACACAAAATGTTAACATTTTCCAAAATGAAGTCAGTGTCAGCATTGTGAATGTCAATATTTGACATGTTCACATTCTGTACATGTCAATATTCTGAATGTTGACATTCAGACCATGTCAACATTACATAGTAACATAGTAGTCCATCAAATTCAACCTTTCACAAGACCTGTTAGAGGGTGTTGTCGAGATGTTAAATCCTTATTTCAACATTTTATTTGGATTCTACTTTGGGCTAAATTATGTTTATCAGTTGTACCTCTGGATGTTTTTACCCAATAAATGCTTGTCCCACCTTAATTAAATGTATTTATTGTGTCTGCCAACACCATTTCTTCTGGGAAAGCGTTACTGCCCCGACCGTAAAAAAAGCCTTTCCGAAATCTTCTCTCCTCCAGCCTGAGTGCATGCCCATGTCCTCCAAACTCAAAGTAAATAGAGTGTCTGATAGTTCTTTATAATCTATTTGTACATATTAAGCATGTGTCCCTTAAACGTCTCTTTTCCAGTGTAAATATTCCTAATTCTTCTAATCTATCCTCATTAAATAAGGGCTCCAACAGCTTGTTTGCCCTTCTCTGGACTTTTTCCAGTTGTATAATGTCCTTTTTGTAGTAAAGAGCCCAGAAATGCACTTAAAATTCTAGATGAGGTCTAACAAATGGAGTGTTTGGACCTAATTGTGGAGGATCTTTGGACCCCTTGCATTTACCGTGTCTAACCTGAAAGAAGTGTGGGTTGTTTGTTTCCCGGGACCAGCCCCGCTCACCTTTGACTCATTTATGAACTTTGATATACATCTCTGTTCTCCACCTCAGACGACGGACGTTAGAAGAGCCTGTAAAGTTAAGTTCTCTATTCTATTGGTTTTGGTGGTTACCCGTGGGATTCATTTGAGCTCATCCATTCGGAGAAGTGGAGCCCTCTTACACATTAAGGGGCGTACGGTATTTATACCCAGCTTTCCCTATTTTGGAGAAGAGGACCGTTCCCCCATATATAGGAACGTATAACTTGGCGCCAGTGGAGGAGATATCAATATCTTCTTCTATGCAATATTTGTTTTTGTGGTTTCAGGGTTACCACACCATTGATATCACCCCCACAAGGCAGCCTATTTAGCGCACATCCACCGTCAAATTCCCCTTGTTCTGCATTGTAAAGGTCTAACCAATGCCTTGTACAGTGATATAATTATTTCAGTGTCCCTAGCTTCCGTTCCTTTTTTTTTTTTTCATACAGGCTAGTTTCTTCTTGGCCTTATTGGCTGCTCCATGACATTGAGCACTGCACCCCAGTTTGCTGTCAATTTGGACTCCTAGTTTCTTATCATTCTGGTAGTAACATTCTGAATGTTGACATGTTAGCGTGTTAACATAGCAAATCCTGTTTGGCAAATGTATAAAAAGTGTGGCATCATGATCGTGGTGCAAATATTTGTTTCTGTTTTAATATTTTCTGTAGCGGTCAAGATCTCTGTGTTTGCATATCCATAACACTCCCCATAGAGATCTTCCAAATGGGAGGTAAGAGTGCGAGCCCAATGCCACGCCCAAGACTGGTGGTTCTGATATATCCAGTAGGACAGAATCAGCTTAAGCCAAGTATTGTAGGGGAAAGTACCTTAAGTTACAAAAACAGATGGTGACTGCAACAGTTGTTTCCCAACACAACCAAAGACAATACCAAGAACTTCCATCAAAGCAAGGGAGAGTGGGGGAGACAGGCTAACTATCTACCTCACAACCCTAACTCACCCAATAGTAAACATTTCATGCCCAGAGTTGACATGCACAGGCTCCGGTGTTTAATTACCTCCATGCGTATAAAATGCACTCAGCCTTGCTTAAACATTACTTTATGCATCTGTATATTTTTTTCAAGCATGTGAATGTGTTGAAAATATGCGTTTTCTCCGTACGCTTTCTGTAAATTGTTTTTAAATTAGGATAATGTTACTGTCACTGCTTCTCTACAGTAGGTAGGTAATATATATACATCACAGTATGTATCTTCTAGTTTCAATCTCTCTGCAACACGATTTTATTTTTTAAATTGTAACATACAGAAGGATGGAATACAGGTTTGGTACAAAAATATAAAATGTCGACATGGTCTGAATGGCCACATTTAGAATGCCAACATGCACAATGTTGGTCATAATCTCAACATTGTGCATTTCAATAGTCGGCATATCGACATAGCATTTTTCTACTGTTAGAGCGCAACCGCTTCCCTATTCCTAATTCTAACCACAGCTTGAATCTATCTCTAAACCTGTAATCAAAGGCGTGCACAGCAAATTTTATTAGGGGGTGCACCGTCGAAGGGGTGTGCCTAACACCACCTACTGGGCATGTCTAAAACTGGCCATTGGTTGTGTCTAACACTGCCAATCAGCCATGTCTACCATCATCTATTGGCACACGCTACAATATATAACTTCTCTCAGCCACACCATAACCTCCTGCCTATTTCACTTTTAATCTAATTACTATACTCTGAGTAACAGTACATGCAAATAAAGTCACAAATAAATATGGATTATGCAGTAATGTAGTGATATGACAATGGTCTAGAACCTTGATGGCTAACCTTGACACTCCAGCTGTTGTTAAACTACACATCCCAGCATGCTCTACATCAGATTTAGCATGGCCAAATAGCAAAACTGAAGCAGAGCATGCTGAGATGTGTAGTTCAACAGCTGGGTCTAGTACAATTAACAATACAAACACACACATAATTAATTGATGGGCGCTTCTTTTAATGGAATACAGTTCTAAAAAGCAAAAGTCTTTGGTTCAAGGTATTGCTGGTATTGCTAGCAGCAGGGAAGTGTTCATAAGGGTGGGGCACAGCATTAGGGGGTGCCTGTGCACCTTTAACACTCAATTTGCACACGCCTATGCCTATAATGTCGACATTGTGACTATTGACATGTTCCAGTACTGTATTCCATGGTATGTTGTCATTATGTCAACATACAGAATGTCGACATCAGAATGTTGACATGAGCTGAATATTCACATTCACAAATCAATATTTACTGTACTGTAAATAATGAGATTCAGTTCCATGGTTTCTCAGAAAATCTTGTCAAATCACTTGTGTAAGCAATCACATTATCAATTTAAGAAAGTATGTTTGTTCTAGCCGTAATATTTGGCAAATATACAGTATAGCTGTATGAAATATGAATCAGGTCCATTGAGAGCTGTAGTTATGCAGCTTGTACATTTCATTATTTGCATGCATTGGTCACTTTTATGCTAGCTCATTCTGTTTATGATTTCGATTCTAATGCCCACGGCGATGATGCCAGGTATGGAGGCTGTTCTGCTGCTGTTCTTCCATGGCAGTGTTACAGTTCTGCTGATACAGTACATCTGTGCTCGTTCCTTTTCCAGGCGTGTGACTCCAATTTGTAGTAATGCAGCTGGCACCTTTAAATGTCAACACAAAGCCTAGTCTGACTTAAAGTTACTTTCCAATTAATTCCATATACTGTAGTTGAATATGTTACGGTGAGTGTTTTGTGGAATAAACAGATCAGATAGCCCACCCTAATACCTTATGCTATATCACATACTGACTTAAGATCCGTACACACAGAGCAATATGATTGCTGAGCAATATTGCCTTAAAATTGCTCAGCAATCGTATTGCTCAGTGTCCCATATTGCTCAGCAATCGTATTGCTCAGATGGTCGCTGATGAAAAGGAGACACTGCCGGTGGAAGCTGCAGAGGTGAAACAGCTGATCGCTGGGAAGCCGCCAGGAGAAGTTGCTTGTTGCAGGAGCATGCTCCTGTGACCAGCGACCATTGCAGGGCTGGTCATGGGAGCGCTCTCCCGGCAAAAGTCGCCCCATACGAATGGGGATATGATCACCACATCTTCGGTGATTCTTGCTAGAATTGGACCGTGTGCATGGGGCTTTAGGGCCTGAGTCAGATGTGGAGGCTCTATTGTCCGTTGCTTGAGTTGCGGGCGCACAAGTGTTTCAGCCAGGCATGGACTGGGGCTGTCTGACAGCCTTGCCATTGTGCTGTGCACACATGCACAAAGAGGTGGTATGATCATGGCTCATGGGGGCGTGTTGTGTGTCATGAGGTCTGGGCTTCTCATCATGCCCAGGGCAGCACGGATGGTATAATGGTTAGCATGCTGTTCCAGCCAATCAGGCATACTGGTCCCTGTTCCAGTTGTCCCCAGGTGTTCAAACGTGTCTGAATGTGTATGCACTGAAACGCCCACTTTCAGAATGTTTGTACATGATAACAACACCAGTAAGTCTTGCCATGCCACCATTGATACACCATTGACACGTGCACTTGCCCAATGGTAAGCGCAGTTTCTCTGTCTCAGTATGGTCTCTGTGGAAGCTGCTGTGCATCTGGCAACACAGACATGTTTACTGACAGAATTTGCTGTCCGGTCAGGGGGTCCTGTCCTGGTCCGGTTTTTACTCATACCCTAAAAAAAGATTGGTGTGGGGGAGAAGTGGTATTAATACATGCCTTGTGTGCTGATACTGCTTCTCCATGTATGAAGGGGCTGGCATCATAAAATGACAAAGGCGCAATGTGCCCGCGTCCATATATTGGTGCTGCTATTTAAAAAGAGAGCACGCATCTTGCAGTTATCGATTTTTGACAGCCGCAGGGTGACGATGTCCTATCCACACAGCAAGGGACTGTGCTGCCCCTACCTGTGGCGACTGCTGGCTCCGTGCTGCGCAGGAGATCTTGCGAATGCAAGTGACCCTGTTGAGGGAGATAGCGCTGGACTCTTGTGGCATCTTATCTGTCACACATTTGTCAGCTATTTGCACATAAAACATTTCCGTTCATGTTTATGTTTTTTTTTCAACAAATTTTATTTGATTTTTCAAATTTTCACAAGTATAAGAAAACATCCTTTATGCAGATACAAGTGCATAACGATAGGTGGTTACAGTAGGTGATGTGCACAATGCACATACTGTGCACAATGTACAGATTGAACGCATTGAACAAATTAAACACATTAAACATATGAAACATATGTGTCTCTCCAAAGGGTATTTAGTGGATGGAAGTCAGGTCGGTTGAGACAAAGTCTTACAGGAATGTTCATCCCAGCACAATTTTTTTTTTTAAAGGGCTGGACCATCATGCCACGAAGTGGGCCTCTCAGCTAGTGCCTGGATGACGGTGTATCCGGTTGGACAATTGTGAAGACTTAAACATCAATACATTCTGAGACTAAAACAATTAAGTAATTCTTATCTATGAAAGAATATATGGGGGAGAAAGAAGAGAAAGGTGGGTTCGGGTAGGTAAAAAGGGGGGGGGGAGGGGGGGTAACTTGGAGTCACGCGCTAGAGGTTGTGGTATGTCTTTGCACATGTAAATACGTGTATGCCTGTAGTTTGGGCTGGACAGCTTGTGTATACAGAATGGGGGTGGGATCCCTCCCCGATCAAGGTATGTAGAGCATCACGTTGAGATGTCCTCAAAATGCTTCCATCTTTTTGTATACCCAGACACTGAGTTTGATGGGAGGGAGGAGTCATATTTATCGAAAAGCCTCATCTTGGTCAGCATCGAAATCAATTGTGTTAAGGAGGGGGGTTTGGGGAGAGCCAATTCTTAAGTATTAGCTTTTTTGCTGCTGTAACCAGTATGGTGGGAAAGGGCACATGATGTAGTTGTGGGCCTGTCAGGTGCCAGTTATCAAAATTAGCAAACAAAAATGGTACAGGGTGCAAGGGAGGGGATATATCATAGTGGGTTTTAATAAAATTGATGATCTTATTCCAATATTTTTTGATGTACCCACAGGTCCACAAATTATGGAAGATATTTGCAGAACTGGCTTTGCATTTCGGACACTGGCCCGTTTCCTCATCGACATAATGACTCCTTTGGCCCTGGGAAATATACGCCCTATTGAGTGTCTTAATGTGTGTTTCTTGCAATAAAGAAGACTTAAGTGAACTCATTGTGTCCTTGTGGTATTTGAACAGGGTGTCTTGGGATAACATGCCAGGGAGGTCTTTGGACCACGCATTAGTGGTCTTGGTCCATAGGGCATCAGTTTGGGGGGCTAAGAGCTCCATGTATATTAGTCTGGTTTTGAATTTTTTCTTTTGATATTTTGAGATAATCTTGTGCATAGGGTCCTGGGGGGATTAGGTGAAGGTATTGGTTGGGAGGGATTTGATATAGTGTGTCAGTTGCATGATTGGGAATAAGGCACTGTGGGGCAATCCGAAGCTCTCTTGTAGCTGCAGGAATGTGTGAACTCTCCCTCCTGGGTCATAGACCTGGGAGGTGAGAGTCAGTCCCTTCGTTTTGAAGCTTTTGAAAGCTGGAGAATTTACACCTGGAGTGAACATCGGGTTGCCCCAAATTGTCAGCCAAGGAGAGTTGGTTGGGTTCTTTTTGAGGGTTTTACAAAGGTGTTGCCATGCTTCATAAGTGTCTTTAAAGAAAACATATGTATTTATCTGTGTGGGAATCAGTTTATTGGGTGCGTGAAGTAGCGCGCCTGGAGAGTAGGGGGAGAACATTGTGTTGTCAAGGTCAGGGATGGTATAGTGGTCTAGGCCTAGAATCCAGTCAAGTGCATATCTGTTTAGCAGTGCTTTAGAGTAAAGTGACAGATTGGGGACCCCGAGGCCCCCTGAGTGTTTTGGTTGTTGTAATTTTTGCATGGATATTCTAGGTTTTTTCAGGTGCCAGATAAAGGAGCTACATTTTTTTGTAATATGGATAACATCTGCTTTCGATATTCCTATGGGGAGAAGCTGCATGATGTAGGTAAGTTTGGGGAGCAGTACTGATTTCACTACCTCCGTGCGCCCTAAAAGAGATAAGGGTAGGTCTTGCCATCCCTCCAGGGAGTTGGTGATTTTCAGAAGTGAGGGAGTGAAATTTAGTTTATACAGGTTTGATATTTTATTTGGTATTTGTATGCCCAAATATTTAATGTGGGAAGGTTGTAAGTGGATGGTATTTAGTTCCGGGTTTTCCTCAAATTTAGGGGGCTGTCCTGAAATTGTTAAATGCTCAGATTTACCTATGTTTATCCTGTAACCTGAGAAGCTGCCAAATTGGGAGATGATGTCTATTGCTGTGGGGATGGCATGTTGAGGGTGGGACATGAAAAGAAACATGTCGTCCGCGAAGAGGGATAGACGTATATCAGTGTGACCTAGTAAGATGCCCGTGTACAATGGCGATGACCTTAGGGCAACTGCCAGTGGTTCCAAGGCTAATGCGAACAAGAGGGGAGACAGGGGGCATCCCTGTCTCGTACCTCTCAGCACTTTGAAGGGTCTGGAGATGGTGTCATTACATATTAATCTGGATGATGAGGCCTCATATAAGGTCTGCAACCATGCCACAAATACTTCCGGGAAGCCAAATCGCTTCAAGGTAAAGTATAGATGATCCCAGTGGACCATGTCAAAGGCCTTCTCCGCGTCCAAAGATAGAATAGCCCTTGAGGCCCCCGACAATGGTCCCTGGGATTCAGAGATCACTGTTAGTACTTTTCTGATATTCGTAACAGGGTGGCGGCCCGCGACAAAGCCTGTTTGGTCAGGGTGGACTAGACTAGGTACAACTAGCTTGAGCCTATCTGAGAGAATTTTTGTTAATATCTTATAGTCTAGGTTTAGTAGGAATATGGGTCTGTACGAAGCCGGGTCTGCGGGGTCCCTGCCTGGTTTGGGCAGTACTCAAATGTTTGCAGCATTAAAGAATTCTGGGGCCATCCTAGATTGAAGAAGGGTGTTGTACATAGTAGTCATGCATGGGGCAACATGGGGCATAAGTAATTTGTAGTAATCGGCCGTGAGGCCATCTGGTCCTGGGGTTTTACCTAGTTTAAGATGGGAAATTGCTGAAGTGACCTCTTCTAGTGTGATGTCTGCCGTGAGGGAGGAGGAAGCGGTATTGTCTAGTTGTGGTAGGGTGACACCGTCCCAGAATTGGTCCCTTTGGGTATAGTCAGACACTGGGAGGGAGTATAAATTGGTGTAAAAGTGATTGAGGACTTCCGCTATTTGGCTATTCGTGGAGGTGCGTGTGCTAGGGGGTGAATTTAGCTAGGGGGTGAATCGTGGAAGGGGATCTTTGGCCCTGTAATAGATTGGTTAGGAGTCTGCTTGACTTGTTGCCAAATTTGTGAAATCTGTACTCCTTTTTAAAAGTGTATCTTGCTTCTAATTTTGCCAGTAGTTTGTCAAAGAGAGTTCTATCAGTGTTATATTTGATGCGGTTTTGAGAGGATGGGCAGGATTTATACTGCTGGAAGGAGTTGGTAAGATTAGTTTGGGCCTTGACATAGTCAGAAGTGAGCTTACGTTTTTGGTGGGATGAGAAAGATATAATGGTGCCTCTAAGGACAGCCTTTGAGGCTTGCCAGTATGAGGTAGGGTTAGTGAGAAGTGTTTCAGCATTATCCATGTGGTAATTTTCCCAGGCCTTCACCACCTCGCTCCTTAGTGCAGCCAAGGATGATAGGGAGGCGGGGCATCTCCATGATATGAATGTAGGGGATTCAGAGGTTAGGGACAGTTTAAACCATGTGACAGCATGATCAGATAGTGTAATGGGCTCTATCGTGGCTTCTATATTTTTGGCAATAAAGTGGAGGAGGTGAGAATGTAATCTATTCGAGATAGTCCTCCCGTGGAGGCTGACAGGCAGGTAAATTCGGATTCTGTGGGATGTAAAGTGCGCCATATATCTAGTAGGTTAAGTTTTGATGCTAAGGCCATCACCCCGAATTTGGGTTGGCGTCTCTTCCTGGTGGGTTGACATTGTCTATCTAGTAATGGATGTGCTAACATATCAAGATCACCACACATATTTATCGGCAAGTGTAAGTGCGGGAAAATCATAGAGGGGAGATTGCATAAAAAATATTTTGAATAAACATTCGGAGCATATACATTAACACACATGTATGCTTTGTCTGAGATCGTTAGCTGACATAATAAATACCGTCCCCCTGCATCTGGTGTCACCTTGTCAATTTTAACCGGTAGTGAATTTCTAGACATTATCACCAGGCCTCTCGCCTTAGAAGTATAGGGGGCTGAGGCCTGCACCTTCCACCCCAGGATAGACAGCTTAAGTGTTTCAGCAGCCGTCAGGTGGGTTTCCTGGAGGAACACTATGTCTATATGTAGTTTATTTAAGTACATAAGGATCTTCTTGCGTTTGCAAAGGGAATTAATCCCGCCCACATTCCATGATGCTATCTTAACAGACATAAAAGAATCCTATGAGAGAAAACAAGGTGACATACTCACATATTGCATTTTGATGTAGTACATTTTCATATTCGCGTGCTGGGAGAGGAGGTGGGGAGGAGAGAATAGTAGGGGAGGAGAGAATAGTAGGGGAGGAGAGAAAGAAAAAGTAGAGAAACTTACAAAACATTAGGTTAATTCTAATAACAAATGGACTTCCGAGGAAGTGTAAACTTAGGTATGCACCTTGGTGCATCATAACAAAGCGAAGCAAGCTCCTAAGGCAGCCGGCCCATTAATCTTAAGTAACTTTTGAGACGCCGTAAAACAAGGTGGGGGGGGTGGGAATGTCTCCCCGGGTCCGGGAGAGTCCTCTCGGTAAGGCCTTCAGTTCGAGAGAAGGGAGTAAAGAGTCGATGGGGTCGGGTGGGCAAAGGTGGGGCGGTGGCCAGGAAGGTAGAGTGGGTTATGCATGGTAATTTCGGAGCCCCAGGATCTTGGGCGCGAAGCTCAAAGCAGGAGGTGGTAATCATTGTAGAGCCACAGACTGGATTGCTTCCTTAAGTAAGGAGAAGTCATGGTAGTGTGTCAGCCGGATTTGTCTGTGGTAGTTCATCCTGCGAGGGGGAACACCATGAAGTCTGCATAATCGGGGTCATGAACATGTAGTTGGTTGTATGGCTGCGGGTTGACGGCTGACTGTGGTTGGTACTGGGTCGTATTGACCAGGGTAGGTATGAGAGATATTTCAGTCACCATGTTTCTGTTTTTAAGACAGCCTTGGGTTTCTTCTCGAAGAGCAATGTCAGTATATGTACTTTCTATTTTATGTTTATATAGTACTCTTACACAAACACAGATGCTCATATTGTAGCATATCTATTGTGATAATTCTACCTGTAAAATACTGGGAAAAGCTTTTACTGCTTGGTGGCAGAATTAAGTATTAATACAGTAGATCTTTAGATTGTGTTAATCCTCTAACCTACTATGGGGGGGGGATCTTGAGAACCCTTGCCAGTGGGCAGAAGCGGTTTGTGCTGCCCATCACTAATTTTTCAAAATGCATTGGCACTGCCAAAATGGTCCAAACCTAGAAACTGGTCACATAATTGCTCACTTTTTTCTTACAATAGGGATGAGCTGCTAATCCTCCAAGCATTACTTATTGCCATGGTATGTAGACATATGAAAGTTATATTTGCGGCTTATATCAAATTTGAATAAATGATTTGCTTGTGCAGCAAAAAGTGGGACTAGCAGGTTGGTATCTTAAAGTGGCCTTGTAAAATATTATGGTGTGTACACACGGTCGATTAGGCTTGCTATTCGATCCCGATGTGATCAGATCGCATGGGGATCGAATTGCACGGCAAGCCACCCAACATGAATGCGATTTGGACGATATAGTGCAGATCTGCACTATATAGTCATTGCTGCCCTGTGTGCCATGGGAGCGCGCATCAGGATCGCAAGGTAAAAAACCTGTGCGATCTGCATGCGATCTGCATGCGATTTTGACTATATAGTCAAAATCTCATGCTGATTGTACCCGTGTGTACACACCAGTCTGGGGTGCCAGGATAGATAGAGCCTAACATGTCATAATGATTAAACTAATACAAAGAAGATATTTATACCATAGATTCTCATAAGTATCTACTTTGAATTTTTTAATTCGTGCAGTAATAATCAGCCGGATCGGCTGGGGAACTGCCGAAAATCACAGGCCTCTTGGAAAGGTGAGCAAGTATCCTGCCTTCACCTCCAGCCCCTTGCCCTCAACAGAGTACAAGTGGGTGGTCCAAGTGGTACCAGATGACAATGAATCATGTTAGCCTAGCTCCGCTTCTTGCAATACAGTGACTGCTGTTTTGCCACTGTTTTGCAGGGGGTGGAGCCATGAAGTTATAATCATGATGCTACACACCGGACATCCCACCTTCCCGTCAGCCATGTCCCCTATGTGCCTACTATGCTGCCCCCTACAGGAGAAGGTGGCAGCAAAGTAGGCAAGTTTGGTCAGGAGACAGTGAGAGCATAATAGAGCTCCAGTAGATAGAAGACACTGGAAGTCCTGATGGGCAGTGGCCATGCAAAGAGCAAAAAGGCCAATTCCCCAGGTGATATCAGAAGCCTTGGGGAGGTGGCGGCATGCAAAAGAGGTTAAAGGCCAGAGGATCCAGGGTAGACAGAGCCTAACATGTCATAATGATTAAAATAATACAAAGATGATATGTATACCACAAATTCTTATAAGAATCTGCTTTGAATTTTTTAATAATTTGTGCAGTGAAAATCAGACGGAACAGCTGGGAAACTCCCCGAAATCACTGGCCTCTTGGAAAAGTGAGCAAGTATCCTGCCTTCACCTCCAGCCCCTTCCCCTTCAGTAAGAGCATAATAGAGCTCCATTAAATAGAAGACACTGGAAGTCCTGGTGGGCAGTGACCATGCAAAGAGCATAAAGGCTGATTCCCCCAGGTGATATCAGAAGCCCTGGGGAGTCGGTGGCCATGCAAAAGAGCTTAAAGGCTAACGCCCTCCTCCCAAGATGCTGTTTAATAAACTCTTAAAGTATTAAGGGCTATTTCACATACTCTGGCTGAAGCCGGGCGGCGAAACTTTTCATGGCCAAATGCCGTGCCATACACAGTAGCTTTTGGCCGTGCGGAGTTTCACCCCCTGGCGTCAGCCCCAGTGTGTGAAATAGTGACACTAGAGTGTTTGTTTTTATTATGATTCTTTACAGGCAGACTTCAGGTGCCAGTGGGCCCTTAATGTCCAGGCATGCTGGCATTTATGGTTCTCCAAG
This sequence comes from Crinia signifera, assembly GCF_055691185.1. Taxonomy (NCBI): domain Eukaryota; kingdom Metazoa; phylum Chordata; class Amphibia; order Anura; family Myobatrachidae; genus Crinia; species Crinia signifera. Next base: position 85,780,700 of record NC_139217.1, read on the forward strand.
TACTTGCATGCTGGGTCAGACTTGCTATGACATGTAGGCTGCCTGTAAAGTACAATTGTATTCTACCATGAATCCTGCACCCACCGTCACCAGGGGTGTTTGGCAAAGCAATGAAATTTTATCCGAGTGCTGGTTGTTGCTTGGGAGGGGGCACATCTTTTTATTTTTGGGGGGTCCCCACCTTCTAAGTAATTCCAGCAATGAGCTGACCAGTTTGGGGATGGTTTATGTGATGCAGGAGGACCACACGAGGTGCCTGCTAGGGCATTTTCCCCATGGTTGGTTCTGTCTGGTGCTGGTTACTGCTAAACAAAAGGAGAGGAGGGAGGGGGTGTTGGCCAGTGGCTCACCAGGCACTGTTCTCATGGCATGGCACTGGTCTAAGTAGCCTCACCAGAGGCATAACTCTGGGAAGCAATGGAGTTATCTGCTGCCGGGCTCCTGATCCCAAGGGGGCACCTTTCCTCCCCTGCCAGTTTTAATCTGTGAATTGTAAGCCATTGATATCACTTCTGGGGCTGACTCCCCCTCCTAACATCATTTTTGCAAGTGTCACACCCAGTATTAGAACCCATGACCTGTCTTACTGGAAGCAGATACCTTACTGATTGAGCTATTTGGGGCTTACCAATATTTTTCTTGCCTCTGGGCGACGGGGACGAACTTATGTCACTGAGGCAGGACAAAATTAGCTGTAGGCATGGGCAAAACAAAAGTATCCTGACATAACACACCATTATCTCTAGATACAGTGGTGGTATATGAAGCATTACAACATGTAATGGAGTCATATCTTTATACTGTTGCAGGTTTTGCATACTCAGGACATACAAAAAGTGCATTTTTTGTAACAATATCAGCTCCCGAGAACTAGGAATGGTCATCACAAGATGGACATTAATTGGTGTCAGCGAAGGTGCCATTACAAAGTATACAATTAAAGGTTTAACCACTTCCAGCAACTGCGCTGAATAAACTCCACACACATTTGGAAGGCTACTGGAAGGAGATATATGATAGTTAGCCACCACTGCAATCCCGGCATTGAATTAGCAACCATCAATATTCCCCACTCAATAGAAATAATGAAGCAGGGAATATTGAAGGTTGCTAATCATTGACTTCCGGCATCCACCTTTACCTTGAATGCCTTTTTCCTAGCAGCAAAACAATCTCACATTTGATACACATAAGATGGTGCTAGATTTTCTACAGAAACACTCACACATATCCTGGGAAAGTGTCATCCTGATATATGTCACCTCTGATGATGTAAATGGGGCACCAGAGAATGCGTGACACCGAAAGAAATGTGGAATTTGATTGTGCATGTATAAAAAAATCAAGATGTATTTTCTAAATGTCATAAATTAGATTTTTAAACTATAGTAGCTATTGTTTAAACTCAAGGAAATGGAAAACAGTGCAAGAACACTAGAAATATACTGAAACAATTAAAGTGTTAGCTCAAAGTATAAATGTTCCACTAGTAGGGTCAGGTGCGAATTGGTGCTCCATGTGGGGCCGCAGTCTCTGGAATTATGAAAGTGTCTACTGCAGGTCTCTGGAAACATGTCATCCACCATGTTTTGCCAACTAAACATGGTTACATAGAAACATAGAATTTGACGGCAGATAAGAACCACTTGGCCCATCTAGTCTGCCCCTTTTTTAAACATGTTACCTCAAACCATATTTGATCCTTATTTTTTTGTAAGGATATCAATATGCCTATCCCAAGCATGTTTAAATTGTACTACTGTATTTGCCTCTACCACCTCTGATGGGAGGCTATTCCACTTATCTACTACTCTTTCTGTGAAGTAATTCTTCCTCAAATTTCCCCTGAATCTTCCTCCCTCTAGTTTCAGTGCATGTCCTCGTGTTCTGCTGCTCCTCTTCCTGTGAAGAATGTCTCCCACCTGTACCTTGTTAAAACCCTTGATATATTTGAAAGTTTCTATCATGTCCCCCCTTTCCCTTCTCTGCTCTAAAGTATACATATTAAGATCTTTTAGTCTTTCCTGGTACGTTTTGTGATGCAGGCCATGCACCATTTTAGTTGCCCTTCTTTGTACAGTTTCTAATGTATTTATATCCTTCTGGAGATATGGCCTCCAGAACTGAACACAATACTCTAGATGAGGTCGTACCAATGACCTATACAGGGGCATTATTACTTCTTTCTTTCTACTGCTCATGCCTCTCCCTATGCAACCAAGCATCTGACTTGCCTTCTTCATTGCTTTGTTACATTGCCTACCTGCCTTTAAGTCCCCTGAAATAGTGACACCTAGATCCCTCTCTTCCTCAGTAGTTTCCATTATAGTGCCATTTATACTATATTTAGTCTTTGGATTTTTGCAACCCAAGTGCATGATTTTGCATTTTTTGGCATTAAACTGTAGTTGCCATGCTCTTGACCATTCCTCTAATCTCCCTAGATCATCAATCATTTGTTTTACCCCTCCTGGTGTGTCTACCCTGTTGCATACCTTTGTGTCATCTGCAAAAAGGCACATTTTACCCTCAATTCCATTTGCAATATCACCAATAAAGATATTAAAAAGCACTGGTCCAAGTACAGATCCCTGGGGTACTCCACTTGTAACCTTTCCCTCCTTTGACTGTACTCCGTTTACTACAACTCTCTGTTTTCTGTCCTGCAACCATGCTCTTATCCATTCAACTATCTTAGAATCCAATCCCAAGCTTTCAAGTTTATTTAACAGTCTGCGATGTGGGACAGTGTCAAAAGCCTTACTAAAGGCTAGATAAGCTACATCTACAGCCCCACCTTGATCTATTACTTTAGTCACCCAGTCAAAAAAGTCAATCAGATTTGTTTGACATGATCTTCCCCCAGTAAACCCATGCTGTTTTGGATCCTGTAAATTGCTGGTTTTGAGATATTCTACAACTCTTTCTTTTAAGAGTGTTTCCATCAATTTCCCTACTACTGATGTAAGGCTCACTGGTCGATAGTTGCTTACCTCTTCTTTGCTTCCACTTTTGTGCAGTGGGACTGCATTCGCTGTTTTCCAGTCCTCTGGGATTACTCCAGTAGCTAGTGACTGGTTGAATAATTCTGTTATTGGTTTTACCAGCTCCCCTTTGAGCTCTTTTAGTATCCTTGGATGTATACCATCTGGCCCCATTGATTTATCCACTTTCAGTTTTGAGAGTTCTGTGAGGACTTTCTCCTCTGTAAATGTACTTGTTTCTCCCTCCGTTTTCTGACTATACTTGCAACTTAATTGTGGCCCCTTCCCCTCTCTTTCAGCAGTGAATACTGAGCAGAAATAATTATTAATATTATCTGCTATTACATTGTCCCCCTCAAGAAAACTTCCACTCTCTGTCTTTAGTCTTATTATACCACTTTTTGTTTTTCTCCTTTCACTTATATACCTAAAAAAAGTTTTCCCCCCTTTACCCACTGATTGGGCCATTTTCTCTTCAGCCTGTGCTTTTGCACATCTGATTAACTTCTTAGCCTCCTTCTGTCTAACAAGATACACCTCTTTGTCCTCATTCTTCTGCGTCTTCTTAAATTTCTTAAAGGCCAACTTTTTTGCTTTCACAATACTAGCTACTTCTTTTGCAAACCACAATGGCTTCCTTTTTCGTGTGTTTTTCCTAACTCTTTTGACACAAAGTTCTGTTGCTTTTAGAATTGCACTTTTTAATTTTTCCCACTTATCCTGCACTCCTTCCAAGTTCCTCCACCCTGCCAAAGAATCCCTTACAGAGTTTCCCATCTCTACAAAATCAGCCTTCCTAAAATCTAACACCTTTGTTTTTGTGTGCGATGAGTCAGTCTCTGTCTTTATTTTGAACCATACTGCTTGATGGTCACTGGATCCCAGGTTTTCACCCACATTTATGTCAGATATTCTGTCACCATTTGTAAGTATTAAGTCTAATATTGCGTCCTTACGAGTGGGCTCCCTCACCAATTGCTGGAGGGATGCTCCTTGCAAGGAATTTAGCATGTCCCTACTTCTGGTGGAACTTGCAACAGGCAGCTCCCAGTTTACATCAGGTAGATTAAAGTCTCCCGTGATTATCACCTCTCCTTTTAATGCCATTTTATTGATGTCCTGCAATAGGCTCTTGTCAAGTTCCTCTTCCTGACCTGGTGGTCTGTAGATCACCCCTATACGAAAAATCGCCTTCTCCCCTGTTTCTATGGTCACCCAAAGGGCCTCAGTTTTTTCTTCAATACTTTGTATTAAGGTAGTCTTTATACTTTTTTTCACATATATTGCAACCCCTCCCCCAATTCTTCCCATTCTGTCCTTCCTAAATAAAGTATATCCTGGTATAGCTATGTCCCAGTCATGATTTTCATTGCACCATGTCTCTGTAATAGCCACAATATCCAGTTCATCCCTTGTCATTATTGCAATTAGTTCTGGGATTTTATTTCCTAAGCTTCTAGCATTTGCACACATAGCTCTTAAAGTTGTGTTTGTGCTTCTCCTGCTGCTAGCTATGTTCATCTTTCTGCCTATATCTATTCGGTTTTGATTGGTATTATCTTTTGTTGCAGTGGATAGGCTTCCTGTTCCATTTTCCTGCTGAGACAATACCTCTAGGTTGGGGGAGCAGATTTCTTCATTTGGTTCACTGCCCCCCTCTGCTAGTTTAAATAGTTGCTTATGAAGCTTCCAAACTTCTCACTTAATATTCTCGTTCCCCTTGAAGATGGGTGCAGGCCATCACTTTTATATAAGGCTCTGTCTTGCCAGGTAGCTTGGCTTTGACCTAAATATCCAAATCTCTCCCCATTGCACCAATTCCTTAGCCAAACATTGAAGTTTCTAATTCTCAGAGTTCTATCTTCCCCTTGGTGTACTGGCAATACTTCTGAAAAAGTTACAGTGGTTGCCACCTGTTTTAGAGCAGTTCCTAACTTTCTAAATTCATCTTTTACGGCCATGACTTCAGCATTAACCAGGTCATTTGTGCCTAGGTGGACGATGACATCCACCTCCCCATCTTTTCTAGCTGCCTTTACAATTCTTAGCATGCGTTCTTTATCTCTTGGAGCTGTGGCTCCAGGTAAGAACCTTACTTGTTTCTCTACTTGAGTAGCATTTCCCAGATTAACTCCTCTAATGATGGAATCTCCCAAAAGAAGTGCAGTCCTTTTTGGAGGTGAAATTTTCCTGGTCCTACAGTTAGTAGAGGTAGAAGTCCTCATATCTTCCTGTTCTTTACTGCCTATGTTGGTCATACATTCCAACCCTGCAAGAGCAGCATATGAGTTTTGTAGTGTGAGCACTTGGGGAATGTGTCTGATGCCCTCTGTAAGTCTTTTCCTTTCAGAGCCCACAGCAGTCCAGGCAGAATGTCTTCTTGGGGCTCTCTGAGGCAGTGGTGGTTGCAAGGACACAGACATCCTACGTAGCTCAGCATGCAGTTTAGCTATCTCCTCCTGCAGCAAAGAAAATTGTTTGCAGATTTGACAGCAGCCAAGTCTCCAGAATGTCTCCCTCAAAACAAATGCATTACATCCACTGCACTGCACCAGGCCAAACATTGTATCAGTTGTATGGTAATAACAATAATATGTGTTTAGGCTTTTGTGCTCAAACTCACCTTTTTCTGTGTTCTAACTCACCTGCTTCTGTTTCCAACTCACAAGTCACTTAAGTATTCAAGCTTCACTTTAGTATGCAAGCTTCTCTCTCAATGGTTTTGGCCACATCTGCAGTGCTTATACTAGAAACGCAAGTATATAAACATAGGTGCAGTCTGTGCAGTCTTGCCCCCCCCCCTCCCTTGAACCCAGGGGCCTGTGTGCACTGTAAAATAGCATCTGTATTCATGTAAACATCTATATAATAAGTGAGAGAGTGTTTCTGTCTGTCTGTGTGTGCACAGGTAGAGTTTTGTACCTGCCCCACCATGAAGTGTAGATTGACCAGGATTAGGTTGTAGCCTAGGTTTGAACTTTGCTTTGTCATGGTCATGGAGGTGTACATTGTGACCAGCTCAGGGAATCCTGCACTGTTACCAGTGAGTCTCTAGAGCCAATCTAATGAAGAACATTCACCAGTAGCCACCGCTTATATTCCAATAGTGCAGACCAGTACCGAAGATGCCAACTGGACTTAGCCTCCGGATAGTAGCGAATCACTAGATATACAGAAGACCGCTAGGAGGTATTGGAGTAGCAGTGCACCAGACTGGGTGGGTAATATTAAACAGATGAGCAGGAGAGTACATTTTAATAGTGTAACCTGCAGGGGAAGACAGGGAATACTGACACAGCAATGACTTCTAGAAACCAGGCCTAAAGCAGGACTACCAATCCCTGAACACCGAAGTAAACTGAGCCATAGCTCTAGCACATGCTGCAACAATGCAGAATAGGTGTGTCAGTCAACTAACAGTCAATGCAACAATACATGAAGACGTCTCCAGAAAAATTAATTTAAATGCAACAATGCATAAGATGTAACCAGCAATAACGAATCAATGCAACAATGCAATAAGATGTATTTAGCAACCCAGAATAAATGCAATAATGCAAGAAGATGGTAACTGCTAGTAATGGACAAGCCAAACTGCAAAGACAGTAAAGGAACACCAGTACTTAGCTAAACAAGCTGGGTAGAATGCAGGACAATGAAGGACTTGGAGAACAGGAGCTGGACTGTAACTGATCACACCTGAACGCTGAGGGACCAAATACAAAGGCTCTGGGAAGAACTATCAGGACTATGCTGAAGTTACAGTAATATGCTGAAGTTTAAATAGGGTACTGATTACACTGCCCTGCAGCTGCTGCTGCTAATCTCTGCCCGGGGCCACATGCTGACAGGTGGTTGGGGACCATCATGCACTGCTCTTGCCTGGCCTGCATATCAGCACATAGCCCAATTGCCCGGTAATGCCGGGGGATGCGTTGTTCGACGGGTGCGTCGTTTTTATCATTCACAACCAGTTTTACCAGTCATTGATAAATGAGCCTCTAAATTTTTTCTTTTCACATCCCAGCCTTCAAAAGTGAGGTTCTTTACAGGAGCATGTACTGTTAATGCACAATCCCAAACTAAATTTCAGAAAAGCCATGCCACTAAGAAAAGAAAAATCTCCTGTCAAGGTTGCAGTTACTCATAGGAAATGCAAGTATGCTTGCGTAGCAGAAAAAGAGAGACAACCAACCCAGAGAGAGAGAGAGAGAGAGAGAGAAAGTCTAGCTCGCCAATCTGCCGATGTTGCTAGATATGCAGCATCCAGGACCATGGAGTCGGCAGCTGCAAGACAATCACATCAGTCCATCAAGAAAAGAACAAACTGCTACATCCAGAGCCATGGAGTCACCAACTACAAGACAAATCCAGCAATCAGCCAATACTGTATAAACTGCAGCCTTGAGAGCCATGTAGTCTCCAGGAGCAACACAAATCTGACAATCTGATAATACTGCAGGAAGTGCAGTTCTCAGACTAAAACCACAACAAGACTTTAAACATGCTGCATTTCACTATGATGTAAATATCCAGTATGTGATGCACCCAAGATAAATATTTATAACATGTACAGGCAATAAATTCACTCAATAAATTCAGTTTGTCCAGAAAAAGTTGTCATGTTGGAGGTGCCAGTTCGATCCATGTCTGCAGTATTTTCCTGCAGCCTCTTTCTACCCGCGGTCGCTCCGGAAGCATTCCACACAATGCCCAAGAATCCCCAAATGGAGCAGAGTTTACTAGTCGTTCCAGTGCATATTTTCTGACCTTAAGCCAAAAAGCTCTTATTAAAGGACATCCAAAGAAATAATGATAAAGGTCAGCCACAGCGGAGTCACAGCGAGGGCATGACGCTAAACTAATCATTCCTGCTAAAAATTGTCAATGGGGTGAAACATATGCCCTGTGAAATATGTCAAGAAACATTTCCTGGTATTGTATAGCAGGCATTCATTTCCTAGACAATTAAAGGGATCGAATCATCCTATCACAAGTTAGGAAGACATATCCTTAACCCAAGTACCCATACCAGTTTGTGATTCCTTGTGATTAAAAATTAGCCTTAGGAAGGCATAATAGCCCTGCTCTCCCCAGGGTTGGAAGAGATTACATTATCCAGAATATTATACCAATCTTCCTCAGAGAAAACTATGAGAACTGAAGTGAAATAATGGGTGACATTCTATGGGATGAGATAAAAGCGCATTTTTTTCTCTCGCTCCACATCGTCGCTCTTCGCACTTTTTTAAATCACATTTTTTGGTAATAAATCGCATATTTAATGGGATGCGATTTGGAGGCTGAAAAGTGCGATGTAGTGCAAATTGCGGCGAAGTGGTGCGATTTTATGACACATAAAAGTGCGATTTCTTCCGCCGGTCATGTGCGAGTTTTGGACCTACCGGAGTGCGATTTACAAGACTATCTCTGCATGACTAAGAACCCCCTAACCTATTGGCCCACCTCTGTCCCCTCCATTATGCATCACACCCCCTATATAAAGGGGCACTGGCGCCATTTCACTCTTTGATAGGAAGTAAGGAGCATGGAGATGAGCAGTGGCAGTGTGAGCAGAGGAAGAGGTGTTGGTGGCAGAGTGAGGAGTGGCAGAGGGCTGAGTGCCTCAGAATATAGGCGTCATGGCAGTTCCCAGGGAAGCCTGCTACAACACTTAGGATTTTGAGATGACCACCACATACCACCTGAACGTTCAAAGAGTGCCACCCACGCTGATTGACATAGACGTATCCCTGCACGTGCGGTGCCCTAATCCCAATGTGTGTGCAGTCTATAGCTCCCAGCACGTGAGGGAATGCTGAGAGTCTATAGAAAGCCACCTTGTGGTCCTGCCACTCCAACTCAGAACGTGGGAATCTGATGTATGTGCGCCACAACTTCTTTAAAGCAAGTAACACTTGAGTAAAATGCTTAGAGAAAGTGGGCTGTGATACCCCCAAGGACCATGAGGTCACAGACTGAGTGGAGCCTGTGGCCATTAATTTCTGCAGCCCAGATACTGCATAGTTGCCACCCCCGAAAGGGTCCAAATCATCTCTCACCTGCTCATATAAGTCCAACAGGTTATTGCGGTTCAGCCTAAACATCCCCACAACCTGTTGATCCGAGAGGGAGTCCAGGTACAGCCGAGCACGATACATACGTGGGGTACGCAGTAGTCGGGGGGCTACCTGGATCTGGTGTGCAGCTTCCTCCCTCCTGCGCAACTCCTCCAAATGGGCCACATCACAAATCAGCAACTCCAAACCACTCTGCAAAATCTCCTTGTCTCAAACCCTCACAGGTGTCCTTAATGATGTTGGGGTATATGTAGTAGTGTTTCTGAGTGAAATTGAGGGCACCTGTGTTGAAATTAACCATTTGTGCACTTGACCAAAGTGAGTTCTGGGCCAAATCACCCAACAGAACCTGGTCTGAAAAAAGTGCGATTATTAGACACCTTAAAAGTGCGATTTACGAAAACACATACCATTAAATAAGCGATTTGTATACTTTTCTGTACGAAAACATCTGGATGCGAAAAAAAATGCGATTTTTACACACACTTTCAGTCCGCATGAGTTATCGCACATATTATGCGATATCCGTCCCTTAGCGCATCCTATTAAATATGCGATTTCAAGGAAAAATGCGATGTCGCCATTTTTTTTACTAATAACACAAATCTCATCCCATAGAATGTCACCCATTGTCTAGCTTGTATATAAACAAAAGGGAAATGACCAAACATTGGCAATTTATGAGATGCCTGATCACATGATAGTGGGAATCTAGAATTCAAATCCTGAAGTGCCCCCACATTGGAAAAGCCCTCATCCCTCAGATGAAGGAATGGTTGGCCCTCATCCCTTAGATAGTATCTACTGTATGTGTGGTTTGTACATTTGCCAACTTTTTATCTCCTACCATGTTGAATACTAATGAGGTTCATAAGATGTTCTTCACCTATTGCACTTCCCTATTGCACTCCCCCCCCCCCACATTCCACAATGTACACACTACATTGTGCTACCCTTCCCCCTCCACATCCCACAATGTACTCTTCTTCCCCATCCAAACACCACATTGTACATCATCCACACTTTACATTGTTCTCCCCTATCCCCCATCCACACACCATATCCCATATCCCCCCACCACTAGTTAGCTGCTTTACAATACATTTAGTACTCTTCTGTGTCTGACAGGCAATGCTTTGGGAGACAGGAACCGCTGGTGCTGCTTTGCCTGAAAGTATCTCTTCTCTGCTGGCTGCTGATGCTGGCATGGAATGACTGAACACTGAGTTGAGGACGGAGATGCTTTATGATTCCCTATATCTCCCTGTCAGTTATACTAGGAGTCTGAAGTAATAGACAGTTCAACTTACAGTACTTCATACTTATCAGATAACTAGCTGAGAGTCATAAGGAAGCTCCGTCCCCAGCCCAGTGCTCAGATTAGAGACATTGCTGCTGATGCCATCTGCTGCCCGGAAGCTAGGAGATAGTCACCCCATCTCCAAGATTGGCCATTTGAATGGCCAACGTCGGCACAGTCTGTACACCTTAATCTGGAGGCAATCTGTGCAATGCTGCTGCTGTGTGTGTTCACACTGCACAAGGCACCTTTTTAATGTGCACCTTACTGGCATGATGAGCCTGTTTAATAATAACCCTCTGAGACAGGCCAGCTGGGAGCAAATGCCTATTGTACCCCCTTCCCCCTGCACACACATGCTTAGCCTCTACATAGTTAATCTACATTATTTTTGTTTGTTTATTACTGGTAATCATCAGTCATGTCTATAAACAACTTGCCATTTTTCAGCAATGTCAAGCAATGCCATGTTAAATGGAAATTCTTTCATGATATATTTTGTCATTGTTTTCTGTCTCAGTTGCATAATTGTCACCAATGTCCATGTTTTGCATTTCTCATTTAATCGCCCAGTGAAATGGCTACTGAACTGCTATTTCTGAAAGAACATATTGTAAAACTTTATATATCAATTGTATTAAAATTAATTTATGATATGTATACTGTAACCCACTATTTTCTATCGTACCTTAGATCTGTGCTATTTCAGTTGCTAAAAGGAATGTCAAGATCACTAACGGGATGAAGGCAGCAGTTGTTCCGACAGCTGAAGCATGAACTGAATCTGTCGGGCAAAATTAGCCTAATATGGGGAAATTACTTTTGCTTTATAACTATGTGCAGAAAACAGGGGAATTTGCCTTCGACTCTGAAACATCAATGAATTCATTGAAGAATTATTTCAAGCTTTATATTGCTAAAAGGTAAAATCTGAATTAGTGTCTATACTGCATTAACCACTCCACACTTAAATGAAACAATTACAGAAAAATTTCAATATAATTTGCTGAGCAAATAATGTTTCAGTGTTTATCGTTATCTGTGGAGGTCAGTTCCGGCTCTGTAGGCAAGGAGCTTGATTAGAGAACTCTGGAGAACGGCTGAAAGAAGACCTGCAAGTATCTTCTCACTGTGGCACAAAATGTTGTGTTCTAATAACGATAATAAATCTGTTGCTGACAATGGGGCTTATGTGAGAATTTGCAGCGGACTGTGAGTAGAAAGCTGCCACCAAGACAGAAAGAGAAAACGCCCCTTACTAAATTGCGAGAGAACTGCGGATGAATTCTATTCTTTCACAAATCCATAAGCAATTCCCGAATCATCTAAGAGTTTTTGCCGTATGTGCAAATGTGAGTAGGTTTGAGGCTTCCACTTATCTGCGACTGAGGCAGGGCGAAAGTGGTCAAGGTTGACTTCATAGACCTTCCTCAAAAATGCCTGGGCACACCTGAGTTTTTTTCTGACATGCCCAGAAAATGTCAGGTGTCCTCCCCCAAACGCAGGCTCCCTGTCAGCAAAACTGTGAGGGAATAATGTTTACAATACACATTTTTCTGTAATTTTCTGTATGCGATAGGCAGTCATTCGATAATCGCTCAAATTCTCTATTTAGTGATCCATGAATTAGCCCCAATATACCATGCTATAATGGCAGCTGCTTAAATTAAACATTTCTGAAAGTAAGAACATTACTGTCAATTGCAAACATATACAGAGAGAGCCAGGCACCCAGATCCATCATTTTATTCAATTTCTCATGTTTGGGCGGCTCCCATCATCTAAGCAAGCTATTATACTTACTGAGAAAGGAAGGAGCTCGCTGAACCCAACTAGAAAACCTTCCAACTATCCCAATTTGTCATAATTATTAAGGCACAGTCCTGATGTCCCACCCTATGGCGGTTTAAGAGATGAAGTGGTCCGTTGGCTGACTCCATGTGCTGTACCAGAGTCTATTTTGCATTTGCAGATCTCAGGAAACATAACACCCGCTGTATTCAAGGTGACTAATCTCTACTGTGCATGGATATCACCCGAAAAATAGCTTCTGTGCCATTATCTGGCGGATTTCTGATGCAGCGTCAAAGCAGGACTGCAGAGATAAGTAACTACTAATTTACAAATGGGTGCAGGGTGTGCAGTGTGGACCAGAAGAGCCATGCCCCCCCCCCCCCCACCCAACAAACAAACACACGCACACACACACTGCACACATTGCAGATACACCAATGATTCCTAGCACTGAACGTTTGGGAAGGAGCTCTGTATCTGAGCTATATAGCAAAGCAGCAGTGTTCCATGCCCCCTTTTCCTGAATGTGAAAAAGGTGCACACACGTGTGTTTAAATGAACTAAATCTGATGGCGATGTTGCCCATAGCAACCAATCAGATTCTGTATATAATAGGCAGCAACATCTCTTTTCATGTTTAGAAGCTTTAATAAATGTATGTCATTCCTACTTACAAATGCTGTAAGGTATGCAACTACTACATTGGGACAGCCCCAACTTCTTACTCCGCTGGAAGGATATCTAGGCACATTCAAGCAACTTCAGGTACAACCAGCAGCAATGAAAATTAGATTTTCACCTGGGCACAATATCACAGCCCATTTGTATTATTATTGTTGTACCCCAACATTTTGCAAAGCAGAACACTTTGAATGTAAAAAATTGCTACATGTTTGACAGCTATGTGAATTTGTCCAAATTTGGCAGTATATAAAGCAATAAATCTACTATAATCTACTATAATTTTAATAAGACATAAGATAGAATGACTTCTACATATATTGTATATATTTTTCACAAATATTTTTCATGATTTATTCAAGTTGACCGTTTACTACTTTTTTCTCCAGCGCAGATACATGTTGGCAATTGTTAGTTTAATATATAAGTCCGTTGAGTGCCACCTGGTTCCTGACATAGGAGCAACCTACCTTCTATATATATATACAGATACATGTTTCATAGTTCTAGAAAAAGATTTCGTACAAGTTTTTATATTTTTGAATTATAAATTGTTGATGTTCACTTTAACAAACAATGAAGACTCAGAAATAGAAACTTTTAGAACTAAAATCAAATTTTAACAAAACATTACAGTTTTGAAAAAATATTTTCAATGCATATTTTTCCTGCGCTGTACACGATAACACATGTCAAGGCCAAGCACCAGAAACTCTTTGGAACCATAGTAAATTGAAAAGAATAAAGTTCTTATATTATTGTGAAGAACACATGGAGTGTAGGAGGATAACTTAGCACAGAGAAAAATATTGTCAGAAATAATGCCTTGGATTCCATGCTGATTCATGTTATGTGAAGAGACCTCTCTGCTGGAGGTGAGATTGTATAGAACAAAAATGTCCAGCGTGCCGGAAAATGCAATGCTGATATCAGAACCGTGTGTTCATCTGCTCCACATGACTGAATAGAAATGTAAAACTTGCATCCTCCAAGGCTGCATTAAGCGTTAATTAAGGAGATTAAAAGTAGAGAGAAATCACATTCCTTGCTGTTCTCATAGTTAAAAAACAAACTTTTATCATCCATATTAGAATGAGCAAAATTCCGTGTCACAAAAAATTATTCATTAAAAATGATTGAAAGTGCAAATCACGTAAGCTGTAAGTTATCAATTCTCTGCTGAAGTCATTTCAACTCTAAACAAGAAGCTACATTTCACAGGACTATCATGAAATCAATTCATTGTCCCAATGGTTTAAATTCAGAATCTCAAAAAGTTTATTGGGATTCATGGAATCCACTGCATGAATCATGCTTGATGCATTGCATTACTATAAACTTTATGTTACTGGTAAACCCATCATCAAGCTTTATCTTACAGTATACAGTGGTTCTCAAACTCGGTCCATAGGACCCCAAACACTTCACGTTTTCCAGGTCACATGGCAGGTGCACGGGTTTACTTATTACTCAATTACACATTTTAAAAAAATCCATAGGTGAAGTTAATTATTTCACTTGTGATTCATTGAGCAGACCTGGAAAACATGCACTGTGAAAGCAGTGGTAGCCAACACCAGTCCTCAAGAGCTACCAACAGTTCACATGTTCCAGACAGCCTAGCTGCTACAAAGGTGCACTCATTACTCACTGACACATTTTAAAAGATCCACAGGTGGGGCTAAATACTTCACTTGTGATTCTGTGAAGAGATCTGGAAAACATTAACTGTTGGTAGCTCTCGAGGACTGTAGTTGGCTACCCCAAATCTAGAGTGTGGTTAAGTAGCATTTGTAAAAGCTGGACAGAAATGTAATGAAGAAGAAAAATAAGAATAAGCAGGAGTCATGTACTTAAAAAAGACCCTTTGCACAGTAATTAAATTATCTATGAAAATATCAGTATGTTCAAGAAAATAATGAATGTTTTAAAAGTATTAAAGCTTTAGGGATAATTCCCTACTAGAAAAACCAAATTATATAATTGGAAAACACTTTTTAGATTCCAGTTTTTGTTAATTCTTTAATTCTATAATTGTAGTAATCAATATCTTGTTCATAGGGTCAAAAATGCCGAATAATACATTAAAGTTACCAAAATGTTGCATTTTGAAGATTTAGATGTAACAAGATTATCTGTTATGCACACAAGGTACACAGTAATTGTCACTATAATGGAGCATAATGTAGTCATGATTTATTTGTAAGGAGCCATATACTCTATGGCACCATGTAGACAAAATCATATACTGTATCATAATACAATTGCACATATGGAACAAGGACAAAGTTGTTAAGTGAGATGCAGATGTGAGACCAAGAGTACATAATATAGTCTAGAATAGGAGATCTCAATCTATTTTGCTCTGGGACCCCACGAGACTCCAAAAATTATTACAGGACCCCAGCAAGTTACCATGGAATGTCCAGCATATGTGTATTACGGCAGTGGGTGATTGTTTAATGAGTTTTTCCTTGTCCCCCTCCCCAGTTGCATACCATAAAGTATGTGCTCAGTGCTCCGCTCCTTCACTCACATGATCACCTTCTGCTGCTTTCCAGAACCACCGCTCCTGTGCTCCCATGCTGCACTTACTTACAAGAAGTTCTTCACAGGCTCAGAGTCCAACTTCTTTCGAGCTGGCTCCTCTGAGAATGCCCCCTTTATCTGTAAGATTCCTACAGCTCAGACGCCCCAGGACATGGGAGTGTCCTCACTACCAGCCATGTGCCCCTTATGGATATCAGTATGTAGATGAGTGAGCCAGTATTGCATCCTGTTGGTGGCATCAGATGCAGCAGAGGATGCTGAAAGGAGTGCGGGGCAGAACTGCATGATGGCTTCTCGGATCTCTATGCAATGCAAGGACTCTGGAGACACAGACCATTCAACTGAATTTTCAAACTTCTTCGATCATTGGCTGAGAGATAAGAAGAGACATTAGCCTGATGGTCAACAACATGGAGTAGTGACTCCATGCTGAGATGCTTAGGACCCACTCTGGGGTCAGGACTCACAGTTTGAGAACTGCTGGTGTAGATAAAGATGTCAGTATGAGGACAATAGGAACTAGATGGGCAAGAGGGAGAGAGACAGATCTTGTGCGAGAAGGCTGGTTATAGAAAAGAGGATCATTCATCATTTTATGGTAGGCAGTGGAGTATACAAGCCAAAAGCATGATTGTATGGGGATCATGAAGAGAGTAAGTGGAATGAAATTGGGTCTTGTAATCCTATACCAGTCTCTCAAGTAGTTTAGAAACAAAGTTGAGGTTGGACTTGAGACAACAGCTAGTGAGAGAGGTAGTATGAAGAGATTGTTTTCTTGTAGAACATGTTTTATAATGGAAGAGAAAAAGCCGTTGAAGAGATGATCTAGGTGGCAGAAGTAGTGGGGTAAGGGTGGGTGAAATAGAGGAGTAGCAGTGGAAAAGGAATAATAGGACAGGCTGAGCAGAACATGAGAAATTAAGGGTGACTATTTTGGTAGTGATTCTTACCATGTGGGGTAATGGATCAGGCATAATCGGATTTCCTAAATTTTTTTATTGATTTTGCATTTGATTAGTCTATAGGTCAGTGGTCAGAAGGGAAAAATTCAACTTGATCAGATATGTGCCTGGGGGATAAGAGATGACAGCAACTCAGAGTTGGAGTGTAAAGAAATACATGTGTTGTAAATATGAAAGAGGTAAAAGGTAGACTACTCCATCACCTTATTAGTCACTGGGTAATGTTTAGTTAAGGAGGGATCTCATAGGGAGTGGATGGAGGAGATAAAGTCAGGTTTTAGTACTGGTAAGGAGACTGGAGAAGTATGAGATGAACAGAAGAATGTGAACAGGTTCGGGTCTATGCAGTCCAAATTAGTGTGGAGAAATAGAGATAATGTTAAATGGTTGTATGGATCTGGTTGAGGGTATGAAGAATGTGAACACACAGTGGTGATTGTGTGACATTCTGAGACAAATGTCACCAACAACCATTGGGAAGAGGTGAGAAGGAAATGTATATAACAATAGAGTAGCTATATAACTACCAAGTTTTATATTAAATAATGCTACTGTATTTCAAATGAAATATTTCCTGCTATTCTCCCATTAAAGTGTTAAGTATTGGCTCTTCTAAGTGTCTGTCACTAGCAAACTTATATCTGACAGCATATAAGGAACAACAAGTATAGAATAATTTAGGCAATCATTCTTAATAACATAAGTTTCTGCAAGACATGTAGATTGCATTTTCTATGGAAGAGACATTACTATTTTAACATTTGTTTGATTTTTTTTTTCCATTAAAAAAAATGGATTTAGGAGGTGGCAGCAGACAAAAACACTTATACCAGGGCTGGGCAACACCAGATGTTGATGAACTACACATCCCAGCATGCCTTGCATCAGTTTCAGCATGGCCACATAGCAAAACTAATGCAAAGCATCCTGGGATGTGTAGTTCATTAACATCTGGAGGGCCGGTGTTGCCCAGCCCTGACTTATACAGTATGGGGGTTATTCTGGTTGATTGCGAGTCCACCAAACCAAGCCTTGTGAATGGTGGCCTGGCCGCTACCCATTCACAGTGTGTGTTCGCATGCACTGGCTGTGAATGGATGTGGGAACATCCATGATGTGGAAGGTACATGCACATCTGCTCAGAGCACCCTTAGATGTGCGTGGGCATTCTGAAGGAAGTGGGCGGGCAGCTGCATCCGGTGACGTCAGCTACATGCCCCCTGGTGCCCACGTCACCAGGCGATTTCCATGGAAGCGCCCAGTGTTTTCGTGGGAACTCCCATGAAAGACTGGGCATTCCCATGGGCGAGTCACCTGGCCCGCCTCCCACCGGACACAATCTGCAGCACTATTGATTAGCCGGTAATATATACATTGCTGGCACATGCCAGCAATGTATATATTTCTAGTACCCCTGCCCACCAATGTATATTGATTAGCTGGTAATATATACATTGCTGGCACATGCCAGCAATGTATATATTACTGGTCCCCCTGCCCACCAGTGTCTATTGATTAGCCGGTAATATATACATTGCTGGCACAGACTAGCAATGTATATATTACTGGTACCCCTGCCCACCAGTGTTTATTAATAAAATATGAGGCGGTAACGTATGGCCAGCACTGTATACGTTACCGCCAACACTGACCACCAACATACATTATGTTATGGGGGTAATACATGCATTGCTGTCAAACGCCTGTGATCGCTGGTCATTTGCGGTCTTATTGACATCAGACAGACATTTTGGGGCGTGCCATTACCATTTTCTGGGAGTTCACCAGAAAATGCAGGTGTTCCCCAACCATTCGGAGTCCTCGGCGCCCACCTCCCCCCCTTCCCCATGACCATCGCAGTGCTGAGTAGTCCTGGCTTACTCGGTGCTGCCCTCAGGAGGAAAGTCATTTGATGGTGAATGGTTTCTCCCTACATGCACGGCTGCAAATGAAGTTGCAGCAGTGCACATGGGAAGGATTTTGCCCTGGGTGGGGTGGAATTTACCTGGTTGCTGGGCTCCGAATACATGCAGCCCAGCGATCAGTTCTGAATCAGAGCAGAAACGCACAGAATAAAATGTCCCCTGCTCCCACCCTTGGAATTCAAACCCAGCCTATTATGTAAATAGCCTTTTATATGAAAGATTTTCAGCAAAGCCTTTGGGTGCCGGACAGGGTCCCGACAATTGGAATCCTGACTGTCATTTACCTGACGTCGGGATCCTGACTGTTAAAAAACTGACAGATGGGTTCCAGAGAGCCACCAGCTCTTCTCCCTCGTGGGGATCCACGACACCCATAGAGGGAGAATAGAATAGGTGGTGAGCGTAGTAAGCCGCCGTGCCCGCAAGGGGCTTTGTTGCGCTCAACATGCTGTCTGAGTCCAGCCTGTCGGGATCCCAAGGTCGGGCTAATGACTGTCAGTATCCCGACTTTTGGAACCCTATACCACCACACCCAAGTCTTTCACCTCCTGAAAATCTTTTGCTCTTTGGGAAAATACCTCAGTGTGTACATACTACTTTGGTGACAGATATATCTCTGGGTTTGCACCTCTGTATTTCTACAGATGCAAACCCCGGCAGCGAACGGCTTTGGCAAGTTACACACTGGCTGGGCCATTTGCTGCATGGAGGGAGGGCCAGGGGAGTGCAAAGGGTGGCAGCAGAGGAACGCACAGCGTCCCCATAAAAATGCTGGGTGTTCCTCTGTAGAAGCAGGTATTCCGATGCCTGCTTGGGGCTGGCAGCTGACGTCACATGACATCAGCACCCACCCACACTTTGGCGAACAGCGAATGAAATTAAAGTCAGTATAGACTGACTTTTATTACCGACTGGGAGAGAAATTATCCAATGGTGTGCGACCATGAATGATTTCTCTCCCCTTGGGCCACAAGCAAGGGGATGTTTTCGCGTTTACATCCCCTCGCATGATACCGAGGGAATTCGGCGGGGGTCATTCAACTAGACGGCGTTTATGGGCTCACTAGGCAGTGAATGTACGCTGCCTAGTGAGCCAACCTGAATCAGCAAGTACCGAATCCAGACATGGTTTAGTGAGGAACCAATCAACTAGTCAGATTATGTACATTTTTAGACTGAGTTATAGTAGTTATGCAGGTTTCCTAAATCAATTAATAAATAATAAATAAAAAAGTGAAGCAGCGCTGATATTACAATGTAACAAATTTATTCACACAATAAAAACAATAATTAGAAAAGACATTAAAATGAACCGGATGGTGCAAAAAATTAATTATGTATAAAGAATGGACCCAATAATATAATCACCAATGGTGGGTGGTAATGTGACCTGCTCTGATCCAGAGAGATTGAAGGGAGTCCTTTACGGACACTTGATGGTATCCTGAAGTGAAGATGTTTTTTGGACTACAACCGATGGCAAGAGTGGAAATTAGCCTGATCGGGAGTCCTGCTGATGGAGATGGTCAGGTGTCCAAACAAGGAATCTTGGCTTGAGACTCTCAGACTGGTGGGCCTTGGATCAGAAGTTTTAGCAGGTAGGGCAGTCCTTGGTGCAGGTGGGAGTCCTTGAGGTGATAAGGGTCCAGGCAAAGGTGTCACCAACGCGTTTCGCAGTTCTCAGACTGACCTTGACAAAGCAGTCTGAGAACTGCGAAACGCGTTGGTGACACCTTTGCCTGGACCCTTATCACCTCAAGGACTCCCACCTGCACCAAGGATTGCCCTACCTGCTAAAACTTCTGATCCAATGCCCACCAGTCTGAGAGTCTCAAGCCAAGATTCCTTGTTTGGACACCTGACCATCTCCATCAGCGGGACTCCCGATCAGGCTAATTTCCACTCTTGCCATCGGTTGTAGTCCAAAAAACATCTTCACTTCAGGATACCATCAAGTGGCCGTAAAGGACTCCCTCCAATCTCTCTGGATCAGAGCAGGTCATATTACCACCCACCATTGGTGATTATATTATTGGGTCCATACTTTATACATAATTAATTTTTTGCACCATCCGGTTCATTTTAATGTCTTTTATAATTATTTTTTTTATTGTGTGAATAAATTTGTTACATTGTAATATCAGCGCTGCTTCACTTTTTTATTTACTACTTTTACTACTTTTCCTGTCTGGGAGCTGACTACTCCCTTAAGCAGCTGCTGAATTTGATTAAACCACCCCTGGTAAGCGCTCCACACCAACCTCGGTTGGCCCCCTTTTTTTCTCAATTAATAAATAAATAGTATAAGGGAAGCACCTGAAAATTGGTAGGCGCTCCTGGCGTGAAAGTGGAGGAGTCTCCCTCATCCTGAATCCACCAGCCACCTACCCCCCCACACACAGACAGATACAGCACCCCCTGTACCGGGCTTCAAAAGCGGGCAGTCATTGGATGGCCATAACAAGATTCACGCTGAACGGCTTCATCACAGCCCCACACCCACCTTTGCAACGCTGGTAATCTGCCCATTGTAAAGTGTGGGGGGTGAGCCGTGAGGATGTGATTGAGCATCTATGACCCTCCCCCCTGCACTTCTCACTTAAGGAGATGCAGCGCCCCCTCCTACACCAACCTGGCTGCCCTGTCCCGAAGGGGGCACCCAGAAAGTCAGTAAGTACACTGAAAATGCTACAGTCACAAAATATACAAAAAGCGCAAATGAAAGTAGTACTAGTTTTTTTGTAAAAGATAATAATATACACAAGATAGGCAATGCTTTTATTAACAGATATCATCCAGTACTTCAGACCAGTGGTTTTTCAATAAATTTCCACCTGGGTACCGCATGACCGCACATTTCAGTTATTTGTAAATCTAACATTTGGAAATAAAAACATTAATAATGAATAAACTTGCTACTAGATAAAATGTTTAGCAGCCACTATATAGAAAAGCAATAAATGGGGTATAAACAAGATTGAAAAAAAAGACCCCAAAAAATAGATACAATTGTAAATAGACATTTTCCGCACATTCAATTAAAAAATTACAATCAAACCATAGTTCTTATACACTTTCTGTATCATTTTAAAGCTAGGTTATACAGAAATAGACTGTTTCATTTTTTTAACTTTAATGATTCCATTTTTTTTGCAGCTTTATTATTTTTGAATCAGCTCGGAACTGGTAAAAGTACATATTAACATGCAGTACCACTGGCTGATGTAAATTCTTGTCAGAAACTATCTGGATTTCATTAAATCTTTTATGCAGAAAATGTATTCTGGATTACTGAGCTGGCATCGTTTTTGTGTTATTTTAACCCCTTCCATACTCCTCTAATAAACATCAGTGACAGGTGGTTAACCCAGGTGCAATAATATATTCAAGTTCAAAATTTGCAGCACGGCAGTGGGTGAGAGGGAGAGGCAGAGGGTGACAGGGAGAGGCAGGGGTAGGCAAAGTGTGACAAGGAAAAACAATAGATGACAGGAAAGAGGGTGACAGGAGCAGCAGTTGGCCCCTGGTGCATTGCATTGAACCAATGGTAGTTCCGCCTCTGATCAGTGATCACATGACTGTATTTTCCTATAAGTACACAAGATAAAATATCAACGCTACAATTGATTCATAACTATTTAATTAAAAAATGCAATTAATAAAGAATCAAATTTACAAAGGCATCCTACTGTATATATTAATAAATGCTGCTCCTCACCTCTATGAAGGGAGTGTTTTGCATGCCTACAGCTACTAAATGGCGCCTGATGTAGCAATTTAAATGTTACTCCACTGAGCCATACACAGTTGCCGGAGCTGACATTATTAGTACAGTATGTTGTTCTGTCATTTTGAGGGTCACATCCTCAGAAGCAAAAAAAATCAGTTCACTATACAGTAGATCAGGCATGTCCAAACTATGGCCCTCCAGCTGTTGTGAAACTAAACATCCCAGCATGCCTTGCCATCATTTTAGAATTCCCTAATAGCAAAACTGTGGCAAGGCATGATGGGACTTGTAGTTGCACAACAGCTGGAAGGCCATGCCTGCAGTAGATCTAAATGGAGGGAAACCTGATTGTGTCTATACCTTGATAATACATCAAGTAGAATTCCTTATTACACAGTCATTAAACAGATTAGTGGTTTTTGAAAGGCCAGAAGCTATAGTTACCACATAAACATTATGTACCTTTAGCGTAGAATCGTCTCCCTCAGTTGAATGTTCTGGAGTGTTCGATTCGCTATTATTTTATTTTGTGTTTTATTGCTGATAGATTTTGACTTTCCCTTAATGAATAGCTGCTGTGGAATATTCCCCACATCAGTGAATACAAATTATATTTTATATAATCTTTCTTTGGGCCAGATGTATCAAGCTTCAAAAGGTGATGAAATGGAGAGTGAGAAACAGCCAGCCAATCAGCTCCTACCTGTCATGTCACAGGCTGTGTTTGAAAAATGATAGGTAGGAGCTGATTGGCTGGTTATTTATCACTTTCCATTTTATCACTTTTGAAGCTTAGTACATCTGGCCCTCAGACTGTATTTCCCTGCCTGTTATCAGAGTTGTGTGGGTGTGTGTGTGTGTGTGTGTGTGTGTGTGTGGGGGGGGGGGGGATGTATAGCTTTTGCTATTAAATATGGGCCCATGGTTGCTAGGCTAATAGGGTAGTGTAAGCCTTTGCAGCTCAGTCTGCATCAGGGGTGTACAGTTACCGGCCATTGTTAGTGATGACCATTATGACTAGAACAGAGTTCCACAATGCTTTCTTAAGCGAACTCAATTAATTATATAAAAGCGATGAACAAAACACTGTGACCTTTTTTTTAAAATTCAATCAAATTTGTCCTATAATACTTCCTGCTTTGCCTCATTAACGAGGCAAAGCAGGAGGGGAGACCGACAAGATGTATTAACACCTTGCCCGCTGAAGCAGGGGAGCATAAACTCCCCCTTCCGGCAATGTCTCCTTCCTGGAGACAGCGCCTCAGTTCATACTGAGGCGCTGTCTCTGCCTGTCCGGCTGGCTCACTGCGCATGCCTGAGATCTCGCTATTATAGCAAGATCTTGGGAGCAGCCTAGAGCCAGCAGCAGGGCTAGCGTTGTCCCTGAAGTGGGGGATTGGACAACGCTAGCCCTAAGCTGGCGAAGCGGCTGGGGCGATTTCACATCTTGAAGGCTCTTAATAGATAGCCCAGGCTGCTAATTGCTGTGGGGGGATTACTCGGCTGGCTCTCTCTAGCTCACATTAGGTGCGCTGATAATACATCTTGAAAAACGTATCCTCCCACGTTAACTAGCGCAGATGCACTTAACGCTAGTTGAAACATTTGCCCCATTATTTCTTTTTATTGGTTTTGATTAGTTGTTCTGGGCCAGATGCACTAAGCTTCAAAAAAGTTTAAAATGGAGATTGGATAAACAACCAATCAGCTCCTGCCTGACATTTTTCAAACACAGTCTGTGACATGGCAGGTAGGAGATGATTGGCTTGCTGTTTATCACTCTCCATTTTATCACTTTTGAAGCTTAGTGCATCTGGCCCTCTATCTTGTTGGCTAAACCTGAGGTTCTCAGGCTCTAGACAGCTCATGCACTCTTTTTTCGACTTGTGATATAATATTTACATATCAAATCAATCTTTTGCACCCACAGTGGTCATTGTTTTTTTAATAGTGAATTTCAGTGGAGTAGACTCACAAGCTGTTTAAGTTATAAGATCTTTATGTTTACTGAATACCGTATATACTCGAGTATAAGTCGACCCGAATATAAGCCGAGGCACCTAATTTTACAACAAAAAATTGGGAAAACTTATTGACTCAAGTGGGACCCTCACTCGAGTATAAGCCGAGGGGGGCTTTTTCAGCATAAAAAATGTTCTGAAAAAGTAGGCTTATACTCGAGTATATATGGTAACTGTTTTTGCCTGCTACTGCTCTTCTGCATGATCTTGTGACCTTGCAAAATGGGAGTTTATCTTTTTTTCATTCATGTGGAGCAAACAAATGTTTGGTCCTGACACCGGAATTATTTTTTTTTTTCACAATCTCAGCTCCGAGAGAGAGAGAAGCTCTTCACATTATTTGTGTCACAGTTTTGGATGTACAGTATTATTTCTGACAGTATTCTCTCTCTGTGTTAAGTAGGACTCCCACACTCCATGTGTCATCTCCAATCATATAAAAACATTTTTGCTTTTGCCGTATATTGTTTTATATCATGTGCACATGCCAAGGAAAATTCCAAATGACATGAAATAATTTGCAAACATGAACATGAAATAATCTGCAAAATGGCATCAAAGTGGAAAGATGAACAATACGTCTTGCAGGATGTCTGTCCACATTAGATAGGGGATGTGGTAATGTGGCTCTAGCATTTGTAGAGAAAATAGTCAGTTTCCATCTGTAGTTAAAAAGTCAACACTATATACCAGAATATATGTATGCCGTTCTCAACCGGGAAAATGATAGAGTTTTTTTTCCATATAGAGACAGGGCCTGGGTATGGTTTTATCCCACATCCTGAATTCAACGTTTTCTCTTGTGGGACTGGTAAAGAGATGGCGACAACAGGCCCAGGCAACAGCAGTCAGCGTTAAGGGCCCTACATACGCAGAGATTTGTGTCAGAGATTCATAATGGAAGATTCAGCATGGGAGATTTTCAAATCTCTCCAAACTGCTACATTGCTACAGTGTTGGATGACATATGCTGCGTGTAGGTAATAATAAAATCTCCGCCGCCCATCGCAATTATAATTATCGCATACAGTATGTTCTAACATATGCGATAATTATAGCAAAGGACAGCTCTTGCGTTAAGAGCTGTCCTTTGCGGTGAGAGTGGCCGGGTCCCAGCAGGTCCCGGCGGCTCCCCCCTCCCTTCCACACCTGGCTCTGCTGCTGCTGCGCCGGGCTCTCCTCCTCCCTGCATCAGTGCAGGGAGGAGGTCACAGGTCCCGGCAGCATAGCTTTGTGCTGCCCGGACACAGGTGAGGGGGCGATGCGGGGCGGCGGGGGTCCGTGCGGGGCGGCGGGGGTCATTGCGGGGTGGCGGTGGGATGCGGTAGAAGCCCATAGGCTTCTATGGGGCATCACCAGATTTTTCTGGCGATGCCCCCCGCCTCGGTAACCCAGCGGGGGATGCTTAGTGCATCCCAAAATGCGGTAATAACCCCGATAACGGGTTTTTTAACGCATTTTTAGCTCAGAGAATCTCCCCTATTGTTTTAAAAACTGAAGCAGATATTAAGAGCCCTTCACATAAAAAATAGGTTTAGTCATTGGTGGTACAGTGAACCCCCCCCCCTAAACATTTAGGTTTAGTCATTGGTGGTACAGTGAAACCCCCCCCCCCCCCTAAACATTTAGGTTTAGTCATTGGTGGTACAGTGAAACCCCCCCCTAAACATTTATTAATTGGTGGTAGTGTCCCCCCAAAAAAGTTTCATCATTGGCGGTATAGCGTTGCATCCCCCTCCCCCCCAAATGTTGGTGGCATAGTGTAAAAAAGAATACCGATAACGGGGTTTTTACCGCATTTTTAGCTCAGAGAATCTCCCCCATTGTTTTAAAAACTGAAGCAGATATTAAGAGCCCTTCACATAAAAAATAGGTTTAGTCATTGGTGGTACAGTGAAACCCCCCCGCTAAACATTGAGGTTTAGTCATTGGTGGTACAGTGAAACCCCCCCCCCCTAAACATTTAGGTTTAGTCATTGGTGGTACAGTGAAACCCCCCCTAAACATTTATTAATTGGTGGTAGTGTCCCCCCAAAAAAGTTTCATCATTGGTGGTATAGCGTGGCATCCCCCTCCCCCCCCCCAACTGTTGGTGGCATAGTGTAAAAATACTCACCAACTCCGGAGTCATCCAGCATCGTGTCCTGTAACTGCAGCTTCCATCTGACTGCAGTGGACGGGCATGGCGGGTCCAGGAGGCATCTGGGCGGCAGCGGCTTCAGTGGGGCAGTGACAGCGGGGCTTCTTCTTGGCAGTATCTTCAGGCTTCTGGGCGGCAGCGGCTTCAGCGGGGCGGTGACAGTGGGGCTTCTTGGCGGCGTCTTCAGGCTTCCGGGTGGCAGCGGCTTCAGCGGGGCGGTGACAGCTGGGCTTCTTCTTGGTGGCATCTTCAGTGACAGTCGCTCAGATGGCCCTGCTCATCCCCACGCCACACATGCGTGAGATGAGCAGGAGCATCTCAGCGACTGTCATTGAATTTACAGACAGATGTGCAGATTCAGAATGGCGGGGGCGCGCATGTAAATCGCTGTGTGGACTACATTCATTTCTATCAAGGAATAATGGGATCTTCTGGACCAGAATCCACTGGACCTTTCTGGAGTTGTTCATACGACAGAATCCTCCAGCAGATAAGGCAGGAACAGACCTTCACAAAGCTCGCCTAGTAGACTCTCTCATACAAGTACAGAAACAAACTTGAATCTTTCTTCCAAGATTAGCTTTGGAATCTTCCCTGACTGAATCAGCATAGGATTATCGACAAGATATTACTAGAGGATTCCAGCTGGGATCTTTCCAAACTTCTTAACAGAATCCTTCAAATAGTTTCCCAGGTTGAATGACACAGCAAACATGAAGCTACAGTATCACCAATACTGACCGTATACAAAGAAATCCTATATGGTGCTGATTAGCTGACTAGAACCAGCCGAGTGCTGCCTTCCACAGAGAATTCAGCATGCATGGTTACAGCACCTGACACAGTACAAATCAACCCAGTGCTGCAAACTTTATTAAGCAGCAGCTAATGACACAATGTTCCTGTCACTAAGCGACAGCCACAACAGCGATTTGTAGCACTAAAACTCCCTCGGAAGTCTGTGCCTAGCGGCATATCATGAGTCATTGTAACTCGTTGCAATACCGGCCCTTTATGGAGGCAGGCCCCCAAACTTCCAAGACAGTGCAAACTGAAGTGCCAGTATGCCATACTGCCGCATATAGGCACATTTCGACCATTGTATGCACATATATATTTATAGATATACTGTATATATACTGGACAAGCAGGGCTGGGTAATTCTCCAGTGAACCCCACTGCTTCAAGACGTACTCTTTTCTGTGAGATGACAGGGCTTAGAGGACCATGATTGGGAGAGGGACTATTCTGGCTGTGGAAAAGTAAAGGTGCCCTGCTGGTAAGCTGATTAATAAGTGGCAACTGGTTTCTACTCTGAGGAACCAGCTGTTTATGCCTGGAAGCTCCTCTTCCAGACACCCTGCCCATCAAACTAAGTCGCCACCCCCTTTTCCCTTCTTCCTTGTCTGTCTGAGATACAGAAGAGTTCCCCAACTCTTTTCTGTCTATTAAACATAGAAACATAGAAACATAGAATTTGACGGCAGATAAGAACCACTTGGCCCATCTAGTCTGCCCCTTTTTTTAAACGTTACCTCAAACCATGGGCCTTATTTTGGTTCATTCTTTCTGACAAAATCCTTCTTAGATGGGCAAAACCATGTGCACTGCAGGTGGGGCAGATGTAACATGTGCAGAGAGAATTAGATTTGGGTGGGGTTTGACTTCAAAGTGAGATGTATATTGCAGTGTAAAAATAAAGCAGTCAGTGATTACCCTGCACAGAAACAAAATTACTCACCCAAATCTAATTCTCTCTGCACATGTTACATCTGCCCCCCCTGCAGTGCACATGGTTTTGTCCATCTAAGAAGGATTTTGACAGAAAGAATGAACCAAAATAAGGCCCCATATTTGATCCTTATTTGTATGTAAGGATATCAATATGCTTATCCCAAGCATGTTTAAATTGTACTACTGTATTTGTGTCTACCACCTCTGTTGGGAGGCTATTCCACTTATCTACTACTCTTTCTGTGAAAAAAGTCTTCCTCACATTTCCCCTGAATCTTCCTCCCTCTAGTTTCAGTGCATGTCCTCATGTTCTGTTACTCCTCTTCCTGTGAAGAATGTCTCCCACCTGTACCTTGTTAAAGCCCTTGATATATTTGAAAGTTTCTATCATGTCCCCCCTTTCCTTTCTCTGCTCTAAAGTATACATATTAAGATCTTTTAGTCTTTCCTGGTACGTTTTGTGATGTAGGCCATGCACCATTTTAGTTGCTCTTCTTTGTACAGTCTCTAATGTATTTATATCCTTCTGGAGATATGGCCTCCAGAACTGAACACAATACTCTAGGTGAGGTCGTACCAATGACCTATACAGTGGCATTGTTACTTCTTTCTTTCTACTGCTGATACCTCACCCTATGCAACCAAGCATCTGACTTGCCTTCTTCATTGCTTTGTTACATTGCCTACCTGCTTTTAAGTCCCCTGAAATAGTGACACCTAGATCCCTCTCTTCCTCTGTAGTTTCCATTATAGTGCCATTTATACTATATTGAGTCTTTGGATTTCTGAGACCCAAGTGCATGATTTTGCATTTTTTGGCATTAAACTGTAGTTGCCATTCTCTTGACTATTTCTCTAATCTACCTAGATCCTCAATCATTTGTTTTACCCCTCCTGGTGTGTCTACCCTGTTGCATACCTTTGTGTCATCTGCAAAAAGGCACATTTTACCCTCAATTCCATTTGCAATATCACCAATAAAGATATTAAAAAGCACCGGTCCAAGTACAGATCCCTGGGGTACTCCACTTGTAACCTTTCCCTCCGTTGACTGTACTCCGTTTACTACAACTCTCTGTTTTCTGTCCTGCAACCACGCTCTTATCCATTCAACTATCTTAGAATCCAATCCCAAGCTTTCAAGTTTATTTAACAGTCTGCGATGTGGGACAGTGTCAAAAGCTTTACTAAAGTCTAGATAAGCTACATCTACAGCCCCACCTTGATCTATTACTTTAGTCACCCAGTCAAAAAAGTCAATAAGATTTGTTTGACATGATCTTCCCCCAGTAAACCCATGCTGTTTTGGATCCTGTAAATTGCTGGTTTTGAGATATTCTACAACTCTTTGTTTTAAGAGTGTTTCCATCAATTTCCCTACTACTGATGTAAGGCTCACTGGTCGATAGTTGCTTACCTCTTCCTTGCTTCCACTTTTGTGCAGTGGGACTACATTTGCTGTTTTCCAGTCCTCTGGGATTACTCCAGTAGCTAGTGACTGGTTGAATAATTCTGTTATTGGTTTTACCAGCTCCCCTTTGAGCTCTTTTAGTATCCTTGGATGTATCCCATCTGGCCCCATTGATTTATCCACTTTCAGTTTTGAGAGTTCTGTGAGGACCTTCTCCTCTGTAAATGTACTTGTCTCTCCCTCAATTTTCTGACTATACTTGCAACTTAACTGTGGCCCCTTCCCCTCTCTTTCAGCAGTGAATACTGAGCAGAAATAATTATTAATATTATCTGCTATTACATTGTCCCCCTCAAGAAAACTTCCACTCTCTGTCTTCAGTCTAATTATTCCACTTTTTGTTTTTCTCCTTTCACTTATATACCTAAAAAAAGTTTTCCCCCCTTTACCCACTGACAGGGCCATTTTCTCTTCAGCCTGTGCTTTTGCACATCTGATTACCTTCTTAGCCTCCTTCTGTCTAACAAGATACACCTCTTTGTCCTCATTCTTCTGCGTCTGCTTAAATTTCTTAAAGGCCAACTTTTTTGCTTTCACAATACGGGATGCAGTTAATTTGCCGGCGGTCGGGATCCCGGCGGTCGGAATCCCGACACTGGAATCCCGACCGCCGAAATCCCAAAACTTTCTCCCTCCGTGGGTGTCCACGACACCCATAGAGGGAGAATAAAATAGCGTGCCGAGCGTAGCGAGGCACCGGGCCCGCTGCGTGGCGAGCGCAGCGAGCCCGCAAGGGGGGGCAATCCATGTCCCCCCCTTGTCGGGATTTCGGCGGTCAGGATTCCAGTGTCGGGATTCCGACCGCCGGGATCCCGACCGCCGGCAAATCGTATCGGATCCCACAATACTTGCTACTTCTTTTGCAAACCACAATGGCTTTCTTTTTCTTGTGTTTTTCCTAACTCTTTTGACACAAAGTTCTGTTGCTTTTAGAATTGCACTTTTTAATTTTTCCCACTTATCCTGCACTCCTTCCAAGTTCTTACACTCTGCCAAAGAATCCCTTACAGAGTTTCCCATCTCTACAAAATCAGCCTTCCTAAAATCTAACACCTTTGTTTTTGTGTGCGATGAGTCAGTCTCTGTCTTTATTTTGAACCATACTGCTTGATGGTCACTGGATCCCAGATTTTCACCCACATTTATGTCAGATATTCTGTCACCATTTGTAAGTATTAAGTCTAATATTGCGTCCTTACGAGTGGGCTCCCTCAACAATTGCTGGAGGGATGCTCCTTGCAAGGAATTCAGCATGTCCCTACTTCTGGTGGAACTTGCAACAGGCAGCATCCAGTTTACATCAGGTAGATTAAAGTCTCCCATGATTATCACCTCTCCTTTTAATGCCATTTTATTGATGTCCTGCAATAGGCTCTTGTCTAGTTCCTCTTCCTGACCTGGTGGTCTGTAGATCACCCCTATACGAAGAATCGCCTTCTCCCCTGTTTCTATGGTCACCCAAAGGGCCTCCGTTTTTTCTTCAATACTTTGTATTAAGGTAGTCTTTATATATTATTTCACATATATTGCAACCCCTCCTCCAATTTTTCCCATTCTGCTTATCCCTGACATATATCCAGTCCCATCACCCCAAGTCCCCAGCCATTGCTGTCCTGTAAAAAAGATATGGTGGAGCGCTCAATAATATGGATCAATTAGGTATTACTTATCCATATTATTGAGAGCTCCACCATTTCTTTTCTTTTGGGTATTATTTTGGGGACTAGACACCCCCTAGTGGGAGTTGCTTGACTTAACACCTCATTTCAGGCGCCAGTTCTTAGGGCTTAAAAATACCCTCCATTTTTCGTCCTTGCTGTCCTGTAGCTGTATATTCCTTTCTTTTCTTGCAGAGGAGCATTGCAAATGCAGGGCCCTCTAGAGCGCCGCGGGGACAAGACAGATCCTCTTCTGGACAGGTAAGTGCTGGTGGAGATGTTTACATTTTAAATCTAAGAGGGTGTTACACTTCTACAGTGTTAAGTGGTACATTTTTTCTTATTGTTGGGATTTGGTGTGTTTTATTACTGTGGTGTGTGTGTGTGTGTGGGGGGGGGGGGCTAAATTTATATTATCTGTGTTACTTGTGGGTCACTGATGGTCTCTGCATTGTATTGCAACCACTGTAAATCTCTGTATAATATGGAGGTCACTGTGATGCTCCCTGTATTGTATGATTGTCACTGTGATGTTCTCTGCAACATATTGTGATTAATGCAGCACTCCCTGCATTATACTATGGTCACTGCAACACTAATATTGCAGGCATTGCAATGCTTTCTGCCACACCCCGTCAATCAGCTGGTCACACCTCTTCACAAACGCAAAGGACATCTGTTCTACACCATGTCACTCATACACCATGGCAAAGGGGAGCTGCGCATGTGCAGTTACTACTGTATATCAGTGGTCATTTTGGTAAGGGAATGAAGCATATGTTAAGGAGCCATTTTGTTGGAGACTGTGCAGTGACACTCCACTAATAAATGTTTTTGCTCGCAAATATACAACATTTTTGTTAATGAAATACCCTTGTAATTTCTGCAAATATAGGTGTACAGCTTGAACACTTATGAGAAATAGTTATTTGATAATTGCTTTGTGTCCCTCAATAAACTTTATAAAAAAAATATATATTGTGTAAAAATCAAATATGTTCTAAATTGAATAATGACTAAGGCTGGGTACACACTAGCAGATATACCTGCTGATCAAATGATTTGCAGATATATCTCTGGAAGGATCCAGCAGTGTGTTCGGCCAGTGTGTACCCTGCATTAGTGTCTCTTTTAGATTAAGCTGTAATATTTGCTGTATGAACATAAATGATAGGAATATTAGGTAGGGCCCCAGGTTATGAAAACTAATTATGCTTGTGAAATTATAAGTCCTAGCATGCCCTGACAGGCATTGGGGGAGATGCACTAAGCCTTGAAAAGTGGACATATTCATTACACAGGTTCTGAGGCTGGCTGACTTCAATGCTCCATTTCACCCGGTTTTAATCAGCCACAGTGTAATTAATATGTGTCCAGAATTAAAGGGATGAGTGATAATGCACCAGCCAATCAGATCCTAACTGCCAGATCACAGACTTTGTTTGTAAAATGACAGGTAGGAGCTGATGGGCTGTTGCACTAACACTCTCCATTTTATCACTTTCCATGTTTAGTACATCTGGCACATTGACTGCTTGAGCATGCTGAAACTACAGGTGCAAATATGTCCATGCCAGCCTGTGGCTGTTACAACATTCTAGATTGGAACAACAAGTGCCAGTATCGCTTGACAGCCACAAACACATAGCAGGAAAAAAAAAGCACACACTGCTTATATTTATATTATGTGCGATAAGTACTTGCTGAAGTTCTGTACACTCTTTATTCCTCTTCTTAACCCAAATGGCATCTTCTTTTCTGCTATCCTTATGTAACCTACTTCTAGTGGTTTGTGCTATGAATGCATACCTCCCAGCTTTCAAGCAGGGGCAGGAGGGATGTCACACGCATGCTGAAGGCGCTCTGGAAATTTGTGGGTGTCGCCTAACAAAAAGGGTTGTGGTCTGTACTTGATGCTCCCTCACAAGGCCACGCCCTGTTTTCACCGCTGTGGGGCATGAATAGACGTTGTGTCTATTCAGGGGTGACACTTGGCCCCAGGCGAGTCGTGGGAACAACCCCAAATACCGGGACGTTCCCGTGGTAACAGGGACAGCTGGGAGGTATGTGAATGTGAGAATAAGGCCAGTGTGGAGGGTGAAGCAGATATTGTTTATCTCTAAATGTCACTTTGTTTAATTACATACAAATTGGGTCTTAAAACGTTTCATGTAAACGTTTTGTAACTTATTTCTATAAATATATTTAAAGTTGTGGTGGCCAGCGTAACCACAGAGAATGTCAAAAAGGATTTGTGATGAATGATGTAGTTTTGCATTAGTAAGTGATTATAGTAATGAATCTTACGCAGATCCACATGGTAAATCCGGTGAAAAGTAATAACAAGGCATTCAGTCGCACACACAGACACGGCTAATCCAACTGTGACCTTTTTCCTTTTTAATAGACGTATTAGAGAAGTTAATTCATAACATGTAATTGGAAAATTGGATCTAATTTTGTCATTAGCAACTATTAGCTCAACTAGTATGACATGATTACCATACTCTGTAATTAGACAAGAAGTATTCACAGCAATCAAACTGTATGTTTGCGTAAAAAAAAAGGAACAAATAAGCTCCTGTTTTAGCATAATGGCCCTATGCAATGTTCACTATAATTAAATGTCATCGAGCCGGGCCATTAAAAATTGCTGTCATAAAGAATTGACTTACGCGGCTTCACAAAGCTGGTGTAAGCGTCTTTGTAGAGTATAATCCGATGGCCTTGTCTATCTGATACACATGTGGAAGTGGTCTAATTGGCTGGATATAAAAATATCTTGCAATGAGTTTTACCTGCTGTAGAATATTTCTCAGACTGAGCTATAATTATCTACTGGTGTATAAACCACTGACCACTCATACCAATAGTTATGCCCAAAATCAACATATTTATTAAGGATGCTGATAAACAATGTAATTATTGGATTTACTGCTGCAGCCTACTGTACATGCTGTTAATGAATATTGTTGTCAGTTGCAACAAGCAATTAATACACATATATATATATATATATATATATATATATACTCAGGTTAGTGAGGCGGCACTCTCGGTCCTTCTAATGGAATGTACAAAATATATCCTACACGCAGATCGTGTTCAACGTTTCGAATGTAATCGTCTTCTGGAATCGACTTCCTGAAGACGATTAAATTTGAAGCGTTGAACACGATCTGCGTGTGGGATATCTTTTGTACATCCCAATAGAAGGACCGAGAGTGCCGCCTGGTCTGCAAACTACAAACTATATATACTGCTCAAAAAATAAAGGGAACACTTAAACAACACAATGTAACTCCAAGTCAATCACACCTCTGTGAAATCAAACTGTCCACTTAGGAAGCAACACTGATTGACAATCAATTTTGCATGCTGTTGTGCAAATGAAATAGACAACAGGTGGAAATTATACAGTGGTGCAAGTAGAAAAAATTACTTAGTGGTACTGTGCCGCGTCATATGACACTAGCTGGAATATTGCACGCCGAAGGCACATGGCCAAAATTGACACAGTAATGCCTGTTACGCGTCACACACCCAATACATATGACCCATGCCATAATGCCCGTTACACATTATGCCCCACACCATAATGCTCATTGCACCGCACAACTGATGCCCATTACTAATATGCCACCACAGTGCCAGATATCATATGCCTCCACAGCGTGAGCCCCTGGGCAAAACAATTCACTAGGCCCCATCCCCCACCCCCCTGCACAACACAGGAGGCGCGCTGCAGGGAGACATCACCTAACAGCAGCAGCAAGCACTGTCTGCTCCCCTGCCAGTGGCCACAGCATGTACACGCATCCTCTCATGTTACTGCTGCTCATTCGTAGCGGGTCACCAAGTAGGGGGACCATGTGGCCAGTACACAGCCCAGTGTGGGGTCACTACTAAGATGCAAGAAACTGCTGGAACTTTATTACACTGAACTAATGGCTACCAGACAGCAGCTACATGGTGCCCTCGGTAACCCGCACACTGCCAGTATGTGTCATCCTCACACTAGCCCCCTTCCCTGTGCTGCTGAGCTCACCTGCCATGTGTGCACGGCACTGTGCTGCTGCTGACCCCGCTCACCCTGCCAGGGGCCAGATGTACAGAGCACACAGGCCACAGCCCACTGTACACACAGTACAGCTCCTGCCACCAGTAACCAGCGGCGGGCACCAGGCTTGGAGCTGCTGCTCCCACTTTGGTGGGGGGGGGGTCGTCACACACAACGGTCTGATGGCAGTGGGGAGGATGAGAGGCATCATCGTGGAGATTAAGGGGGGCAATCCCACAGTGGGACTGAGTATTGTACTACGTGCATACAGGCTCCCTGGACCGCTGTCACCTTCACTCAAGGCGTGAGCTTCTCCTCTCATGCTGGGCGCGCTGCCGCTGACTGCTTACAGGCAGAGCACGCTGTCATTCAAGTATGTAACAGCGCGCAGGTATGTCCGATTAAGAAGGGAGCACATCGCCAAAACATTGAATAAATAGGAGTGTATTTTTTTTGCCATTACACCTAGTATACATAGCACCAAACAACATTATACACAGCCCCTGCATATTACACCTATAATACACAGCAAAATACTACATTATACACAGCCCCCCAAATTACACATAGTATACACAGCACAATACTACATTATACACACAGCACCAAACAACATTATACACAGCCCCTGCATATTACACCTAGTATACACAGCACAATACTACATTATACACACAGCACCAAACAACATCATACACAGCCCTGCATATTACACCTAGTATACACAGCACAATACTACATTAAACACAGCCCCTGCATATTACACCTAGTATACATAGCATCAAACTACACAGCCCCCCCATATAACACCTAGTAGTACACACAGCACTATAAAACAATATACACAGCAAACACCCCCCCCCCCCCACCCCCCCCCCCCCCCCACCCCATTACATTACACACCTTCTCTCCCCAGTACACAACACTCACCCATATTTTTGAATCCTTCCTGGGAAGAGCATGATGGAGCAAGCCCCGGGCAGTGTGGTGGGGGGAGGCTGTCCATCAGCAGGCAGAGGAGCAGGAAGTGGAACAGCAGGGCTGGGCAGGGCTGATACACGGAGACCACACTGTCACTGACAGTGTGGCTGCCTCAGCAGGCAGAGGGCTGGCCAGGCAGGGCTGAAGAATGGAGAACACTCTGACACCCAGTGTGGTGGGGGATGGCTGCCCTCAGCAAGCAGAGGAGCAGGAAGTGCAGAGCATAAAGACCAGTGGGCGGAGTCAGCCTCACAGAAGCTGAACTCCTGGCAGCCAGGTCACTCTCATGCTACAACGGACGCTGCCTCTCTGACAGCAGCACGGCCACCCACCAGTACCCACAACCCCGCGGTGCAATGTATCCCCGGCAGGCCCCGCCCCCCGACAATTACATATGCGCGCATGCGCAGTTAGCAACACGGGGGTATTTGTTATGGCGGTACGGGGTACCGGCACAATATGTTTTGCAGGTACGCCGTACCACCCCGTACCGCCATACTTGCACCCCTGAAATTATAGGCAATTAGCAAGACACCCCCAATAAAGGAGTTGTCAGCTCCTATGCTTTCTGGCTGATGTTTTGGTCACTTTTGAAAGCTGCCGGTGCTTTCACTCTAGTGGAACCATGAGACATAGTCTACAACCCACACAAGTGGCTTAGGTAGTTTAGCTCATCCAGGATCGCACATCAATGTGAGCTGTGGCAAGAAGGTTTTGCTGTGTCTGTCAGCGTAGTGTCCAGAGAATGGAGGCGCTACCAGGAGACAGACCAATACATCAGGAGACATGGAGGAGGCCGTAGGAGGGAAACAACCCAGTAGCAGGAGCGCTACCTCCACCTTTGTGCAAGGAGAAACAGGAGGAGCACTGCCAGAGCCCTGCAAATTGACCTCCAGCAGGCCACAAATGTGCATGTGTCTATTGCGGTCAGAAACAGACTCCATGAGGGTGGTATGAGGACTCAATGTCCAAAGGTGGGGTTTGTGCTTACAGCCCAACACCGTGCAGGACATTTGGCATTTGCCAGAGAACACCAAGATTGGCAAATTCGCCACTGGCGCCCTGTGCCCTTCACAGATGAAAGCAGGTTCACACTGAGCACGTGACAGATGTGTCTGGAGTCTGGAGATGCAAAGGAGAATGTTCTGCTGCCTGCAACATCCTCCAGCATGACCGGTTGGCAGTGGATCAGTAATGGTGTGGGGTGGCATTTCTTTTGGGGGGCCGCCCAGCCCTCCATGTGCTTGCCAGAGGTAGCCTGACTGCCATTAGGTGTATATATATAGGCGCACGCTGAATATATATAGGGGCATGGCTACTTGAAAGGGTGTGTGTCTTTAAGTATAGTGTACCACACCACGTAGACACAATATATACAAAAGTAGGACCCCTTATACTATCTAGTACTAGTGCCCCTTAGTGCAAAATGGTATGAGCCAAAATTCAAAGACAGCAAGGACAGGGAGAGTGACTGCAGAATAGAGATAGGGGGGATAGTGAGAGAAAGAGAGAATGACATCAGGGACACAGGGAAAGAGAAAGAGTGAAAGCAGGGACAGAGGCAGTGACACGAAGGTCATGAAAATAGGGAGAGTGACAGTGGGGACAAAGGGACAGGAAGTATGAGAAGGTGTGAAGGAGAGACAGAGAGAGAGGGTGGAGGGAGAGAAAAAGATAAAATAGATGGGGGAGAGAAAAATATGACAGAGACAGGGGAGAGAAATAGATGAATGAGACGGGGAGAGAAAGATAAAAGAGATGTTGAGAAGAGAAAAAGATGAAAAACGGGGAGAGAGAACAAGATAAAAAGATTGGGAGAGAAAAAAAAGACAAAAGAAATGGGGAGAGAGATAGATGAGAGAGATGGGGCAAGAAAAATAATTGGGGAGAGAAAAAGATTAAACAGATGAGAGTTGGAGATAAGAAATGAGGTGTAGAGAAAAAAGTGGAGAGGGGAGGTGGCGAGCAGGAGTTTAAAAAGGGATCATTTTTTCCCTCATAATCCCACTCCTCCACCCTCAGTTCAAGCAGCCTGGGTACATCTGGCAGTGCATGGTCCGTTCTCCAACACACCAGCAGTCACTGCCGGGTGTCCTACTCACCGGCGGATGGGGGGGCCCAGTCTCAAGGATAGCAGTGTCCCCAGGCTCTCCATGGTAGTGGCGACATCAGGCTCTCCAGGGCAGCAGTGGCGCCGGGCTCTCCAAGGTAGCTGGTCTCTATATGAGGGTGTACATTGCGCTGATTGGGTTCACTAAGACATGAAGGGAAAATATATGTGGGGAGACAGGCAGAAAAAACATGGGGGTAACAAGAGCTGAGAGAAATGAGAGAAAGAAATGGGAAGGAAGAGAAAAAGGGGTGAGAGAGAAAAGGATTGAGAGATGGAGAGAGTT
Source organism: Crinia signifera (assembly GCF_055691185.1). Taxonomy (NCBI): domain Eukaryota; kingdom Metazoa; phylum Chordata; class Amphibia; order Anura; family Myobatrachidae; genus Crinia; species Crinia signifera. The sequence continues at coordinate 85,819,167 of NC_139217.1, forward strand.
TGAGCGGGGGGGAGAGAGAGAGAGATGGAGAGAGGAGAGAGATGGAGAGCGGAGAGAGGTGGAGAGAGATGGGGAGTGGAGAGAAATGGGGAGTGGAGAGAAAGAGAGATGGAGACTGAAGAGACAGATGGAGAACGGAGAGAGAGTGAGAGCGGAGAGATGTAGAGCAGAGAGAGAGATGAAGCTCGGTGAAGTGATAAACTGTCTGGTTTTTATCACCGGCCAATCAGCTCCTACCTGTGAAGTTGCAGGCTTGGTTTGAAAAATAACAGGTAGGAGCGGATTGGCTGGTGATAAAAACCAGACACTTTATCATTTCACCAAGTTTAATAATTCCACCCCACAGAGACAGGCACCACTGTGTATACCCCCCCCCCCCCCCCCCCATCACCCTCAGTACAGGTGTGACTGTGTTTCTTTGGATCTCCTCCTCCGTCCTCTCCTTTCCTGTCACAATAACAGCAGGTACTCAAGGCAGATGCAGACCGTTTCCCTTGGCATCCCCAGTCCCCATGAGCAGCGGGTCCCGTCAGGCTGCTGCTGAAAAACTGCTTGTCCTCAAAGTACAGTAGCAGTCACTAGTTTTACGTGTTGGGGCAGTCACTAGTTTGTGACATCAAGCCCCGACAAGAGACAGCTGCTGCGAATGGGGAGAGGCTGTGAGGAGACTGTCTGTGACAGATCCTACTTATGGATCACTGCAGGCCACTTTCATTGCACTGCAGTGGATTCGATAAAAAAAAGCTGGAAATGACAGGGGGGACACGTTGCCCCCCCCCCCCCCCCCAAAAAAAAAAAAAAAATCCGCCCATGGCTGTGTTGGTCTCTCCAGTTACATCCCGCCGGAGGATGTACAGGGCAGCAGCGCCCCCGGGATGTACAGGGCAGCGGCACCACCGGAATGTACAGGGCAGTGGCGGCACCGGGATGTACAGGGCAGCGGCACCGCCAGGATGTACAGGGCAGCGGTGCTGCTAGGTATTTTATTATGTTTATGTGTCTTAGGGTGCGTGCCTGGTCTCCTGCCCCAACCGAAACAGCAAGGGGACACAAGACACCAGTGCAGCCAATGAAACACTGGGTTAGGATGAAACACTGGGTGCAGAAGAATGATGTTTTTCACAGATATATTTTTTGCCTATCCGCCGACCCGCTAATGAGATATCGGTTGTTCATTCGAATAGCTGTACATTGGCTTTTGTGTACCCAGCATAACTTTATATTCATAAGTGAATTATTATAAAATACAAAATAAGAGACTGGTGAAAGGAAACATTTTTTTACACGTGTGCCCTGAATTTTGTACAGTTATTTGCCTATGCGACTACTGTAACTATGGCAGTGATTGCTCTCCAGGGGCCCAGCCCACACTTGGGATCTCCAGTTTGGAAAGTGTCCAGCACCAAAATGTGAGGGGGTATGGATCATTAGGTCACCAGCATTATCGTGGACAAGCATTAGGTCAACACCATTAGGTCGACACATTTAGTTCAACATGAGTTAAGGTCGACATGAGTTAAGGTCAACATGCAGGAAGGTCGACATGGTCATTAGGTCGACATGGGTAAGGTTGACAGGGCCATTAGGTTGACATGGGTAACGTCGACATTGAAAAAAGTCGACATGATGTTTTTTTTCAACCGGAATGTAAACACAGTCAACATAAACACTAAAACGTAGCACCACATCCCCTCGTATGGCTCGCCTGTCGGCACATGTCGACTAAAGAATCAGTAAAAAACTCCATGTCAACCTAATGACCCTGTCAACCTTACCCATGTCGACCTAGTGACCCTGCTGACCTAATGACCCTGTCGACCTCAAGTCATGACCTAAATGCATGTCGACCTAATGCTTGTTGACCATCAAGCTGGTGACCCAATGACCGTATCCAATGTGAGGGAAGGAGGCAACATCTTGCCTAGTAGGACAGGGGTTAAATCCCAAGGTGTTACTCATAAACATTCTGACTGCCACTTGGTGGTTCTAGTGCGAGTTTTCCTGCCTCTACTTATTATATCATTGAGAAATGGAATGCAGTTTCGTGTTTGGTGCTACAACTAATGTAAGTATTAACCCTTTGAGTGCCATGTTCATTTTCAGTGCCATGTTCATCAAATTCCAGAACCAGTCATAGAACCTTGCATTCTGGTGGAATCGATGCAATAAAGAATACAGTATCTATCCTTATGGATCAATGCCTATTTCCCTATAGATTGTAAGCTTGCGAGCAGGGCCCTCCTACATTTTGACTGTCTGTAAATACCCTGTTTTGTTGTATCACTGTCCCCTATGTAAAGCGCAACGGAATATGCTGCGCTATATAAGAAACTGTTAATAAATAAATAAATAAAAATAAATTTGTCAAAATAAGTGTGAAAATTGCCAAATAAACATTTTTTATTGATCATAATGACCTGTCATGTTTTCTTTATATAATCTTTATTTACATATTTTTTTATTTGAATTTATATAACAAATGTAAGCGACGCTGGCATTTTTCGCGTATATTTTGCACATCGCTCACAGATGAGATGATGGCACAGAAAGGGTTAATCTATTGGCAAAAATGTTAAATATATATTCTTTTTAACCTTTCACACCACTGTGATGCAATTTCTACTTTTCTAAAGACGTCTCATCTCCATTGTATCTATGAAATAAAATGTTGGATGAAGCACTCGTGTATGCTGAAAGGAAAAACATATAAGAATAAAATGACTGTATTTACACTGAACACCTGAAAAATGAATGGGAAAACATTATCTACAGCTATCTATTCCATACATTTTTTAGTTCCTTGTAGCCATTACATATTGTTCTACTAAGGTTGTTGATGATATATAGAAGACTGTACATTTTGTTTTGTACATAGGTCATTACAATATTATGATAGAGAAGAATATCCACTGCTTTCTCCAGTAATGTGGATGTGTTTCTTCATCACCTGCGAAAAAAGGCTTTTGTGTATTGGCTACAATTGACACAGCAGAGGTCAATCAGAAAGCACACAGGACAGTACAGTAGGCCTACTCGGCCCACATGTGTGCATCATAAACATTTCTCTATCAACTCCACGTAAACCTCTCAACATTTTATCTCCTAGAGGCCATTCAACCTGTTCGTTAGGCTGGGATTACACGCAGACTAGCGAACGATTCTGAATCAGGCCCAAAGTATGTGAATACCTATGGTGCCCAACCAAAAAAGCACATACCATGAAATGCTTACCTGCAGCTTCTCAAATTATGTCTGATGTCTAATCACACACATTGGGTGAAATCTAATAGGATGAGAGATTCAGAGAGTTAGAAATTTGGTGAGAAATCTCTTTTTTTTGAAAGCGGCAATCATTTACACTGCAAAACTAGTTTGATTTTGCAATGTAAATGATTGCCGCTTTAAAAAAACTGGAGATTTCTTATCTTATCTTATTTCTGATTCTCTCATCCTATTAAATTTCACCCTTATGTAAGCATAAGTCAGCTTAACTAACCAGAGCAAAACTAAAGCCATTTATTTTGCAAAGTCCTGGTTCTAGTTGCATGTATATATATATATATATATATATATATATATATATATATATATATATAATCTCAAAACTGACAAAAACAGAGAACAATATGGTGTAAGGAGTGCAGTACAGTATATGGTATTTCTGGAATGGAACAGAAAATGTATTTCCATATAACTGGAAATGTATCAATTAGAACAGGGGTTCTCAAACTCGACCCTCAGGACCCCCACATGGCGTTTTTCCGAGATTCCATTTCTCTTTCTTTGTCATTTTCTTTATGTATATATGTATTTGATTTATAAGATGTAATCAATGGCAGTAATAGATTCTTGCACCTGATTGGATACCTTATCTGTTAAATATTCAAGAGCAACCAGCCCTAACCATTCTCTTCTGATGAAACCGCTGTAAAAGCCCATAGCGGAGAAATGCGTTAAGAGGTCTGGGCTTTCTCTCTCTCCTGTGGGAACCTTATCCTGACTCCAACAGAGGCTATCGGCACCTGTGCACTAATCTCAATACCGCAATTACCACCTTGTTACACTGATCCTTTCGGCGAGTCCACACAGAAGGCGGCTGTGCGCTGCACAGTTCGAAAATGGACAGCACGCTCCCTGCACCGAGAAGAGACGGACAGCTTGCTCCCTGCCCGATTACCATTGTGGGACATTGTGGGACATTGCATACAATTAGTGGCTTCTTATAGTCACAATCAAATCAAAGCACTGGACAGTTTTTAATATCCAGATAACGGGTTAAGGTTCATAATTAACACAAGGAGAGGGAAAGTGTATTTATGTTTTAATTATGTACAAGTTTTATTATTATTGCTTCTTTTATTTTTATGGACTGTGTAATAAATGTGTAATTGAAATTTATAATTACTTAGGAATAAAAACCTTTTATTGTATCCAATCGAGTGGCGCTCTCTTACAAACAATATATATGTGTAAATATAGATACACATAGATATTCATTGTCTATACCATTATTAACATCCCCACCACCTCTTGAATTAAGATGGAGTCCAGGTACACCATCGCACGGTAACTACATGAGACACAAAGTGATCGGGGTACCTGGACCTGGTGCGCAGCATGCTCCCTCCTCCTGCGCTGTTTCAAAATCACCCATCACAACCTGGTCTGTTCAGGGACAAATTCCGAATTTGTATACTATTAAATCGGCGATTTGTATACTTTTCCATGGGAAAACATCTGGATGCGATATGAAGTGCAAATTGAAACCAGCAGGTAACCATGGTCGAATTGTCCGGGGGAACATGCGATATAAAGTGCAATTCACATCTTATTAACCCCTTCCCGACATTTGACGTATATATACGTCATGGCCAGGATGTACTTCCCGACACATGACGTATATATACGTCATGACCTCCCCCCCGTCGGCGATCGCTGCGATTGGCTGTTCAATGTGAACAGCCAATCGCAGCGTTTTCCTGTGTTACCGGCGAATCAGACGCTCGGTAACACAGGGATCAATCACCGCCGGGTGTGAGGGGGTGTGAGGGGGTCACCGGTGGTCACCGGTGATGACCACACCTCACCCCACCTGCCCCCAAGGCTGTGATTGGTCCGTCGGACCGACGGACCAATCACAGCCATGGCGCGTGATTTAAACTAACGGTGACTGCGCTGCAGATGCCATTCCGGTCTGGAATTGCGTGCAGAGCGGTCACCGTGCCAATCTGTCGTGATATACTGACCTGATCCTTGCCTGATACTTACCTGATCACTGCTGGTAGCGTGCTGCCAGCAGCTGGATGCTTCCTGGATCTTGTGACTTCCTGTGTGCTGCTGCTGCAGTGTCATAGAGTGACAGATAGTGAGAGATAGTGAGAGATAGTGAGAGATAGTGACAGAGAGTGATAGAGAGTGCTATATTTTGTGTCTGCTGCCCCCCCTTTTGTGCTGATCAGTATATCTGTGCTGATCAGCAACTTTTTGGGGGTGCAGGGTTTTTTTTTTTATATATATACCTGTCAGTTGCACCAAAGGTTGTGCTGCCTGTGCAACTGACTGCTGCCCCCCCTGCTGCCCCCCCTTTTGTGCTGATCAGTATAAATTAACTGATCAGCAACTTTTTGGGGGTGCAGGGTTTTTTTTTTTATATACCTGTCAGTTGCTGTCAGTTGCACTGTCAGTTGCACCAAAGGTTGTGCACCTGCTGCCCCTCACTGGTAATCAGTGTCGTATCACTGATCACTTTTTTTTTTTTTTTTTTTTGAGGGTGCTGTGGGGTCTTTTTTTAATTTTTTTTTACACACACTGTGATTTTGTGGGTGTCCTGTGGCCACTGTGCGCTGATCAGTGACGTACATCACTGATCAGCATTTTCGGCACAGGGTTGATCTATTTTTTTTTATTTTTTTGGATCAAATTCCTGTTGCCTTTGAGCGCTGTTCAGTGACGGACGTTACTGACCAACATCTGTGCTCAATTTTTGGCGCAGGACCTTTTTTTTTTTTTTTTTTTAACCCCCCTTCAAGGTTGTACCAAAAGCTGCCTTGAAGTTGCTGAGTGACGTACATCACAGATCAGCATTTTTGCCACAGGGTTGATCTAATTTTTTTTTTTTATTGGGATCAAATTCCTGTATAAAGTATTTTTTTTCTGCTCTACATACACACTACACACTACATACCCCCTGTGTTGAAATAAAGTTTGTACCCCCCCTACACTATACACGTGTTGAAACATTACACTTACAGAAACACAAAAATAAAAATGGCATCCCAAATGTCATCCCAAATGTCATCCCAGTCATCCAAAAGAATGTATTCAGCGGAGGAGGCATATGCCATGCTTGCCTCTGACTCTGACACAGCCAGTGATGCAAGCGGGGAATTTGAAGGATTCGTTTTAACCTCATCTTCCTCCTCTAGTGATGAGAAACCCCCTCAAAGACGCCCCCGTAGAGCAGCTGAGACCCCCCCAAATGATTGATCCCGTATGGACCCCACCACCAGACAATTTTGAGCCCCAGGTTCTTGAGTTTTTGGCCATCCCAGGAATCCAATTTGATTCAACAGGTCTCAGAGAAATTGACTTTTTCAAATTATTTTTCTCTGATGATTTTATAAATTTAATGGTGGACCAAAGTAATTTATATGCCCAGCAGTTTATTGCTCAAAACCCCACGTCATCATTTGCTAGGTGGACCCCTGTAGATGCAGTAGAGATGATGACATTTTGGGGTCTGGTGTTACATATGGGCATAGTAAAAAAGCCAGAAATTAGGCAATATTGGAGTACAGATGTTCTGTACAGCACCCCACTTTACCGTATGGCCATGACTCGGACTCGTTTTGAGACAATCCTTAAATTTTTACATTACACCGATAATGCACAGTGCCCACCCAGAGATGATCCCACCTTTGACCGGCTATTCAAAGTCAGGCCGGTCATTGATCATTTCAGTGCCAAATTTGCAGAGATGTACATCCCTGAAAAATTTATTTGTATCGACGAGTCCCTTATACATTTTAAAGGAAGGGTTAAATTCCGCCAGTACCTTCCCAGTAAGAGGGCAAGGTATGGGATAAAAATGTATAAACTGTGTGAAAGCACCTCAGGGTACACCCACAGGTTTAGGGTATATGAAGGGAAGGATTCAAGAATTGAACCGCCAGAATGCCCCCCCTCCCTCGTAGGTGTTAGTGGAAAAATTGTCTGGGATTTAGTGCACCCCTTCCTGGATAAAGGTTATCACCTCTATGTGGATAACTTTTACACTAGCATCCCCCTGTTTAAGGCCCTTGGTTCAAGAGGTACAGCAGCTTGCGGTACTGTGCGCAAGAACCAAAGAGGCCTCCCAAAAACGCACATTGCCCAAGTACTGAGAAGGGGTGAAAGCAGGGCACAATCCACCGAAAATATGTTGTTGGTCAAATATAAGGACAAGAGGGATGTCCTTATACTGACAACAATTCATGGAGACAGTACCACCTCCGTCCCTGTACGAGGTACCAGTACCCACACCTCAAAACCTAATTGTATCCTAGATTACAATAAGTACATGGGCGGAGTGGATCTTTCAGATCAGGTACTGAAGCCATACAGTGCCCTGCGGAAAACAAAAATCTTGTACAAGAAGCTGGCCGTGTATATCATCCAGATGGCACTGTATAACGCTTACGTGCTATTCCGTTCTACCAGCCAGAGGGGGACATTTATGCACTTTCAAGAGGAAGTCATAAAGGGCCTAATATTTGGGAACCAGCAGGCAGAGGGCCCCAGTACTTCTAGTACTGGCCCCCGTATTGTACCAGGGCAGCATTTTCCTAACGAAATCCCCTCCACTGCAAAAAAGGGCAGGACACAAAAAAGGTGCAAAGTTTGCTATAAAAAGGGAATAAGAAAGGATACTATTTTCCACTGTGAAACTTGCCCCGACAAACCCGGCCTATGTATAAAGGAGTGTTTTAAAATATACCACACATCTATGGATTATTAGGTTCATCATTTCACCGTGCTTCGGGGGTCTTGCTAATGCCACATAGCACCCACCATTCATTCCACCAGAATCTGAGCTGCAAAATCCAAAAATCACTCCTTCCCTTCTGAGTCCTGCCATGCACCCAACTGGTATTTTTTGGTCACATATGAGGCATTGCCATACTCGGGAGAAATTGGGGCACAGATTTTGGGGTGCTTTTTCTCCTTCATACCTTATGAAAATGAAAAATTTTGAGCCAGAACTGCATTTTTGTGTAAAAAAATGTAATTTTTCATTTGCACAGCCCAGTTGTATCAAAATTGGTGAAACCCCTGGGGGTTTGAAATGTACACTATACCCCTAGTTGAATTCCCTGAGGGGTGTAGTGTGCAAAATGGGGTCACTTGTGGGGGGGTTCCACTGTATTGGTGCTTCGGGGGTCTTGCTAATGCGACATAGCACCCACCAACATTCCACCAGAATCTGTGCTGCAAAATCCAAATATCACTCCTTCCCTTCTGAGTCCTGCCATGCACCCAAATGGTATTTTTTGGTCACATGTGAGGCATTGCCGTACTCGGGAGAAATTGGGGCACAGATTTTAGGGTGCTTTGTCTCCTTCATTCCTTGTGAAAATGAAAAATTTTGAGCCAGAACTGCATTTTTGTGTAAAAAATTTAATTTTTCATTTTCACTGCCCAGTTGTACTACAATTGGTGAAACCCCTGGGGGTTTGAAATGTACACTATACCCCTAGTTGAATTCCCTGAGGGGTGTAGTTTGCAAAATGGGGTCACTTGTGGGGGGGTTCCACTGTATTGGTGCTTCGGGGGTCTTGCTAATGCGACATAGCACCCACCAACATTCCACCAGAAGCTGGCCGTGTATATCATCCAGATGGCACTGTATAACGCTTACGTGCTATTCCGTTCTACCAGCCAGAGGGGGACATTTATGCACTTTCAAGAGGAAGTCATAAAGGGCCTAATATTTGGGAACCAGCAGGCAGAGGGCCCCAGTACTTCTAGTACTGGCCCCCGTATTGTACCAGGGCAGCATTTTCCTAACGAAATCCCCTCCACTGCAAAAAAGGGCAGGACACAAAAAAGGTGCAAAGTTTGCTATAAAAAGGGAATAAGAAAGGATACTATTTTCCACTGTGAAACTTGCCCCGACAAACCCGGCCTATGTATAAAGGAGTGTTTTAAAATATACCACACATCTATGGATTATTAGGTTCATCATTTCACCGTGCTTCGGGGGTCTTGCTAATGCCACATAGCACCCACCATTCATTCCACCAGAATCTGAGCTGCAAAATCCAAAAATCACTCCTTCCCTTCTGAGTCCTGCCATGCACCCAACTGGTATTTTTTGGTCACATATGAGGCATTGCCATACTCGGGAGAAATTGGGGCACAGATTTTGGGGTGCTTTTTCTCCTTCATACCTTATGAAAATGAAAAATTTTGAGCCAGAACTGCATTTTTGTGTAAAAAAATGTAATTTTTCATTTGCACAGCCCAGTTGTATCAAAATTGGTGAAACCCCTGGGGGTTTGAAATGTACACTATACCCCTAGTTGAATTCCCTGAGGGGTGTAGTGTGCAAAATGGGGTCACTTGTGGGGGGGTTCCACTGTATTGGTGCTTCGGGGGTCTTGCTAATGCGACATAGCACCCACCAACATTCCACCAGAATCTGTGCTGCAAAATCCAAATATCACTCCTTCCCTTCTGAGTCCTGCCATGCACCCAAATGGTATTTTTTGGTCACATGTGAGGCATTGCCGTACTCGGGAGAAATTGGGGCACAGATTTTAGGGTGCTTTGTCTCCTTCATTCCTTGTGAAAATGAAAAATTTTGAGCCAGAACTGCATTTTTGTGTAAAAAATTTAATTTTTCATTTTCACTGCCCAGTTGTACTACAATTGGTGAAACCCCTGGGGGTTTGAAATGTACACTATACCCCTAGTTGAATTCCCTGAGGGGTGTAGTTTGCAAAATGGGGTCACTTGTGGGGGGGTTCCACTGTATTGGTGCTTCGGGGGTCTTGCTAATGCGACATAGCACCCACCAACATTCCACCAGAATCTGTGCTGCAAAATCCAAATATCACTCCTTCCCTTCTGAGTCCTGCCATGCACCCAAATGGTATTTTTTGGTCACATGTGAGGCATTGCCGTACTCGGGAGAAATTGGGGCACAGATTTTGGGGTGCTTTGTCTCCTTCATTCCTTGTGAAAATGAAAAATTTTGAGCCAGAACTGCATTTTTGTGTAAAAAATTTAATTTTTCATTTTCACAGCCCAGTTGTACCACAATTGGTGAAACCCCTGGGGGTTTGAAATGTACACTATACCCCTAGATGAATTCCCAGAGGGCTGTAGTTTGCAAAATGGGGTCACTTGTGGGGGGGTTCCACTGTATTGGTGCTTCTGGGGTCTTGCTAATGCGACATAGCACCCACCAACATTCCACCAGAATCTGTGCTGCAAAATCCAAATATCACTCCTTCCCTTCTGAGTCCTGCCATGCACCCAAATGGTATTTTTTAGTCACATGTGAGGCATTGCCGTACTCGGGAGAAATTGGGGCACAGATTTTGGGGTGCTTTGTCTCCTTCATTCCTTGTGAAAATGAAAAATTTTGAGCCAGAACTGCATTTTTGTGTAAAAAATTTAATTTTTCATTTTCACTGCCCAGTTGTACCACAATTGGTGAAACCCCTGGGGGTTTGAAATGTACACTATACCCCTAGTTGAATTCCCTGAGGGGTGTAGTTTGCAAAATGGGGTCACTTGTTGGGGGGTTCCACTGTATTGGTGCTTCGGGGGTCTTGCTAATGCGACATAGCACCCACCAACATTCCACCAGAATCTGTGCTGCAAAATCCAAATATCACTCCTTCCCTTCTGAGTCCTGCCATGCACCCAAATGGTATTTTTTGGTCACATGTGAGGCATTGCCGTACTCGGGAGAAATTGGGGCACAGATTTTGGGGTGCTTTGTCTCCTTCATTCCTTGTGAAAATGAAAAATTTTGAGCCAGAACTGCATTTTTGTGTAAAAAATTAAATTTTTCATTTTCACTGCCCAGTTGTACCACAATTGGTGAAACCCCTGGGGGTTTGAAATGTACACTATACCCCTAGTTGAATTCCCTGAGGGGTGTAGTTTGCAAAATGGGGTTACTTGTGGGGGGTTCCACTGTATTGGTGCTTCCGGGGTCTTGCTAATGCGACATAGCACCCACCAACATTCCACCAGAATCTGTGCTGCAAAATCCAAATATCACTCCTTCCCTTCTGAGTCCTGCCATGCACCCAAATGGTATTTTTTGGTCACATGTGAGGCATTGCCGTACTCGGGAGAAATTGGGGCACAGATTTTGGGGTGCTTTGTCTCCTTCATTCCTTGTGAAAATGAAAAATTTTGAGCCAGAACTGCATTTTTGTGTAAAAAATTTAATTTTTCATTTTCACAGCCCAGTTGTACCACAATTGGTGAAACCCCTGGGGGTTTGAAATGTACACTATACCCCTAGATGAATTCCCAGAGGGGTGTAGTTTGCAAAATGTGGTCACTTGTGGGGGGGGGGTTCCTAACTTTTAGCATCTTATGGTGCCTAGAAACCTACATGGTGCCTAAAAAATAATCTCATAAAAAGGAGGCTCCAAAATCAAGTAGGTGCTCCTTCTATTATGAAGCCTGTGGTTTGGTCAACGTGCACACTAGGGCCACATATAGGATATTTATGAAAACAAAAGAATTGGGGGAATCAATTTTTAGTCACATTTCTCTAGTAAAATCTACTATGTTCCTTAGAAAAATGTATTAAAATTGAAAATCTGCAAAAAAAATGAAATTTTGAAATTTCACCTACACTTTGTTTTAATTCCTGTGAAACACCTAAAGGGTTAACAAACTTTTAAAATGCTGTTTTGAATACTGTGAGGGGTGCAGTTTTTGAAATGGCATCATTTATGGGGGTGTCTCACATACAAGTCCCTCAAAGTCACATCAGAACTGAACTGGTCCCTAAAAAAATCAGTGTTTGAAATTTTCTTGAAAATTTTAGAATTTGCTATTCATATTTTAAGCCTCCTAGTGTCCAAAGAAATTAAAAGGAGGTTGAAATAATGATGGAAACATAAAGTATACATATGGTCTATGTTAGTTATTAACTATTTTGAGTGGTATGATTATTTGTCTCACAAGCAGAAAATTTAACATTTTGCAAATTGCAAAATTTTCAATTTTTTTACGACATTTTGGTATTTTTCACAAAAAAACACAGACTGTATCGACCAAAATTTACCACTAACTTGAATTACAATGTGTCACGAGAAAACAATCTCAAAATCACTGGGATAAGTAAAAGAAAAAAAAAGTTATCCCCACTTAAGTGATACATGTCAGATTTGAAAAAAAGGGCTCTGTCAGGAAGGCAAAAACAGGCTGCGGCGGTAAGGGGTTAAGTTGTCAATTTTGTAAAAAACGTGCAAATTCTGCCATTTTTTTTACTAAAAATTGCAACAGTTGAGATATCTCATCACTGTATATACAGATGGAGCCTTCTTCAACTAGTCTTTTCTGGATAGCCATGGTGAGCCATGGCTCATCAAGGCCTATTGTTCTCAACTGCAATACAATACAGTAGGGGATTATCAGAGGAATAGGTCTGACAGCTCTGGCTCACTTAATCCTAATAAAGGGCTAGATGCGGATGGCTCTATCTGTATACTGGCAGATGCTGAATTAGTTCAGAGATATCACTCAGGTGCTCCCAAGAGAGGGGTAATTGAGTAAGAAAAACACACATTATTTTCCCCGGCACCCTGAATGATACCTGTAACAAAATATAAATCCTATATGGTAACAGAATTCAGAGATCTTGGTTACAGATCTCGTCACGTATGCAATAAATGACAGTTGGGTCAGCAAATGATTCACAGGATTAAGCGAATCCTAGATTGAGATCATTGAGTACTGTGGCTGATACATTTCTTTATTACTGTTATTATTCAATCCCATTGTTATGTTACATGTGTATGCATAAATCATTTTGTCTCTACATGTGCCAATTCTTAGATTATTTGTGTCGATTCTTAATGTATACCAATAAAAAACAAAAGACGTGCACCAGCAAAAAAAGTAATCTTTCTCTCCCCCCCCCCTGTTGACTTACATATATTTGCGCAAATGTATGAATAAGCCCCCAAGCCATCATCAAGGCTTCTCTGTGTATTGGGGGTCCCTAGCGCTATATCTAGGTGCAGGGTGCGGAACCCCAATAAAATATATTAAATAAATAGTGTTAGTGAAGAAATGAATAAGTGCTAAGTGTTAATAGAATGTACTGGGGTCCAACAATTTGGACCCTATTACATTTACCCCTCGGATTTTATCATGTGGGCTGAGACAGCTCGCCTAGCTGCTGGTACCTGGTCGTGGCTCTCATACACATAAAGGCAGCTATTTTAATCTTGTTTCAGCAAACATTATTTGCACGAGTATTCTATAGAACATTTTGTCTTTCAACTAACCTTGAAGCCTTTGGGTAATAGTTGCAAGAAAACTTCTATTAAATCTTCCATTAAATCTGCTAGGCTTTCTTTTCTGTGTCACTATACAATTATAAGAACATATTCAAAAGTACAATAAATGTAATCAGAATATTTACAAAGGGTGTGCAATTTGATTTAGTCTCTTCAGGTGTTCCAATCTTATGCATCTGAAATATGGGACATGTTTGATAATACAGTTTTATGACCAAGGAGAAATTAGGAGCACACCAATTCATATTTACAGATTAAATTAACCTTTATGTGCTGACTTTGCTCCATATGCAGCACAAATCAGGTATATATATTTATTTTTTTATGGGCTTGAATGTATTCTCACGGCTAGCCATATTAAATTGATAAGCTGGAAGTAAAAAAAAAATGTACAGCTACAGGTTAGGAAAGGGGCTACGATAGTAAGATATAGAACCAGTGAAAGCATTTTTGTATGACCAGCAGTGACTGCAGCACAGACCACACAGTACAGGTGGTGGAGGGTGGCCACTTAGAACATACAGTCAGGGCCGGTGCGAGCCATCTCAGCACCCTAGGCAAAACTTCTGAATCGTCGCCCCCCCACCACGTCGTGGGAGACACTTCTATCCCCCCCCCCCCACCTCAATATAGCCGGGGACTCCCACCCCCGTCTTTCTTCAGAAGCTGCTGGAGCCCTCTCTCCCCCGGGACTTCTTATCAATCAGGTCTCTGTAGTTGACCTCTCTCTCCCCGGCGCTTCTCAGCACAGCCAGGAAGAGAGCTCAAAGCAGCTGTGGGCGGCGGGGATAGGACATCGTACCTCACTATGCAGCCCGCACATCATTCCCTCCAGCATTTTCAGCACCACACCGCAGTAGACTTCTCTCTCCCCCCAGCGCTTCTCAGTACAGCCGCAGTACAGCCGGGGAGAGAGCGCAAAGCAGCTGTGGGAGGCGGGGACAGGACATACCTTGCTGTGCAGCCCGCACATCATTCCCTCCCCGCAGATTGCCGCTGAACGACATGGGGGTTGCGGGCTCCACCCGCCTATCAGATCCACGGGAGAGCTCCAGGGGGGCGCTGGGGTACGGCTCGCCTGTTGTTCCCTGCCGGGACTGAATAGCTGCTGGTACTTGGCAGCTGCATTCTTCCTTCCAGCTCAGTTCCGCCCTCCAGTGGCCGGCGCCCTAGGCAAATGCCTGAAGCTGCCTAGTGGTGGCGCCGGCCCTGCATACAGTATAAACATAACAAGGAAAACAAGAAGAAAAGAAACTCGGGTGGGGTGCACTCTTAATATCTTAATCACATAAGTTGTTCAATAAAGATTTTTAAAAGTATAATTTTTTATTGTGCTTTTTTTCAAACTATTTGCTGAGTGTTTTAAATTAGCAACCAAAGTTGCTCATTAAATATGTTGTTTAATTTGTTCTGGCGATTTATTTAAACCTTGGCAGGATTTTAATCAAATTGGTAGGCGCAAATGTCCATCTGTTATAAATATGAGAGCTGACCGTCATATATCCTTGATGCCTTTAACCAATAGGCAATATTAATATAGTCTCAATCAATTTTGAGATAAGGATTATAATCATTGGTCAGCATAACTCAAAATTTTAAACCGTAGACAAATAATGACAAATACACATATCAAAAAAAATATTATTTACATATGTACACAGTGTTCTGCTTTTAAATTGCAAAAAACTCCCTTGGCTGTCATCTAGTACAGTTTTAAGATGGCAACAAATCAAATTATGTGGCAGTCCTGCTGTCACACATTGTAACAAATTTTATATTTTCTAACCAAGGATGGTTAACAGCTTAATTGCCCTGGCTTAGGTGAAAGTGTCTGTTTTTTAATAGGCTACTGGGATTATGTAGTGCTTAATGATGGATACAACTATGCCGACAGTCTGTCCTCAATAATTCCCGCACACCACATGTGCTTTTTGCACATGTAGCACAATAGGAGGCAGAGGCACAACCAAAAACAAAAGTTCCTTTACAAATGCTGGTTCAATACAATGCTAATTATTGGTTTACTTATGCCCGCAGCCTGTCTTCACTAACACACACCACATATACTTTTTTTGCAGGTGCTGTGTAGTAGGGGCAAAAGCACACAACAAAAAACCAGAGCCAAAGTCACCTCACATATACTAATTTAAACCAAGCCAGCACCCCTGATACAATCAGCAGGATCCATAACCTCTAAACACAAAGCCGCTCATAGATCCAAATAGTGCATTAATTTAAAGCTCAGATTTTTAGCTATAGTACATGCCAATAATTACAGCTTAATTCAATTATCCTGAGTGTCAGAACCACGAGCTCCCACAGAGTTTAGCAAAAGAATGTATATATATGCTGGCACCCTTTGAGTGTCTCTGCGGGACCCCGTGAGACCAACAGCCAGGAAAGAGAGGAAGCACAGTATGTGTGCAATAGCAATCATTAATTATATTACCTCAGATATAAGCTACTTTAGTCATTATGGTGTCCGAGGATCAAAAGGACCAGGGCTGCGTGCAAGGGAGAATCAGTACAAAACACTGAGATATCCAACAATTAAAACAAGTGAATGAAATGAATAAACCAAAGGACCGCTGCCTGTATCTGGAGACTAGCCGACTAATCGGCACTGCGGTTCTCCACAGGGAAGTGGTCCCTCGTTACCTATCCTGCGAGCGGGGAGGTCTCCTGGAGCCGGGAGCGGGTCCTTTGAATTCCGTGCAGGGAGACGCTCACGCGGTCACGTGTGCACACGTGGCCGAGTCTGGACGCGCGTTTCGCCGGAGCTTGATCACACTGTGTGATCAAGCTCCGGCGAAACGCGCGTCCAGACTCGGCCACGTGTGCACACGTGACCGCGTGAGCGTCTCCCTGCACGGAATTCAAAGGACCCGCTCCCGGCTCCAGGAGACCTCCCCGCTCGCAGGATAGGTAACGAGGGACCACTTCCCTGTGGAGAACCGCAGTGCCGATTAGTCGGCTAGTCTCCAGATACAGGCAGCGGTCCTTCGGTTTATTCATTTCATTCACTTGTTTTAATTGTTGGATATCTCAGTGTTTTGTACTGATTCTCCCTTGCACGCAGCCCTGGTCCTTTTGATCCTCGGACACCATAATGACTAAAGTAGCTTATATCTGAGGTAATATAATTAATGATTGCTATTGCACACATACTGTGCTTCCTCTCTTTCCTGGCTGTTGGTCTCACGGGGTCCCGCAGAGACACTCAAAGGGTGCCAGCATATATATACATTCTTTTGCTAAACTCTGTGGGAGCTCGTGGTTCTGACACTCAGGATAATTGAATTAAGCTGTAATTATTGGCATGTACTATAGCTAAAAATCTGAGCTTTAAATTAATGCACTATTTGGATCTATGAGCGGCTTTGTGTTTAGAGGTTATGGATCCTGCTGATTGTATCAGGGGTGCTGGCTTGGTTTAAATTAGTATATGTGAGGTGACTTTGGCTCTGGTTTTTTGTTGTGTGCTTTTGCCCCTACTACACAGCACCTGCAAAAAAAGTATATGTGGTGTGTGTTAGTGAAGACAGGCTGCGGGCATAAGTAAACCAATAATTAGCATTGTATTGAACCAGCATTTGTAAAGGAACTTTTGTTTTTGGTTGTGCCTCTGCCTCCTATTGTGCTACATGTGCAAAAAGCACATGTGGTGTGCGGGAATTATTGAGGACAGACTGTCGGCATAGTTGTATCCATCATTAAGCACTACATAATCCCAGTAGCCTATTAAAAAACAGACACTTTCACCTAAGCCAGGGCAATTAAGCTGTTAACCATCCTTGGTTAGAAAATATAAAATTTGTTACAATGTGTGACAGCAGGACTGCCACATAATTTGATTTGTTGCCATCTTAAAACTGTACTAGATGACAGCCAAGGGAGTTTTTTGCAATTTAAAAGCAGAACACTGTGTACATATGTAAATAATATTTTTTTTGATATGTGTATTTGTCATTATTTGTCTACGGTTTAAAATTTTGAGTTATGCTGACCAATGATTATAATCCTTATCTCAAAATTGATTGAGACTATATTAATATTGCCTATTGGTTAAAGGCATCAAGGATATATGACGGTCAGCTCTCATATTTATAACAGATGGACATTTGCGCCTACCAATTTGATTAAAATCCTGCCAAGGTTTAAATAAATCGCCAGAACAAATTAAACAACATAATTAATGAGCAACTTTGGTTGCTAATTTAAAACACTCAGCAAATAGTTTGAAAAAAAGCACAATAAAAAATTATACTTTTAAAAATCTTTATTGAACAACTTATGTGATTAAGATATTAAGAGTGCACCCCACCCGAGTTTCTTTTCTTCTTGTTTTCCTTGTTAAACTTATGTTCTACTCGGGGGTGCACCACTGACCATTGCAGCAAATCAGGCCAAGGCTATTGCCATAAGCTTGTATGTAATGATAAATCCAGAATTTATTCTCTCAAATTAGTCAGTTATATCTTTAATCCAATATCCATATTTTCATCCCACTTGAATCCTTTAACTCCACCTAGTGCAGACTTCCCTCTATCTTTTTCTTCTAGTACAGTATAAACATACATGCTATGCTGTATGTTACATATGTGCTGGCTGGTTATACTGGGGTTTGGCACTGTGTGTATGACATTATCATTAGGTTTTAAATGTGAGATGATGAATTCTCCCCGTTTAAACTGCACAGTCTCCAACAAAATGGCTCCTCTGGGGAAACATAAGCCTCTAGTGCAGTGGTCCACAGAATCCCACACAGTTTACAATGTCTAGGTCAACTGGCAGGTGAACTGTGTATCACCGACTGTCAAATTAAAAAATTCCACAGGTGACCTGGAAAACATGAACTGTGTGTGGTCCAGAGGACTGAGTTTTACAACCTTTGCTGTGGTGTATCTGCCCATGTGTGAGATACACTGAGAGAGGACAATCACCAGCTGGTGATGAGACTGTTTCCTGTTTCCTGTTTCTGCTACAAACTCCTGTCCATTGCTGAATCATTATCTGTAACAGTGAGTACAGCAGTTCATTCAGTACCACAAATAAACCACAGAGCCTGCTAAAGCTACCTGGCTGGTCATTGCCTATACAATTTATTTGCTAATTCGAACCATAACCTGCTCACCCTCAAGACTGCACACACATTGCTAATAAAATAGACCCCTTATTTTTTATACTAAAAAGGATAATACTTGTAGCGCACACTTTTGCCACTATAATTGTCTGGATTTCATATTTGCTGGGTGTCTCTCCGCCCATTCACAGGTTGTTCACTGGACATGAATTACTTAAATTTCAATAATAACTAGAAAAACTGAAATTTAACTTTTTTAGTCCAGCAGCAGATAAGACTTCCTGGAAAGATCATGTTTGAATTTTTCAGGTCTCAAATAGGTACAGCTAAATGAATAGGCTTGGGGCCTGCCACTAGCCCTCCAGCATTACAGGCCAAACTAACATGTCCCATCATTGACTTGCACTCTGGGAATGTAGGGGAAGCAGTGAGATAAGTGTGTGTAAACCTATCTCTGATACTAGCCAGTGCCTCCCCAGCAGTTGACCTCACTGCAAGTCGTTGTGTCACACCTATGGGTGAACCTGTATAGATGGTTCTTTTAATATATTAATTTTATAACACAATATTATTGTACTTTAATAATGACTATTAATATTGTCAGTGTTTCTTACAACTTTTGTAATAGGTCTAGTAGATATGACTTATCATGATTGCATTTGGTCATATTTTCTGATCATTTCAATGATTGGTATCTAAGGGTTGTTAAACTATTAATTTTGGGGGGACTTTGGTAGATGGTTTTGGTTCTTTAGCACATAATATAGGAGAGGAATGTTTGTTTCTTTGCTTTAGTTTATTATCTTTTTTCCTCTTTAGGATTCAATAAGTGGCTCAAACTGTATACTCAATAATGTGTACAATCTTAAATCAAGCACAGAGACACATTCAAGGAAATGTTTCCCCCATTATGTCCATGGCAAAGATATGGCAAAGATATGTCAATATAATTATCATCATTTCCGATGATGTAGACACTACTGGACAAACCTACATTGGTCATCATCATCGTCATCTTCAATGGTTTTTCTGAGCCACACTCTCTTAATTTATTTACCTAGAATTGATAACCAGCGTACTGTAGATTCTATATAGTCTGACTCAGTTCCCACTAAAGCATGGGGGGACAACACGTGCATTCCCAATACTAAAATGTTGACCAGCACAAGGCTACTGTATATACGGTACTGTAGGTCCATCTGGTTATAATTTAACAGAGACGCTCACAACTTGCCATAGCCTCTCCATGAGGTTTACAGACCCATACTGAAAAATGTTTCTAGCACATAATGATTTGGTAATAAAATAAAATATGTATTTTGCCACTCTAGCAGTCATAGTCTATGGGTCATTTGTCTATTAAGCTAATACAGTATACTGTATAATTGTAAAGAGCACATAAAAAAAATATATTTATGTTTTTAAAGACTTCCTGGAACCCCACATTTAGTTCATCCACAATGGAGTCAAAAATAACTTCTGGTCAGAAGTGTTCCAGAGGACAAAAATAAAGAAACCTTTATAGGTGAAAACTACTTTGAAGCTCTCAAGCTGAATCTTATTGTCTTTAATTGAGCAGAAGTTGTTCTTGGCTGAGTTGTGTTTGCCTAAGGCCTCAAAACCAACACTGTATTTAGGCCTAAGTTACTTTGGTACTCTTTAACTAGAACGGCGCCCATCGCGGCCATCGCGACCATCGTATGCACTAAAAAACGGGTGCGATGCGATGCCCGCGATGGCCGCGATTTCCCATAGGGATCAATGTTAAAAGTGAGATTGGACGCGATTTTAGTGTTCAATGCCTCAATGCCCGCGATTTTTCCATAGGAAACAATGTTAAATGGGCCACAGAGCCCAAATAGTCACCCTAAAGTCTGAAATGGCCCCCACAATTGTTAACGCCACCCCACGATCAACGTCAACCCGAAGCGTGGCGAGCGCAGCGAGCCCGCGAGGGGCGGCGGTACGCGTCCTCCGACCTTTTCATACCCCCACTATCCACGTCGGCGTGGAGTTGAGAATAGAATAGTGTGGCGAGCGCAGCGAGCCACCGAGCCCGAAGCGTGGCGAGCGCAGCGAGCCCCGCGTGGGGACGCGGATACCTTCACAGGTAAACGCGTCCCTTCGCGGGCTTCACAGGTATCCGCTGCGCTCGCCACGCTTCGGGCTCGGTGGCTCGCTGCGCTCGCCACACTATTCTATTCTCAACTCCACGCCGACGTGGATAGTGGGGGTATGAAAAGGTCGGAGGACGCGTACCGCCGCCCCTCGCGGGCTCGCTGCGCTCGCCACGCTTCGGGTTCACGTTGATCGTGGGGTGGCGTTAAAAATTGTGGGGGCCATTTAAGACTTCAGGGGGACTATTAGGGCTCTGTGGCCCATTTAACATTGTTTCCTATGTAAAAATTGCGGGCATTGAGGCATTTAACACTAAAATCGCGTCCAATCTCACTTTTAACATTGATCCCTATGGGAAAATCGCGTTTTTTATGTGCATGCGATGGCCGCGATGCCCGCGATTTTTTACCCCCGACGCCCGCGATGCCAATCGCGGGCGCTGTTCTAGGTAAAGAGTACCGTTACTTTATATTCATACAGTGCGATGTGTGGTTTTGCCTACATGGCTTACTTGCAAATCGCATAAAATTTGTATGAAGTATGCAAATCCTTGATCCTTTTTTTGACCCGGCATATCCAATTAGGAAAAAAATTCTGAGAAGTTAAGCAAAATATTCCACTGAATTGAGAGATTCTCATAGGAGAAAGCACATAGTATATGCACATTTTAAGTCAGGAAGATTTTAGTGCCTACAGTATTTATCAAACTATTTGCCATAAAATGATATAGAAACTGAAGTTTCTGTGTAATGTTATGGTTTGTGGCTATGCCTAATAGATGCAGGTGATTTCACAGAAATTGATGTAAAAGGCTAATTAACACTGCAGATCGAAGTCCCCATTATTATCGATGGGGACTATGACCTGACCCTTACGTACTGTACTAAACTCTGAAAAGAAAGATTTTCTGAATTATTCCATGTTAGTTTACACCAGGGGTGAAACTAGGACTTTGTATGTCTGATAACATTTTGAATTGGCAACCCATCTACAGAGAGAGGTGGAACATGGCGACACACACAGAGTCACTATTCAAGGTGATGGCTTCACTTGATGTCTCAGTGCGAAGTTGGTTATGTTTGCTTCTTCAATGCTGCTGCTGGCAGTTGAAACGGGGTCTGGCCCCATGTTGTAAACCCAGGAGTAAACACAATTCTCCTTATAGTCCTTATTGACCTACTCAAAATGTTTATTTTTAAATTTTATCAGGCCCTTGAGATATTTATAAAATTGTGTGTATAGTTTATTAATCCATTCACCTTCAATGTCAGATTGTAAGAACGTGAGTGATTCCTCTTCCAAAACCTGGATCCTTTAGCAAATCAAGGTTAGTTCTCATGTATACTCTCCTATGATGAGTAGAATCAAGTCAAATGAGGCCGTTTTAAGCACTGCAGACCTCTGGGTTGTGGTGACCAATTGTAGGTGTGTTGCGGATTCTGATACCTCTTGGTATCTTTTTTTCCCTGAAGTAGTTGAGAGCGATACTTCATGCAGGTCAGTCAATCTCTTCAGATAAATTCATTGTGTACTTTTGTTTTGGTAGCTGTTGGAAGTAAGCAAGTTTGAGCTTTTTCTTATAATGGATAAAGTGCAGTACCAATAGGCGATTAGATACTTGTTTGTGGATGGGAAGACGTGTGAGGAAAGCAAAGAAAAATTGGAAGCCATTTATGGGAACCTTTCACCTTTGACGACAATGGACTGGAACGCGCGTGCGGGACGCTCATGTGTCCAAGTCAGATAGAGCGACATCTCACCAGTTGGGGCATTTTGGCGAACCCCGGCGCTGGCGTGCCCCGGTGCTCCATCTATATGTAGATATTCCTTTAAAATACCGACGTTTGCAGCTAGTATAATGTAAAGAGTGTATTTCGGATTAATTTAATGTTATCTTTATTGAAAAAAACAGTGGTTTTCTTTAAAAAATAAGGACATTTCGAAGTGACCCCAAACCTTTGAACGATAGTATATATATATATATATATATATATATATATATATATATATAGATAGATATATATCTATACATATATATCTATATATATACAATATACACTAAACATCGGCACTCACCTTTCATAGTTTTGGGGGGGTTGGGATCATTTGGTCTACAGCATGATGGTCGACAGTTATTAGGTCGACATGGGAAAAGGTCGACATGGGTCTAGGTCGACATGGGAAAAGGTCGACATGGGTCTAGGTCGACATGGGAAAAGGTCAACATGGTTCTAGGTAGAAAGGTCATTAGTTCGACAATGTCTATGTCGATAGTGAAAAGGGCGACATGGGGTTTTTCACGGCTTTTCGGATGTTTCGCACGGCCGCCATCCATCCAGGACTTCTCGGTCATCTTCTTTCTTCAGGAGCTTTTGCTCGTTCCTTCTTCACCGCCGGACTGCTGCTAATTTTAGCCAATGTTAGGGGACAGGATGAGGCGATGGAGCAGCTATGGCCATCTAGGATATTTAAAAATAGTGCTTTGGCAAACCAATTGATGAAAAAGCAGATTAAAAAAATTGCAAAAACCAGTGTTGTGTTTTTATTTTAATATTTCCTATACAGGGGATATATAGGCACCAGCTGGCCTTTAATGCCCCAGATACTGGTGCTTGTGGTTCTTCAAGTACCAGAATGTAGGGCAGGCTTGCTGGCACATGCAGTTCCACTGTAAAGGACAATATTATTTGAGCGAACCCCGGGGTGCAGGGGATAGCCCCAGGCTTCAACCGAGGCCTGGGGGCCCCTCTATTTAAGGAGATCCCTACAGATGAAGCCACACTCATCTAGCCTGCCTTTGACGTTTGGCCCAACAACTCTCCACAGAGCGCCTAGTCACATGGCAGCGCAAAAAGTAGCATAGCTTGGTGTTTTGCATATGGCATAACTGGATAAGTGCAATGCCAGTGATCTTCCACCAGAATGTCACTTTTTACAATCACCACTGCACATGCGTCAGATGTCTAATGCAAAGCTATAGCAAAATAATCTGGAATGTGTGTGCGTGCAGTGTCCATGGAAATGCATTGTAGCACAAGAACTACTTTACTGTACATTACTGTACTGTTGAGTATGCTATTACATAGACGTGCATCTCATTCCGCTATTTATAACGGACTATGGGAATAAGTGAGTGAGTTTATAGTACTTTTGCAGAGAATGGGACATGAGTGCGCGTGAGACAGATCGCTGCAGCACGAAAGCAGCAAAGACAACCGTGGATCCATACTGTAGGTTCCACTTGTGTAAGAGCACTGCTGTCCGTGCATCTCATTACGCTGCACTGGTTAATCACAGATTTACGCTACAGTAGGAATGTCAAAAAGTATGAGCAGACCAGACTTGAGCACCGAAGGGGTTAACAAAATGGCTACTGGATGCCAGCCAGGGCTTCATGGGAGCCTACAACTATGGAGCTAGCAATGGTATAGGTTCCACTTGTGTAAGATCATTGCTGTATGTGCATCTAATTATGCTTCTCTAGTTAAATACAGAATTACACTACAGTATGAATGACATACAGTACGAGCAGGCCAGACTCGAGCACTGAACAGGTAAACAAAATGGCAACTGGGATTCAGCCAGGGCTTCATGGGAGCCCACATCTATAGATCTGTCGATGCCATAAATTACACTTGTGTAAGAGCACTGCTGTACGTGCATCTCATTATGCTAAACTGGTTAAACACTGAAATACACTACAGTATGAATGACATACAGTATGAGCAAGCCTGAATCCTGCACCGAGCGGGTTAACAAAATGGCTATTGAAAGTGAACCAGAGCTTTGTGGGAGCCCACATCTATGGAGCAAGCAACAGCATAGGGTTTACATGTCTTAGGGGAATGCTGAAGGTGCATCTCATTACGCTAGTTAACACACATGTGCTGCTGACAAAGGCACAGACACTGCAATGATCAACCCGCAGCTCCATTCCCCTACCGGCACTGCTGTCCAGGTTTGGGCACACCTGCTGTGCAACAGGGAGCTGAGCACCTGGCAGGAGGTGAACCACCTGAGCCAGGATTGCTCACCTGCAAGCTGGGTTGACAATTGTAGTGAAGCCTCCTGTGGTTGCTTGCCAGTGTCACATAAACTAATATTCGGCCCTAAAAGCCAAGAGTCTTCTCTTTCATATGGTCTCTAGTATCTAGGACACCTAGAACTGGAGATATCAGGGTGCAAAATGGACACATTTTCCCCATAGACTATAATGGGCCCTTTAATTCAGACCCACCATGGAAAAACTGTATAGAGACGCTAAGCTCCGTGTTTTGGCATCCAGGAACTAATACTTCTAGAGATACCACTTATAGCTGTAGCCATTACAGCACAGTACAATAAAAGCTGTTCATGCTACTCAGTAGGCAAAGTGCTATTTAGTACTCAAAGATAACAAAAATTGTAGTGCGCCAAAACCCTTGCCTAGGTAGGCTGAGCCAATGGATGAGTGTGGTTCCATCTGTACCTCATCATGGGCCGACTAGTAGGGGGAAGGAGGGATGTTAATGCTCTGGCTAGTGAAACCTGGTGCTAATTCTTAAAATACAGGGGACCACTACACATTTTCTCCCCCATATTTAGAACCAAGGTCAGCTCCAAGAGCCTGGTATTGCTTATGGTTTGGGTGGTAGTACAAGCAATCATCCTTGCACCCAATGCCCAGGGTGGATGAATGCTTTGGACATGGGACTTATCAAGTGAGTCACCTGGCTATGGCATTACCTCCCTGGTTAGTGGAGCCCAATGCTGGTTCTAAAAATATAGGGGTGGGGGGTAGCCTTAGACTTCAGCTCAGGCCAGGGGTACTCTGAAGAGGGGGTTCCTACCTCCCCAAGAAACCTAGACCTGGGCTTACTAGCAAAGATTTGTTTGATAAGATTAGATATGATTGATAACCCAAACTTGTATATATTTGCTTTATTACCTTTAAATATAACGGAAACGCTGAAATGATTGCACACCAACACAACCTTGTTATAAAATGTATGACAATGCTTTACTTAAAGAATAGCTTCATTACAGGTATTTGCAAATGCAGACTAACACAAGAAACATTAAATTGATTATCTAATACTTAAACAGTAATTCTAAATCAAATCAAAATGGACACCTTTCAAGGACAGTGATCAGCCATGATTAAACCTCCTTCATAGTTACCTCCAGCCCCCTGTGCTGGCTTGTTCTTCCTCAACTGCCTCCCTCCTCCTTCTCTAACTCTGATATTTAAACCTTAATCACATTAATTAATTAATTACTCATAAGCATTGAGTCTTATTGGAAAGCTCTGCTTTCAATCCTGATGTCATAATTAACCCAACACCCAACTTCATTGTAACTCGGCAAAGATTCAGTGGCCTTGGGGTCTACACATGTGTGGCCCTGTTCCCATATTATTCAGTTTGTGGAGTCTAGGTGTCTGTCCTTGCTCCATTGTAATGTCAACATCACATTCTTAAGCTTCTAAAATCAAAAACAATTCTCTATAAGAAATCACTTTTACAGCACTGTTCTGAATGATCAGCCATTTTATAATGTTATTATGCAAGTCATGATTGGACAAAATGGCTGCTGCTTCTCACAAACACCTGCTGCTTAGCGCAAAGGGTAGGCCTCATACGCCGTGGCTAGTACCTTGTGCAACAAGCTAACGCCACCTGCAGCAATAAATAACAATATTTGAGAAAACAGAGTATAACAAAAGCATAGAATTATTGATGCGTTATTTCTGTTTTAACAAAGGGTAGCATAAATGCCTAGGCTACAGGAACCATAAAGTGTGACCCCTGGCTGTGGCAATACCACCCTGGCAAGTGGAGCCCAGTGCTGGTCCTAAAAATATGGGTTACTCTAATGCAGCCCACACACGCATCGATTTTAGAATGCGTTTTGTACTTTTAAAGTACAAAACGCATCGTGCGTACAATTATCGGGGTGTATTCGTGCGGCGTGTGCGACGCGATGCTGTGCTATGCGCGTTCCCGGGGGCCGATTTTAGATGTCCAAAAAAGTATGTGCAGCAGGTACTTTTTTGGACATTATCGCATAGCATCGGGCTCAGCATTATACAGGCATACGAGCCGATGCTATACGATGGTTTTTTTTTTTTGGGGGTGAAATAATTACATACAAATTGGTATCAACAACTTTATTGCAGGTTTAAAACATGTGAACTCGAACAAAATAAAGGTCAGAAAAAGCCAGTGAAAAAATGTGCTTAAATCGCACAGCATCGCATCGCAGACAGCAAAATAACCATCACATCGGCTCATGCTTAATTCTGGCAGAAAAATTGTAAAGAACCATTGTACAGCCAAAAACGCATAGCACTAAAATCGGTGCGTGTGTGGGCACCATAACACATTCCCCCCCCCCCCGTATTTGTAGAATCACTGCCAGTTCCAAAAGCCCGCTGCTGGTTATGCTTTGTGGAGTGAACCCCCATACATTTATTGTTCAAGAGTAGAATGGGAGTGGTGAACAGTAGTAGTACTGCCTTTTTTTTCAATCCTTTCCATGTGACAAGGAAAATGAAAATAGATTAAGGTTATGTATTAGCACTTTCAAGATGTATAGATACAAACTTTTCTAGCAATGGCGTAGCCCAAGATGTGAAGATACAAACTTTACTAGCAATGGCATAGTCTGAGAGGGATTCGGTATGAAATCTCGACGGTCAAAATCCCGAATGGGTCATAATACCGACAAGGACAAAATCCGGACAAGGACTTAATCCGGACATTTAAAATACCGACAAGGACAAAATCCGGACATTTAAAATCCCCACATGGTCAAAATACCGACATATAGAATGTGCAGGTGAAACTGTCAACATGATTTTGGGTCGACAGGTCGCGAGGTCGACAATGGGTTTTTTCACTGTTTTTTGACCCGAATGTCGACACAGTCGGGCACGGTGCCTCACTGCGCTCCGCACACTATTTTATTCTCCCACCACGCCCTAGTGGATGGCAGGGCATGAAATACCGCCTGTCGGCACATGTCGGTCAAAAAACTGTGAAAAAACGCATGTCGACCTCGCGACCTGTCGAACCAAAGTCATGTTGACAGTTTCACCTGTACACTCTATATGTCGGTATTTTGACCTTGTCGGGATTTTAAATGTCGGGATTTTGTCCTTGTCGCGATTTTGACCTTGTCGGTATTATGACCCATTCAGGATTTTGACCCTGTCGGGATTTTGACTGCATCCCCCTGAGAGGGCCTTTTCTTGGAAGGAGGCTGTGATCAATGAAAGGAGTCATGACAAGGAGGCTTGTAATAAGGTAATTTTGCTGGAGCTGTGCAGTGTGTGCTGTGAGGTTAGTAATAAAGTGGGGGCTCTGAAAAGTGATAATTGAAACAGGGTGTGTCTGTTGTTAGTGAGTGGAAAGGCTTAATTTATGGCCTATTTTCAAGGACTCCACCCCACTACACCATTCTCTGCCATTTAGTCCTCAAGGTCCTTGCAAGGGCAGCAATGACCTTTGGAACTTGTTTGATGTTTAAATATTGTTGCTGGTAGTGAAGGGATCCCCATTACACTTAAAAAATGTAGGTACATCATTAAGATAAATTTTACTTTACATGCATAGTAGGCATGCAAACACATGTCCGTGGCGATTGCTGAACAGGTAAATTAACCAAAAAGCTTATAATACATGCCACTGATGTGTGGACCTTCTTAGCCACACAAAATGGGGCTACTTCAGATGCCTCCTGCTCCTTGAAAGTTCCATGGGATGTACAGGCTGCCCCTCACAGAGGCCAAGAAATCTCTCTGCAACTACGGAGACTCTTTTCCCTCCACTAAAAGGTGTACATGATTCTATTTAGGTAAACTGGCCTCTCCCCACCCCCTAAATGGCAGTAGACACTCAAATACTTACAGACTGCTGCTGTCCTACTTCCTACATTGTCCTAAACATGCACAAAGTACCAATAATTGGTACTATATGACAGGGCCGGCCTTAGGCATAGGTAAACTAGGCAACTGCCTAGGGCATTTGGAATGCCCAGGGGCATCAGCAGCTTCTGCTGATTAAAATGATATGCAGCATGCCTATATTCTGTGTGTGAGTGAGGCTGTATCTGCATATGAAATAGTGTATTCATGGACATCACTGTAACGTAGCATTCCGTATGCAGGTACAGCCAAAGTCACACACAGAATATAGGCATGCTACATATCATTTTAATCATCGGAAGCTACTTGTGTGTCCTGGTCACATAACAATGCAAATAAGACATATTTTGGTACTTGTGAGTTATCCGGGCTGCCGATTTTTTCATCGCGCCCGAAATCGGGGGCATCGCGTCGGTCGTGGCCGTTATAAGGAGCCGCGACGCGATGCCCACGATTTCCCATAGACAGTAATGTTAAAAGACGCGATGGACCCGATTTCCGACACGATTTCCCATAGACAGTAATGTTAAAAGACGCGATGGACCCGATTTCCCATAGACAGCAATGTTAAAATAAAATTACAATGTGAAATTGGCCAATATGTTTTTAAAAAAAATGTTTCATGGCCCCCCACCACCGTTAACGCCACCCCGCTATTGACGCCAACCCGAAGCGTGGCGAGCGCAGCGAGCCCGCGAGGGGCGGCGGTACGCGTCCTCCGACCTTTTCATGCCCTACTATCCACTAGGCCGTGGAGTGAGAATAGAATAGTGTGGCGAGCGCAGCGAGCCACCGAGCCCGAAGCGTGGCGAGCGCAGCGAGCCCCGCGAGGGGACGCGGACACCTTCACAGGTATCCGCGTGCCCTTGCGGGCTTCACAGGTGTCCGCGTCCCCTCGCGGGGCTCGCTGCGCTCGCCACGCTTCGGGCTCGGTGGCTCGCTGCGCTCGCCACACTATTCTATTCTCACTCCACGCCCTAGTGGATAGTAGGGCATGAAAAGGTCGGAGGACGCGTACCGCCGCCCCTCGCGGGCTCGCTGCGCTCGCCACGCTTCGGGTTGGCGTCAATAGCGGGGTGGCGTTAACGGTGGTGGGGGGCCATGAAACATTTTTTGTAAAAACATATTGGCCAATTTCACATTGTAATTTTATTTTAACATTGCTGTCTATGGGAAATCGGGTCCATCGCGTCTTTTAACATTACTGTCTATGGGAAATCGTGGGCATCGCGTCGCGGCCCCTTATAACGGCCACGACCGACGCGATGCCCCCGATATCGTGTCTTTTAACATTACTGTCTATGGGAAATCGGGGGCATCGCGTCGCGGCCCCTTATAACGGCCACGACCGACGCGATGCCCCCGATTTGGAGCTAAATCGTGGGCATCGCGTCGGTCGGGTGTCCTTAAGTTAACCAAACTTAAGGACAAAATCGGCAGCCCGGATAACTCACAAGTACCCATATTTTAAGCAAAAAAAGGCACCCAAAGTTAGCAGAACTGGCCAGGAAACATCTATATCTAAGCCGAGGCAGAGGTCACAGTGTTAGCGGCTGTGCGAGTGCTGTCTGCGGGTGGTTTGGTTGTGCAATAGTGTTCGGCATATGTGTAAGGGGCATTATGTGTGTCATGTATAAATGCATTAATAATGTGCGACATATGTGTAACAGGCATTATGTGTGTAATGTGTATAAGGGCATTAATAATGTGCAACATATGTGTAATGGGCATTATGTGTGTCATGTGTATAAGGGCATCAATAATGTGCAACATATGTGTAAGGGGCATTATGTGTGTCATTATGTGCATGAATGGCATTAATAAAGGTTTGCATAATGTGTAACGGGCATTATGGTTATAAGGACATTAATAATGTGTGTCATGTGTAATGTGCATTACTGTGTGGTATTATCAGGGGTGCCGAGAGAAAGGCGTAGGAGGTACAAATTACCCAGGCCAAAGTATGATGGAAGGGCCCAGTGGGGACCCCGGGCCCCGTCCCCTTAAGTGACAGCAGTAGCTGCAGCTCTTCTCCTCTGCCCAGCACACACTGCTTTGTGCTGGGTTGAAGTGTGGCTATGGAGGTGCTTAAAATACAATATTTTCTCAGGATTTTTTTCTAAGGGTATAATGTGAGGAGTAATGTATATAAGGTAAAGTGGTACTTCTGTGTGATGTAACGTGAATCAGGGACACCATCGCATGATATAATGTGAATAAAGTTGCACTACTGTGTGGCATAATTTGCATTGGGGGTACTATTGGGTGTCCATGCCCCTTCCCAGCAAGAACAAACCCCTGTTTGGGCTGCGCACCGAATGTGTGCACTGTTTCTATTTAAAATATTGTGGGTAGGAGCACCAAAATGATGACTGCTATGATGAGGGTTGATGGTGCTGTGAAAAGGGAGCGGGGTCAGAGGTGGAACTAGTAGCGGTGCAAAGGGGCACCAGACAAAATCTTGCCTATGGCGTCATTTAGGCTAGGGCCAGCTCTGCTATATGACACACAATGCAATCCAATAACATCTGAATCCCCCCCAATGGAGAAAACAGTAATACCAGCAATACTACTTTTAGCCCTTAGTCCTTTCTTGTTTTAAATCCTGCCTCCTTCCCCTTTGTTGTTCTACCATTAATACATCCTCCCCACCATTCCTAGCAGTTTATCTATGAAAGGTTGATTTTAAGGATTTCACATGTATTAAAATTGTTCTAGATCATTGTTGGACTTCTAGGGTACTTATTTTTTAAATGTTGGTTAATATGTGTTTAAGCCCTGGAAGCCCCAATCTGAAATTGATGAAAATCTATTTAAAACTGACCTTTAGTAAATGTACCCCAAAAGGTTCCTCTCCAAAGGCCCTTATTCAGATCGGTGCGTACTTTCCCGAATTCGTACGGAGCGGTCCGCACGCCACGCTGTGCGGTGGCGTGCGGACATCGTCCGTAGAAACGCCCACTGGTCCTCCGCATTCGGACGGACTCACTCTTTAAGAACAGGGCGTGTTCACGGACGACATACAAACCATGCGTATGCGGTGGAAACACTCAGATTCTGCACGGTCTTACAGCGTATGCACGGTCTGACCGCGTATGCACGGCCTTACCGCGTCAGAACGGACGGGAACCTGCCAGTACGCACCGATGCGGTGTATTTACGCACAAATCACCACCACTCTTATCTGAATTCCCAAATGGATCACATGACACACTTAGGCAATTAGCAAACCTCATTGAAAAGGGATTGTTTATCCTGGTCATCTATTATTTATCTAATTGATCATTAAACACTTCCAACCACTTTACATTAACCCTACCATTCCCTATGCAATAAAAACAGCTATCTACTTTATATCCCTTTTGCACCTTACATAACTAAACATCAACATTTTTACTGATTTCCTTATATTTATACTTATACTGTAAAATACTAAAATAACACACAGACAACTTCGTACATAAACGTTAACATTTATTTACATACAATATCAAAAAATATCCCCCCAAAAAAAAATTAATCAAGCAGGAGGTCGCAGAGGTCCTGCATATGGCCAACCATTCTGATGAGGTCCTCCCGCAGCCTCATTAGGGACCCTCTCACACCCTGGGCTTCTTCCGGGTCATCTGTGGGCATGAGAAAGGGGGTTCAACATTAATTATGCTACTCAGGTACACCTTGTACAGTCAATCCTAAGTACCTACAGCATGAGAAATCATACATACAAACAATTACTTAGCCAATCCTGTATCTAATGGCAGAAAATATATGATCATGATGCCACCACACACACACACACACACACACACACACACACACACACTTGACAATGTATATATCAAAATCACAACAACACTTGAGGATCACTCACACTTCTCCTGGCCAAACACTCCCCAATCTACTCGAAACCTACACCCACTACAACATGCCACATTTAGCCATACATATATACCTGCATGTTACTGCTTAATAGCTAAACTGCATGATAGATAGATACATAGATAGATAGATAGATAGATAGATAGATAGATAGATAATAGATAACACATGAAAAGCCTACGCTAGTCACTCTACCCTATTACTTCATGATTCCTTGTCACATTGCCAGACAGGTGAAAGTGCAGCACTAATCTGCTTCCATACACCAAACAATTTCTAAGTTCAATACATCCTACATAAGTCCTTTAAAAAATACATGGCAACAACACAGGACCACTGGCTACAGGGGGGCCCAGGGGAACTGGACACTTGAGACTTTTTTTGGCTTCTATACAAAGACCCTGCTTAAATAAACACTCATCACCTACATGAGCCTCCACATTGCACGGTTGCAGCATGGCCCTATAAGGCCAAAGTGTGTCTGTTGTTTTCCATTTGTTTGGACTACTCTTTACTCTATTAAAGCAAAATGTCATCATCTTTGCCACATAACTAACTGTACCTAAGTTAGTCATGAGTCATTACGTCTACTTACCCCTGCCAGACACCTCCACCGGCTCTTCTTCCTCCAGACTTGGAGGTGGTGGAAACTCATCGAGGGGTAGGGCGAGCTCCTCCTCTTGGTACATGGGGGGGGGGGGAGATAGATAGTGGAGGTTGTTGAATGGCTAGGGGGAGGGGTGTGTGTAGGGGTGGTGGAGGTGAGGTATTCCACCTCATGGTGGCCCTCAACCTCCTCCTCCATCTCCACCTGTCCCGCCTCCTCCTCCTCCTCCACCTCAACCTGGCCCTCCACTTCCACCTCCAGGGCGACCTCGTGGACCTCCTGGCCCTCCTGGCCCTCGTGGCCCTCCTGTGCCACCTGGCCCTCCTGGCCCTCCTCTGCGGCCTCCTGGCCCTCCTCTGTGGCCTCCTGGCCCTCCTCCTCTCTGGCCTGTCTGGCTCTCTCCCGTGCTGTGGGTTAACCAAACAAAAAGGGTCAGTGTCATTTGACATTGTAATCACTATAACAAGTACATATCATAACCACATTATATATGTGTTATATATCACACATATCGTATATGGCATTTCTATGTCATAAACACCCAACTGACCTCATGTAATCGTAATATTTAATAAGTTGAAAAAGATATCATTCAATGGGTCAGATGCCCTAAGCTTCAAAAGTGATAAAATGGAGAGTGTAAAACAGGCAGCCAATCAGCTCATACCTGCCATGTCACAGACTGTATTTGATAAATGACAGGTAGAAGTAGATTGGCTGCCTGTATATTACTCTCCATTTTATCACTTTTGAAGCTTAGGGAATCTGGCCCACTGTCAAAAATGTGTATTTTGCGAAAATACTTACAGCGTTGGAGACGCCGCCTCAGAGCCTGCAGACGTTCCGGCTCCCGCCTCCGCAGGTCGGACCATCGCCTCTCTAATTGGGCGATGGTCCTTCGCACATTGGTGCGGGCAAATATGCGGCGCCAGGCCGCAACGTATGCCCGCCGCTTGTCCCGGTTAGTTATAAATGGGCCTGCCTGCCCCAGCCTCCTCTCCATGACTGCCACCAGCGAGAGCAGCTCCGCAGTGGAGAAGGGTGTTGCTCGCTGGTAGGCAGCCATTTTATCAATGGCACATGAAAATACTTCCTGTCGTGTGATTGGTTGTTAACGTTACTATTTGGTATTAACTTTATTATCCATATTGACATGGACATTGTGTATGCGCCCGACAATCGGCGAAAACATCGCACCGCCAAGCAACGCGTGCTATAGCTTGGCATCGCTTAGCTGTACTTCGCATTACTTACTGTATGCATTTATGTGTATGCGTACATTTATGAGAAAAAACACATACACATACTAGCACTTCTCCTGATTATACCATTATATTGGACACCTGCCTGCCTAGCTCCTACTGCTTATATATTTACAACTAAACACCCCAAATAAACATATATATATATGTGATCATAAAAATTACATCTACAAATAAAATAATCACACCCACATCCCACACATACATGGTGAAAAAAGTATGAAATTCAATGTACTCACCAGACATGGATGATAAGCTCAGCTAAAAAAATTGAAACATAAAATACATTTTCAAATCTATGGACGATACGTGCAATATTGGGCTTAAACAAATACACCTCAAACCCAATACGTAGTGCTATTGGTATTGCCATTAAGAGGCCATGCTGCCTAATGTTTAATTAGGAGGACACTAAATTTAAATCATTGTCAACCTTGATGGGGATAATTGATCCGAAAGAGGTTTGGTCTGGACAACATTCAGAAATGTACCTGAAGTATCTCAGGGCCACAGAGTCCCACAGCTGGTATCCACGTCTGCTTTCGGGTGAGCGGGATGGGCGCAGGGGTGGGTCTTGCGGCTCCCACTCATCAAAGGGTATCTCACGCCGCACAGCTATGTTGTGAAAGCAAACACACAGGCCCACAATCCTCGACAAAATTTCAGGCGCATACTGTAAGTCACCACCAGTGCGGTGGAGCACTCTAAATCGACCCTTCAACAGGCCAATTGAGAGCTCCAC
This sequence comes from Crinia signifera, assembly GCF_055691185.1. Taxonomy (NCBI): domain Eukaryota; kingdom Metazoa; phylum Chordata; class Amphibia; order Anura; family Myobatrachidae; genus Crinia; species Crinia signifera. The sequence continues at coordinate 85,854,302 of NC_139217.1, forward strand.
CACTTGCCTGGTGGCTACATGCACCCTATTGAATGCCTCCTGTGGGCCTGGTTCTGGGGAGCTGTACGGCCTAAGTAGCCAGGGCGTACATGGGTAACCGGAGTCACCCAGAACCCACGCATCACGGCCTTCAAGCTCTTGGAGTCTTTGCCAAATCCCGGTTTGTCGGATAACATGAGAGTCATGGGCACTTCCGGGAAACTTCGAGTTGAAGGCGAGAATTTCCATGGATGGGCCATATACCACCATCACGTTCAGTGAGTGGAACAATTTTCGGTTCCTATAGATCTTCTCACTTCTTGATGGAGGCACAAATGGTACATGGGTGCCATCCACAGCCCCTATCACATTAGGGAAGCCAGCAATTTGATGGAATGCCTGCTGGCTTTGGTGAAGGGTCTCTTGGGCAAAAGACATGGCCATGACGTGCCCCTTGCGCCTAAACATGGCTGACGTCACACGCCTCAGGATTCGGCTGAAAGCCGGCTGAGATATTCCAGCAAGTACTGCCACTACTTGTTGGAAGGATCCCGAGGCACAGAAATGCAACACCGCCAGCAGCTGAGTGTGAGGCGGAATTGCTGTCGTGAGCCCATAAATAGGTTCTAGATCACTCTCAATTAAAGAGAGTATATCTAGAATGACATGTGTGGGTAACCTGTACCTAGTAAGTACCTCATCATCGGGCATCCCAAAGAGTGTCACCCGTGTGCGGAAGATTCTAGCACGTCCTGGCCTCCTTGGCCGACGAGTGGGGTGAGCCGCAAGTACCCTTAGCCTATCACCCATATACTGCATCACTGCTTCAGCAACCTACAACAAAAGGTTTATAAATAAGGAGACACCTATGCAAAGATTGGTCATGCTCAAAAATTTGTCACATTTGATGCAACTATACGTACAATACAGGGGCGCCCAGTGTAGTCCCACAGATCCATAGTAATCTATAATGAAGTTACAATAATATTACCTCACCACACACCTTCTTAAAGACAAATGTATTTAAAACATGTAACAACTAAACACTAAGTAAGTATTACAGGTGTGATCAACTGATCAATAACTAAAATGAAACATTTCAAATAATGCTGGGACATGTAGTTCACCATTATATGGGGCCACACCGGTTTAACATCTGTCAGTTAAATGGTGGGCAGGTAACATGTTTCTGTAATGCTAACAAGACTTTGCTGTACCAACAATCTGGACCATGCGAGTGCTTACCTTAGAACCTGGCCCAATACAGCTCTGGAGACAAATGCACCTAGCAGCAAAGCACTATTTATAGGCCTAGCACATGTGTTGTGCATGACATCAGTGATCACTATTGCATGACTTCTGGGCTGGATTGGAACATGGATTGGGTTACTTACTTTTTATGGACAATCTCAACAATAGCACAGTACTACTGAACATTTACAGATAGCATTTAGGATTGCATAACGTTACAGGTGTCCATTACAACAAATCTTTAAACAGGTCACCTAAATTATAGTTTGAGGTTACGCCAGGTTTTGCACAAGCGAGTTGCCGCTACTATGGGCGTGGCCTATGCGCCACACACACACCACGGCGTACGCTGCCGTACGTGACGCTGCCACATGGAACGCAGGTTGTAGCTGATTTACGCCAATTACAGAAATAGTATTTAAAGTTGTGCTAGAAAGGCAAAAAGTTATTGCAAACATGGCTGGCTCCGAATCTGAGGAAGAGCAGGTGTTGCAGAACCTCTTTGCCCGCATGGACTCCAACACCACCTATGTCCACCTCAACCCAGACCAGCCAGTGGGAGAAGAGCAGCCAGCTGGGCCATCTACATCAGGCCAATCGGCAGCTGGCCCATCTTCAGCCTCAGCAGAATCATTGGGATCACAGCAGGTTGCTTCCCAACAGAGTAGCCTGGCCAGCACTTCGAGTACAGCGACACGTGGCCGTGGCCGTGGCCGAAAGAGGCCAACAGAGGAACCAAGCAGCAGGAACATGGCATTTGAAGCGCAGGAGCTTGCCATCCTGGTGCCCCGCGCACGGGATTGGATCGAGTGTCCACAGGACAGGTTGACACACACAAGGAGATGGAAGATCTGGGAGGACATAACGGCGGAGATTAATACGGTGGCTCCACAAGTTCGTGAGGCGGAGCACGTTAAGAAGAGGCAAGTTCATGTGTGTTACATTTGAGCAGTACAAGACCAGTAATGTTTACATTAGATGTTAGATGGAGTTGGTCAATGGCCGGTCACGTTGCTTGGAGGCACAGACATGTTTGCCATGTCATTTAATTGATAGTTATTGTAGGGTGAGTGTGAGTGTATGTTCTAAGGGTTGGGTTTCAAATTTAATATCATGTAAGTTTGGTGTCATGAAGCACATGTTGTAATCTGTGGCAGATTGCAATGGGTGCTACAGCAAACATGAGGAGTGACGTATTAATATGTAAACTTTGATTGCAGGTGGCACGACTTCAAAACGAACCTCAAGAAGAAATTGACCCAGCGGTGGGAACACAGCCACACCTCTGGGGCTGGCCCCATACCATCAAAGCTGAAGCTCACCCCCCTGGAAGAGATGGCAGAGTGCTGCATTGCAGTCGAGGAGGTCCGGGGGGTGAGCACCATGGACAGCGAGGCCCCAGCGGAAGTCATGGATTCTTTGCTTGAAGGTAATTATTTGCCATGCCATAAGTAGCTGGTTCTAATTTTGCATGGAATGTGTGGTAATTGTAATGTTCTCTTTCACCAGCATCCCCACCGCTTGGTCAAGAATCTCTTGAGGAGGTTGAGGAGTCTGTGCCACCTGCCACCAGTACCAGGCCCGTGCAGCAGCAGCAGCCACTGACCGCGGCTGAATTTAGCAGCTGGGGGCAGGTGCTTGGCCATATTCAGCAGCAGGGAGAGTCGGCATCAGAGCGGGTGCGTAGGACCGAGGAGGTCTTGCAGGGTTTGGTCAGCAGCCACCAGAGTATTGCTGCTAGCCTGCAGGTGCTGGCTGATCAAGCCCTGCGCCAAAATGACCTCCTCCTCCACCATAATGAGCTTATGGTGGAGCTAGTTGCCAGCAATAGGGTCCTATTGTCAGCCGTTTCTGGTGCATTCCCACCATCAGCACTCCCTGCTGCCAGAGGGGGAAGACCATCCCCCCCCTCCCCAGCATCTGCTCCACCTGGCCCACCATCTGAATATGGCCGTGGCCGAAGAGCTGCTGCACGTGGCAAGGAGCCTGCCAGGGGCAAACGTGCCCGCAAATGAACTTGTGTCCGCATTAATCTCCACCCTTATGTCTTCCCAAATCTTTCATTGAGCTGTGTGTGTCAGCTTCCTGTGTCCAATTCCGTGTCGAGGGTACCCACATTTGCCCTCGTTTCAAATGTCATGTTTGGTTCCCCTGTTGGCCTCTTTCGGCTAGCATTACTGTCTGCTGTGCTTGAAGTGTTGGTGCTATACTTTTGTTGTGAAGCCACCTGATGTGTTCCTAATGATTCTGCTGTGGCTATGTATGGGCAAAAATCATGTCTTCATTATATATTATTAAATTTTATTCCTGGCATGGTACATTTTATTTTTGGCCGGTTTCCAGTTTATTTTATAACTTCTGGTAATAAATTTTTTTATTTCACCCCCAAATGTGTGGTTCAATTGATACATGTCGAAGTGACATGTGTATTTCTCTTAGTAATATTAAGTTGTGTCCACTATTTGCAATGTAAAAGTGTGTGAAAACTGCAGCATATATGTGTGTGTTTAGTAATGGACCATTTAAGCTGCAATGTTCCAATTGAAGCAGTGAGAAGCGTGTAATTAATGAGTAATGAGTAAAGGAGTGGATTGTATTGTGTTCAGCTGACATTGCTTGTAGTGATTAGGCGTAGCGATTGCCTAGCGCATGAACGAGTGGTGTCCGCAAAGCAATACTTGCTTATGGACACCGCATATTTCTAGCCTTTTTGTTCGCGTGCATTCGGTGTGCTGTCCGAATGCACGCCTACCAAAAAAGTGCACTCCCCCCGTGTCCGCCCATGTTTCCGCCCAGTTTAGCCCACTTTGAAAGTACGCCCCTGTGTAGTTCCGAATGACGCCCATAATACGCCCATATTTCCCGAGTGATTGCGGTGCACATTTGTGTACGGTATTAGTGAGTACAAGTACGGAGACCATGCGTGGCACATGCGCATTGCGTTCCCCACGCATGCGCAGTCGGCTAAAAACCGCCATCCGAAAGTACTCGGAAATATACGCACCAACCAGAATAAGGGCCTTTATTCACTGTACACCACTTCTCTTGGAGAACTAATGTTTTTTGTTTTCATTCGCCCTCTAATACCACCTCAACTTTGAGGACAGTTGTGACAAGATTGGCGTATATTGATTTGTTTGTCTAGTTTCTGGAATACTGTGAAAATGTTGTTACAGATGTAATCATAATACAGTAGGTCTTATTTGTTGGTGTACACAATTGTATCTGTACTTTGTACAGTATGCTATGCATGTACTATACCATTTTTTCTTGTATTCAAAAAAAGTTTTTGCATATGTGCATAAGCAATCAGTACCGAGTAGTAACAATCAGTTGTACAGTGTACAACATGTGCTGCTCTTTCTGACCTCTCTCTGGAGCCTTACTGTGGACTGCCCTGCCTGGGGCCATAGGGTGGACTGCCCTGCCTGGGGCCATAGGGTGGACTTAAGCTTAAAGTACAGTACATAAGCTTAAATGCTTGCTGTTAGATTTCTGTATGACATTATGAACTATATTTTGGGGAATTTTGGCAAGTACTAATGTTACCGCACTGCCTTTAATACTGGATTTATTTGTTGCAATTATTTGCTTTGATATGTTGGGTGAAATTTAGTAGGATGAGAGATTCAGAAAGTGAGAGATTTGGTAAGAAATCTCCAGGTTTTTTTTAAAGCGGCAATCATTTACACTGCAAAACCAGTTGGATTTTGAAGTGTAAATGATTGCCGCTTTAAAAAACTGGAAATTTCTTACCAAATCTCTCCCTTTCTGAATCTCTCATAATACTAAATTTCACCCAACATATTAAAAGCAAATAATTGCAACAAATAAATCCAGTATTAAAGGCAGTGCGGTAACATCAGTACTTGCCAAAATTCCCCAAAGATATAGTTCATAATGTCATACAGAAATCTAACAGCAAGCATTTAAGCTTATGTACTGTACACCCATATATGGATCTAGACACACCCTTTGGGTGAAGCATGACACACCCTCAATCCACTCTATGCAAAAGTCTACTGCCAACTTGAATGTCCCTGAAATTAGTTTTTAAAACTAGACAAGTATGCCTCTATCTGATTTGAATTCTGTCTGTTCTATACCTGGAAGATAAGTATTTTGGCTTTTAATAAATTTTTTAATAAATGTACTGTATTATGTATGTGTCTGGCATGTATATTTATTGAACAAATGAAGGGTGAATAAATACCATTGGCATCCCACACAAGACAAGTAACACTGGCAGCAGGGTTTGTAACAAAGTGTCTAAGTTTATTAATAGCTAAATAATATCTATTATCATTGGAATAGGATTTGTCATTTTGGATTGTTGTTCTTGCCTAAATCGTAGGATAATCAATGTATGGTGGGGGATGAGTCATCAGACCACACATAATCCCCCAAAATGAGCTCATTCCAGACACCGGGAAAACAGTAAGATATGTGCGAATATGAATCTGTGATCATTTTATAATTGGATTTTTTACATTGCTCTGAGTAGAAAGCCATGATCATAGTAGATTTGTTCTGTTTATAGATTTGCATTTAGTATAGTGACTTGTATTTCTGGACTCTACAGATGGCTTGGTATCTCATTATGCTGTAAATGCCGATCTACTACAGATGACCACAGGTCATAGTGCAGGAGTCGCAATCACGTGACCACCGCAGGGAGAGGGCATAGAGCAGTGATCACTGGGTAACTGCAGGAGGGGGTAGTTTGACCTTTTACATAATATATTGCAATGTACTCCTGTAGATTTTCCTCCAAGTGAATGTGGACAGCATTAGACGTAGAGGGACCATCCATGGAATACAAGGTGAGTCTGATATATACGCTATATACAGCACAGATGGTAAGGGAAGTTGTATAGAGAAGCATATTGAACTGGGAAGTCAGAAGGTTTTGAAGCTTGCTTGGCAAAGAGACACACAGACACTTACATATAGGCCAGTATTCAATGCCTCAGATTCGCCGTTTTTTTTCAGTGAATCTGGCAATTCGCTGGGTTAACGGCGAATTTTCTGTTAGAAAAAACAATTCGCCATATTCAATGGAGGCAATTCGCCACAAATGAACAGCGAATGTCTGCCGATTCGCCGTAAATGATTCTCCACAATTCGCCTGTGATTTTCAATGGGGTTTTTAGTGGAATTCGCCGACAGTGTATTCAATGCTCAAATGGAGAACTGCTTTCTCCATTGATTTTCGCCATGATTCTCCGTTTAGCATTCGTCATCTTTTTTAGGTGAACTGTAATGTGATCTTTTAAATGAAAGCATTTTTAATTTTTTTTTGGGTGTTAAAAAATCTGATTTTTTTTCTATGAAAGGGCATGCTATTTTTATTCATATACTTGCAGCACATGAATATATTTTTAATATTTTTTTTTTTAAAACAATATATATATATATATATATATTTTTTACACATTCGCCAGCAGGGGGCCGGGAGCCGGAGCCGCTCATTAATATTCATATATTCACTGCACACTGGTCCCGATCATTACATAGGCACGATCGGGACCAGTGAGTGCAGCGGCTCCGACCCCAGCAGCACCCTGCAAGCCACTAGTGGTGATGGTGGATAGATACAGTTACACCGATAGTAACAATAAGGACATAGAGCTAGCAGCAGCGCAGGCAGACGGGGATGATGGCGCCCCTGCCGCTGGGCTGGATAAGCGACCAGCACCTCAGGTGAATGAGAATGAGGGTGACGGCTTCTCCGACATCAGCGACTCTGAGCTGCTGCTGCTGCTGCAGGACGGAGAGGCGCATGGTGAGTGACGGAGAGACTTCTCCTTCTGCTGCCTGTGTCCCTTTAAGCCCTCCTTCTCCCCAACAGAAATTCAGGGGCAGGCAGGGAGGCTTGCCTTCCTCCGTCCCCCGGCTCCCTGCGGCATTCGCAGCAGGGGCTAAAATTCGCCAGCAGGGGCAGCAAGCCCCTGCTGCATTGAATAGGGTGACAGGGAGGGCTGGCAGCGAATGCTGCAGCCCTCCGAAACCCTGCGAATGTGCAGCGAATCCTAAACAGGATTCGCTGCACATGGAGAAAAAAAATCATTGAATACTCCTAATAGTGTGGGGATGCGCCTGGGATCGGAGCTGTGGGGAGCAAACAGTGGAAACATGGCTATTAGGGACATGCTGAATTCCTTGCAAGGAGCATCCCTCCAGCAATTGGTGAGGGAGCCCACTCGTAAGGACGCAATATTAGACTTAATACTTACAAATGGTGACAGAATATCTGACATAAATGTGGGTGAAAATCTGGGATCCAGTGACCATCAAGCAGTATGGTTCAAAATAAAGACAGAGACTGACTCATCGCACACAAAAACAAAGGTGTTAGATTTTAGGAAGGCTGATTTTGTAGAGATGGGAAACTCTGTAAGGGATTCTTTGGCAGAGTGGAAGAACTTGGAAGGAGTGCAGGATAAGTGGGAAAAATTAAAAAGTGCAATTCTAAAAGCAACAGAACTTTGTGTCAAAAGAGTTAGGAAAAACACAAGAAAAAGAAAGCCATTGTGGTTTGCAAAAGAAGTAGCAAGTATTGTGAAAGCAAAAAAGTTGGCCTTTAAGAAATTTAAGCAGACGCAGAAGAATGAGGACAAAGAGGTGTATCTTGTTAGACAGAAGGAGGCTAAGAAGCTAATCAGATGTGCAAAAGCACAGGCTGAAGAGAAAATGGCCCAGTCAGTGGGTAAAGGGGGGAAAACTTTTTTTAGGTATATAAGTGAAAGGAGAAAAACAAAAAGTGGAATAATTAGACTGAAGACAGAGAGTGGAAGTTTTCTAGAGGGGGACAATGTAATAGCAGATAATATTAATAATTATTTCTGCTCAGTATTCACTGCTGAAAGAGAGGGGAAGGGGCCACAGTTAAGTTTCAAGTATAGTCAGAAAACTGAGGGAGAGACAAGTACATTTACAGAGGAGAAAGTCCTCACAGAACTCTCAAAACTGAAAGTGGATAAATCAATGGGGCCAGATGGGATACATCCAAGGATACTAAAAGGGCTTAAAGGGGAGCTGGTAAAACCAATAACATAATTATTCAACCAGTCACTAGCTACTGGAGTAATCCCAGAGGACTGGAAAACAGCGAATGTAGTCCCACTGCACAAAAGTGGAAGCAAGGAAGAGGTAAGCAACTATCGACCAGTGAGCCTTACATCAGTAGTAGGGAAATTGATGGAAACACTCTTAAAACAGAGAGTTGTAGAATATCTCAAAACCAGCAATTTACAGGATCCAAAACAGCATGGGTTTACTGGGGGAAGATCATGTCAAACAAATCTTATTGACTTTTTTGACTGGGTGACTAAAGTAATAGATCAAGGTGGGGCTGTAGATGTAGCTTATCTAGACTTTAGTAAAGCTTTTGACACTGTCCCACATTGCAGACTGTTAAATAAATTTGAAATGGATTGGATTGGATTCTAAGATAGTTGAATGGATAAGAGCGTGGTTGCAGGACAGAAAACAGAAAGTTGAAGTAAACGGAGTACAGTCAAAGGAGGGAAAGGTTACAAGTGGAGTACCCCAGGGATCTGTACTTGGACCGGTGCTTTTTAATATCTTTATTGGTGATGTTGCAAATGGAATTGAGGGTAAAATGTGCCTCTTTGCAGATGACACAAAGGTATGCAACAGGGTAGACACACCAGGAGGGGTAAAACAAATGATTGAGGATCTAGGCAGATTAGAGAAATGGTCAAGAGAATGGCAACTACAGTTTAATGCCAAAAAATGCAAAATCATGCACTTGGGTCTCAGAAATCCAAAGACTCAATATAGTATAAATGGCACTATAATGGAAACTACTGAGGAAGAGAGGGATCTAGGTGTCACTATTTCAGGGGACTTAAAAGCAGGTAGGCAATGTAACAAAGCAATGAAGAAGGCAAGTCAGATGCTTGGTTGCATAGGGAGAGGTATCAGCAGTAGAAAGAAAGAAGTAATAATGCCACTGTATAGGTCATTGGTACAACCCCACCTAGAGTATTGTGTTCAGTTCTGGAGGCCATATCTCCAGAAGGATATAAATACATTAGAGACTATACAAAGAAGAGCAACTAAAATGGTGTATGGCCTACATCACAAAACATACCAGGAAAGACTAAAAGATCTTAATATGTATACTTTAGAGCAGAGAAGGGAAAGGGGGGACATGATAGAAACTTTTAAATATATCAAGGGCTTTAACAAGGTACAGGTGGGAGACATTCTTCACAGAATGAGGAGCAACAGAACACGAGGACATGCACTGAAACTAGAGGGAGGAAGATTCAGGGGAAATGTGAGGAAGAATTTTTTCACAGAAAGAGTAGTAGATAAGTGGAATAGCCTCCCAACAGAGGTGGTAGACGCAAATACAGTAGTAAAATTTAAACATGCTTGGGATAAGCATATTGATATCCTTACAAAAAAATAAGGATCAAATATGGTTTGAGGTAACATGTTTAAAAAAAGGGGCAGACTAGATAGGCCAAGTGGTTCTTATCTGCCGTCAAATTCTATGTTTCTATGTTTCTATAAAAGGTGAACGATTTAATAAACATCAACAGAATTTGAGATAATTAAACACAACCACTATTAGCCAACTGGATTAAAGGTAAAGTGCTGGTTGGTATTTGCCGGACTGGACTTATACGTAGAGAATGTAAAGTTCATCATAGACAGTCTATATAGTGACACAGGAATAATTATCAGTGACCTGACCTGCTGGAAGAATTGTTGAAGTCCTGAAAGGGTGTTTGGTGTCAGGATCCTCTCTATACTGCTCAAATGCAGCTTTATCAAAGGTGATTTTGGGAGTTCTGCTCCTGGGTTTATATGCCTGATGGTATTGGTACAATTGGTCACACCTGTTGCTGACAATCCCAATGATTTTGACATAGAAACCACAAAATAAACATATTTAATAGTATCGGAGACAGACTGTAAATATAAATATATATATATATATGGACAACAGTTGTAAGTTGGTGCCCTTGTTGAACCTTCAGTGATTGGTTCTGTAATAGCTTTTAGTTAATTCCAAAGTAAATCAAAGTAAAGTCCAAAATTTATAAACATTTATTAAAAAGTCTCTTATTCCACTTGGTATTGGTGGTTTTCCAGACCATAAAAAGACTTTAATAGTATATTTCAAATTAGCAAACAAACGTTTCCAACGCGTTTCATCCTATCAAAGACTTCATCAGGGGTTTGCAAATGATTTTGAAACTATTCCCATAACATTTTCAAACGGGGTGAGTCTCCAACTAGACGTTTTATAACAAGGGGTCCTTTATAAGCACTGCTGCGCAATCTTATTCTGGAAGTTTCTAGTAAAATCTGTGCTGGTGCAAGGGTCTTCACTTCTCTGCCACAGACTTTATTTGCATGTAATCGAGTGGACAGCTTTGTGTGATTGCGAGTTCTAATACAAATCTCCAGGAGGATATATAGCTTTTCAATATTGGGAAGGTGGAGGTATTCCAGTAGTTGGACACCATTAAATGGTAAAATGTGGATATGCTCTATGCATCATCATGGACTATTCGTGGTGTGCCTCTCTCTGTCTGATGTACAGTCTCATTTTAGGCCAACCGATCTGCACTCAAGAACAAGTATAACTGGTATAAAGTTGAATTTAGTCCCCAAGACCGGTTTTCACTGTCCCTCTTGAGGTGTGCACTGGTATAAGGTTCAGTGGAAATGAATATAGATATATATATATATACAGATGGAGCAGGCTTCATCCTGGCTGGCGGATCGCCAGAACGTCCCCGCTGGCGATCCGCCAGCAGCCTCGCCGCCTGCCCGGGGGGTGCGGGCAGGCGGCGGGGACCCCGGGTTACCGCCGACAAGCCGGCGGGGACCTGGGGGAGTGGATGGAAGCGCCGTCGGAAGGGGACGCGCGCGCCTCTCGTGCGCGTGCGTCCCCTTCTCACCATCGGTATGGCGCTGGTGGGGGATGGCGGCTGGCGTCGCCATGACCATCCCCTGTCAAGATGGGACCTGCCCCATCTGTATACAGAGAGGTAGGAGCGGCAGGATGAAATAAAAGACAATACAGTGTCAATGTAGATACCAATGTTTCATTGCTTTTTTATTTGCACTATCTTGAGGGATACAAATACAATAATCATAACTGACCTTAAATAGTATCAACATGTGCAAACAGCATGTTGGCGCCTCCCTCCGCTAAACGGTCTGGGATGACGTAATTTCCACGTTTTTAAACCTGATTACGGTGCACTAGCACCCAATGGGCTAGAGATAGCTAATGCATATTCATATATTAGTGGGTGCGCATAGTCATTTAAATATACATATAAAATAAACAAAGATAAATACAAATATATCAACTGTTAAAGTGTATTATTACATCAAAGGAACAAGACAAATAAGTGTGACTATACCACTGTGCAAAAAAAATAATAATAATAATAATAATAATAATAATAATAAAAAGTGAGCGGAAAATGAGAAAGTACCACAATGCAACAACATCTACTATCATGACATTAAAAAGGACTGCAAACTCAGAATTCATATTAATCACTGCAATATAAAACATGATACTAAAATCAAAATGCTGAAAAGGATAAATATTTATTCAGCCCTCTAGGTGCTATCACCTCCAGCCGATAAACCCATTTGGCTTCCCGTTTTAGCAAAGTCTTATTACGATCACCACCCCTTACATACTTTTGAACCTGATCGATCATTCGATATCTTAAACTGGTTAATGGATGATGGTTCTCAACAAAATGATGGGCCACAGGATGCTCACTACTTCCCGCAGTCAAAGCTGTGCGTATAGTGAACCTGTGACCCGCCATTCTTTCTTTGAATTCACATTGCATCTTGAATATGTAGGCAAGACCGCAAGGACATAGTAATAGATAAATTACAAAGGTACTATTGCAGGTTAAGTGCTGCTTAATCCTTATCTGTTTCTTAGTGTGGGGATGGTTAAAGGTGATTTGCAGGTGACACATGAACACTTGAAACATCCTGGCAACATCCAGAAAATCAATTTGACTTTTATCAATGTGGACTGTAAATTTAACAGGGCAATTCGTGATGTTATGGGCTTCTATTAGTTCTAACAATTGATGTTCACTACCGGACCAGACAAAAAACACATCGTCTATGTATGACGATATGACGATATGTGCTTGCTCAGGAGTGGTTGATCAAAAAATATTTTCTGTTCCATTAGGAACATATAAATATTAGCCAAAACTGGAGCAACCGCTGCCCCCCCCCCCCCCCACCCCATAGAGCATCCCTTGCCTTGTAAGTAGAAATTTCCATTAAACATAAAAAAATTCTAGTAAAAATAAATTTCAGTAACAAAATGCAAAAGTCAACATATGCCACATCAAACTTCTCACTCTGTAACATGAACAATCTTACCGCTTCACATCCATTTTTGTGAGGTATTATCATGTGCAGACTAATGACATCTGCACAAACAAACCACATTGGCTCAGTAAAGTTCTCAATAGTTGTAAGATGTTTAAAAAATGCTGTTGTATCAAGTAAGTAATGTTCATGTTGCTGAACCAAGGGTTGCAATACAGTGTCCAAATAAATGGAAATTGGTCGTAATAAAGAGCCTCTTGAGGATGTGATTGGGCGACCAGGAGGGGGGAATGTTTGGCAATGTATATAAAAAAGGGAATAATTGGATGTTCTAGACATAATGCCATTGCTAATTCCTCAGAGATGACTTTTGTATACATTCCATATGTAAGAAAATTCTTCAGTTCCTACTTAAAAGCCACAGTCGGATCTTTGTCTAATGGAATATATGTCTCCATTTCTCTTAATTGCCGCATTATCTCCTCAATGTATTCCTGTTGGTCTTGGAGCACAATTGCCCCACCATTATCAGCAGGGCGTATTATGAGTTCATCATTTTTGGATACATTTTTAATTGCCGTTCTTTCAGCGATGGTAAGGTTCGGGTGCCTAACAGTAGGTTCTTTGACAAGAGCCATAACTTCCTGATCAATGCGTCTCATAAAGGTTTTAAGACTTGCATTAGTCGACACGGGTTCAAATGTTGACTTGGGCAGTAGTTTGCAAATTTTTAATGGAACAGGCAGTCCTTGAGTAGATGGATTCGTGATAGGTTTAATGGAATTTTCTGGTTTATTATAGAATTCTCTTAATTTCAGGTTACGATGTAGTCTTTGTTTTTCTATATGCCATTCAAATTCTTTAAAGGGGCAACTCAGTATAAAAGTAAGTCCCTTATTTAAGATGCTAATTTCTAAAGCACTTAATTCATACGAGGACAAATCGGGATCGGGATCGGTGGTTTTCTCCTTTTTCTTGCTTTTGGACATTCTTTTACTTTGTCCATCGCGTCGCATCCGTCTACAGCATGGGTCTTCAACCTATGGCCCTCCAGATGTTGTGAAACTACATCTTCCAACATGCATTGCCACATTTTTTCCTATAAGAGCATGCCAAAACTGTCAGGGCATGCTGGGAAATGTAGTTCCACAACATCTGGAGGGCCGCAGGTTGAAGACCTGTGGTCTACAGGGTCTTCAGGACAGGGTATTTGGACCTTGTTTTAACCCCTGCCTGGGCTGTTTGATGGTTGTCATTATTGCTTTCTGTGCTATTAAACTCAGTTGAAGAGGCAGTATCCAATTTGTTCCTCCCTTGTCCCCGTTGGAAAAAAGGTCGTTTTCTATCTTTTGGATTTTTTGAGCCAGATAGCCACTGATAAAAGTTGCGCTTATCATAATTTACTTTATTGAGTTTCTCTTTCTTGAATTTCAATAACTCACGATTGTACACACTTAGTTGCTCCTCCAATTTAGCAATCCAATTGACTTGTTCATCTTTACCAAGTGCTGTCAGATGTTTGGATTCCAATTGACTAATCTTCTCTTCTCTTCTCTGATAATTATGTTGGTTCAATCACCAACAGCATGCAGTCAAATGAACATTTATTTAATATCCCCACCCATTTTTTGCAGAATAGGAGATCGTACCGCCCAATGATTGGGCAATTCTTCATACGAAACCCTCTTGGTATTATTTTTGAGCGGTAATAATCACTGAGACATACTGTATGCTGTGTAATTGAAAGTCAATTTCACGTTTCTGCATCCGTGTCGGTGTAACTAAAGATAACACCTGCGGGAAACAGCGTGGGATTAAATGGGATGTCCATTTATATATATATATATATATATATATATATATATATATATGACGAAGTCCAAGTGACGAAATGCGTCAGGGCGTGGCTACATGACGCTCTACCTGACCGCTGTGCTGTCTTCCATCGATCCCGTACGGCGTTGGTGTCTCCGTGTCCTCCTGCCTCCAGCAGCGCAATCCAGCTTATTGGATCCAATAAAATCCTCTTTTAATACACCATGAAGCGCCCTCTTCTATCCTCTTTATTCTAGATCTACTATTGCCAGTTTGTTCCCACAAGAGGAGGAGCAGCAGCCCTATATTTGGGACTTTGGTGACTTTTATACCATTGTATGTGGTTATTTATTGTTAGTTTTACTTTTCAATCAGCGCTTTAAGGACAACGCCTATTCCTTCCATATATATATGTCATTTCACATCCTGAAGACGGGGCAGTCGCGCCCAAAAACGTTGATGGGCCATATGGAATAAAAGAGTCCATATCTTCACCGGCTATCTGAGTCTGAGTGCCACTTCTTCGTATTGTATGTTGGGAGGACTACCATCTTCCCTAAAAGAGGCACCAGGGCACAGTACACATCCATATTTAGAGATAAGTCCTAAGTGACAGGTCCTTCCTGAGATATATATATATATATATATATATATATATATATATATATATATATATATATATATATATATGGCAAACAGTTCAAAAACAGACGCACTCACCGGTCTTCTTCTTTTCTGCACTTTTAATCACAACGTGAATAATTCATCAAAACATGACAGTGGGTATGGTCAACGTTTCGGTCCCTCCAAGACCTTTGTCAAGACCCCTTCTCCTGTCTCCATCAGCGTGCAAACCATGTAATCAAACACCTGCCTTATATGCCAGCAACAGGACACACCTCCTGCTCAATCAGGAAGTAATCCAAAATACATTTTAACATCAAGCACCACCATTGGTGTTATTCGTACACTCATATACAACTCCCAGCTAATTTGTACAACTTAGGGGTGACCGCCTGTGCCCCGGCAACATGCTTACCTCAATCCCTCAGTTAGCGCTGGCGTGCGTGTCACAGTGGTGCGGGTCAGTGACCGGAAGTACTAGACTCCGTCACTACCGCCGCATCTTCCCTAGACTATGCAGCTGCGGCGTGCGCTCCACTTGTCGCGCTGCGTCTCACAGGCCGGAAGTTGTACACTTCCGCCTTCCTCCACACAGACGGCTATGCGTTCCATTACACCCTATGCGTGTCACTGACGTCTGGGCTAACAATAGCGTTCAGCTTCTGCCCACATCCTGGGCATCAAACCTTACAGTAGCCACACTTTTATTATGCCTTTACCATATCCATATCATGAATGTTAATACTTTTCTACTATTGGAGTGCATATCGCCAAGACTATATTACTTACGTGGGCAAAACTATTAGAACATTTCGTGAGAGGATGAACCAGCATAGGTCCTCTATAAGATTGGCATATGCAACTTCTGCCACTGATAAACCTGTTGCAGCGCATTTTCTAAAAATGAAACATCAAGTTGCCGCAATGACCTACATGATCATTGATTGGGTCCCCCCACTGGAGAGAGGGGGTGACCGGGGACTTTTATTGTTGAGAAAAGAAGCTAAGTGGATACAAAACTTGGACACTATTGCCCCGAGAGGGCTTAATGAGTATAACTCACTTAGTGTTTTTTTGTGAGTTTTTTTGATCACCTTTTTGATCATTATTGAATAGAGGGTAGTGTACTACAGCGCCTGGTTGTATCTGATTTATTATCAGATTTTAAGTATATAGCTTTTCAAAAAAATACAAAAAATAAGTAACTGTTTTTAATTGTGTGTATATGTTTGTATTGTTGTTTTGTAGGTAATATATAATGCCTGCCCGCTATGCCAGTAAGGGATTATTTTGACTGAAAGTTTGGGCACCGACTAGTGCCCTTTAAATTAGAGGGGTTGACTGCTTGTGTGAAACGCATATATGCGCTCCAATAGCAAACCAATATTCACTTCCGCGTTATGGATGTGAAATAGTTCAATATAGTCTTGGCGATATGCACTCCAATAGTAGAAAAGTATTAACATCCATGATATGGATATGGTAAAGGCATAATAAAAGTGTGGCTACTGTAAGGTTTGATGCCCAGGATGTGGGCAGAAGCTGAACGCTATTGTTAGCCCAGACGTCAGTGACACGCATAGGGTGTAATGGAACGCATAGCCGTCTGTGTGGAGGAAGGCGGAAGTGTAAGACTTCCGGCCTGTGAGACGCAGCGCGACAAGTGGAGCGCACGCCGCAGCTGCATAGTCTAGGGAAGATGCGGCGGTAGTGACGGAGTCTAGTACTTCCGGTCACTGACCCGCACCACTGTGACACGCACGCCAGCGCTAACTGAGGGATTGAGGTAAGCATGTTGCGGGGGGCACAGGCGGTCACCCCTAAGTTGTACAAATTAGCTGGGAGTTGTATATGAGTGTACGAATAACACCAATGGTGGTGCTTGATGTTAAAATGTATTTTGGATTACTTCCTGATTGAGCAGGAGGTGTGTCCTGTTGCTGGCATATAAGGCAGGTGTTTGATTACATGGTTTGCACGCTGATGGAGACAGGAGAAGGGGTCTTGACAAAGGTCTTGGAGGGACCGAAACGTTGACCATACCCACTGTCATGTTTTGATGAATTATTCACGTTGTGATTAAAAGTGCAGAAAAGAAGAAGACCGGTGAGTGCATCTGTTTTTGAACTGTTTGCCATATTATCTGAAGCACCTATTGGATTAGGGCTTCTGGACTGACACCCCGGCTGATGTGCTTAAAGGTGGTGAGTGCTATCCAAAACGGATGGATATATATATATATATATATATATAGTTAATCAGCTCTCTCGCTAAGACTTTGACATCCAGGCAGGAGAAAGGAGGCGGCATTCAAAATGGATTTTTTTCAAAGGTGTATTGAAATATAAATTAGCATCTTAAGGCTTAGTTGTACTCCACATGACGACGTTTCAAGACCTGGGCGGTCTTTTCATCAGGTCATACATTAAGCATACATACGGTGATGTGCATATAAGCATAACAAAACAGTTTCTTACCTCATACAAGAGACATTTAAATAGAGAAGTGAAGCAGAGTGCAGTCGCGATGCCGTGCCCCCTGAGCTTCCGGGAGGCCGGACACTTTGGGCCGCCTCGTGGGTGTAGCCTCTCTGACGTCAGCATGAGCCGGCATCGCGCTGAAATGTGCAAACAAACACAAAGTGTAAACGAGTGATCAAAATCTAACTTGCAATGTGAAAACACAAGTGAAATTATATAAATGTGCCCAAAGTGTCCAGCCTCCCGGAAGCTCAGGGGGCACGGCATCGCGACTGCACGCTGCTTCACTTCTCTATTTAAATGTCTCTTGTATGAGGTAAGAAACTGTTTTGTTATGCTTATATGCACATCACCGTATGTATGCTTAATGTATGACCTGATGAAAAGACCGCCCAGGTCTTGAAACGTCGTCATGTGGAGTACAACTAAGCCTTAAGATGCTAATTTATATTTTAATACACCTTTGAAAATAATCCGTTTTGAGTGCCGCCTCCTTTCTCCTGCCTGGATGTCAAAGTCTTTGCAAAGGAGCTGATTAACTAAGTATCCTTTCCTTGGATGGCACCTCGGTCTTCAACCTATATTCCAGAGTGCCCGACACACAAAATAATTGGATATATATATATATATATATATCTTGCGGTGTTGGCCTGGCACTCCCACAACTTGGTTCAAATTAATCTGGTGCCCTCAGGATCGAAGATGTAGAGGAAGTTTGAAGCAAACAGCGGCACTCAATTGGGATTTTTTTTCAGTGAATATATTTCAAAAGCAAAACCAACGTTTCGGGGTCTTAATCACCCCTTTGACAAGATGCAAGTGAGATCACTTGCACCTTGACAAAGGGGTGATTAAGACGTTGGTTTTGCTTTTGAAATATATTCACTGAAAAAATCCCAATTGAGTGCCGCTGTTTGCTGCAACCTTCCTCTACATCTTCGATCCAGAGGGCACCAGGGTAATTTGAACCAAGTTGTGGGAGTGCCAGGCCAACACCGCAAGCTATATATATATATATATATATATATATCGCCATCTTCAGTTAGCATTTGAAATTCAGACAGCAAGGATGTATCCCTGCTGTCTGCAGAGGGGAAATCTATGGGGGCTGCAGGGTGGGACAAGCTAATGGGGACAAACTAATGGGGGAACTAACACGCTGCCTAACTTAATGGGGGCTACTTAAGGGGGACAACTACAGATGGGGAAAATGAAAGGGTACATCTACTAAGTGGGAACTACTGAGCGGGAAACTATTAACTGCCAGGGTACAACTACTTAGGAGGAACTACTGTGGGGAGAACTATGCTAAGGGGTAACTAATGAAGGTACACTTACTAAGGGGGCATTACTAAAGGGGGCTGATATATGGGACTTTTCACTGCAGGAGTGTCACCATGTGTGGCATATAATTCCATGTGTGCTGTATCAGTCCAGTGGTTCTGCCATCTGTGCCATATAATTCCATGTGTGCCGCCATGTGTGCTGTATCAGGTCAGGAGTACTACCATCTGTGTCTTATAATTCTTGGGGTGAGCCAAGTCTGCCATAAAATCCATGGGGTGCTTCAAGTGTGCTGTATCAGTCCAGGGGTGATGCTAAGTGTGCCATATCAGTCCAGGGGTGATCCAAGTGTGCCGTATAATTCATGAAATGCTGCAAAGTCTGCAGTATCAATCCAGGGGTGCTGCCCTTTTATTAATTGAAATTCATGTTTTTTGTATATGTATTTTTTGTCACAGTGCCGCATCGGGTCCCCGTGGCAATGGGGGGCACGCGTGGATGATGTCGACGGAAAAGAACGGAAGTTGTGATGCGTCGCGCCTGATGGAGCCTCGGGGTCCCACTGCAGGGTCTAAATGCACACAGGTATTTTAGGTATGCACATTTAATGCACATTTGTATGTATACTATCCTGATGACTGGTCAATGAGATTTTAAACCCAAAACGTTGAAAAGCAGTTCTTTTGGGGTAACCTCCTTTATTCAAAGACCGGACCATTGAATATATATATATATATATACAGTATATATATATATATATATATATATATGTATATTTGTTTTTCTCCACCTACAACAAATAGAGGGGGCGCTTCATGGTGTAATACCATTTATTAAAAACATGGAATTGAATATAAAAGTATTTCCTTTTCGAAAGGTAGAGCCCGTACCGAGGTGTTCCTCCGGTGTGGGCTGGCTACCACAAGATATAACAAATAACCACTGGCAGAAATTGCAGGCTCAGCAAACATATCACTCACGGGACCCACAATATATTCAACCGGCAGGGCTTCCCGGACACCGTCGACTCAGCGTCTCGGCAATAGGCAACCACACAGCTCTAGACTCAGCGGCAGGGTATGCCTCACACAGGCCACATCCCTACGTGTTTCGTCATAGGACTTTGTCAGGGGCATGGCACTAATTGAAGAGGACCTTTTCATCAGGACGTGCAGGGGTGCATAAAAAAACTTTATGCACCCCTGCACATCCTGATGAAAAGGTCCTGCGTGACCTTGAAACGTTGACATATGACGTATCCTTGTCACCACTAAATATACTGTCGTCTTGAAATTGAAATCCGTAAGTACCGCCTTATTTCTGGGAGCCCCACCACAAGCCCCTGGTCATCTTCTACATTGTCTGCGGAGGAAGGCCCCGCGGTTTACTCTTTTTCGTCCGGAGTGCCGAACGAATCCACTGCTATATATATATATATATATATATATATATATATATATATATATATATAATATATAGGTAAGGGAATGAAGCGGCACTCTCGAGTCTTGTTGAAAAAGTAGAAAAATCTTTATTTATCCGACATGTTTCGGGGGGTAACCCTCCCGTCGTCAGGGATATACATACAATGAACAAGCAAGTAGATTTATGCAAAGCGTCAGGTACATCTTGACCAATCAAGTGAATAAGGTATTTAATTAGACACTCCCATCACACCTGTGGTCTTGGCTCCCCACGGAGACCATGACCAGTCAGGATAGTGGCCTGGGGTGACGTCAGTAATAACACGTGATTAAAAGATTTTTTATAAATAAATAAACATACTTTACAGAATGAACAATAAGTGAAATAAATCAATATACGTGCACATAGTGATATACAAAAATTAAACTAGAAAAAATAAGGGAAAAAAAATGATAAAAATACATGCAAAACCTCTACATCGATGTTATTGATTACTGAAATTTTTTTCAATATACAAGGATGACGGTATAAAATAATTAATATGCGCAATGTTAACCCTATTCAGTTGAATTCAAAGAATAGACAATAGGCTAAGGAGACCATATATATAATAAGTCCAACAAAGGTATAACTGAAAATTTAATAAAGCCATTTGGCCATATCATAGAAAGCAATGTAACCCCAGCTGCTCATTTAAGCCACGGGGTGACATAGCTTCCAACTTCATGATCCATCTGCTTTCCAATCTTAATAACATTTGGCTTCTATTGCCACCCCGTCGGGGTTCGGGTATGTGGTCAATGATTTTAGTACGGAGACTAGCTACTGAATGACCTGCCGACAGAAAATGTCGGGGTACAGGTTGGTCGCTAGCTCCAGTGGTTAGGGCTGATCGTATCGCCAGCCTGTGGTTGGCCATACGTTCCCTAAAAGTAGTTTCAGTTTTGCCTACATATATTAGTCCGCATGGACAAAATATGAGGTACACAATGAATTTGGATAAACAATTTAACACGTGTTTAATGGGATATTTCTTTCCGCTA
Source organism: Crinia signifera (assembly GCF_055691185.1). Taxonomy (NCBI): domain Eukaryota; kingdom Metazoa; phylum Chordata; class Amphibia; order Anura; family Myobatrachidae; genus Crinia; species Crinia signifera. Next base: position 85,875,573 of record NC_139217.1, read on the forward strand.
TAGGGGTGCAAGAAAGAATTTCCCGTTAGCATTGAACTACAGGTTGTGCAGCCAACACACCTGTAGCAACCAGCTGTTTTAAACAAGAAATGAGCCGGGGGTTTGGGTTTTAAAAGGTCGGTGATGTCAGTTTTAACTACAAAATCCCGCAAATTCCTACCCCGTGAATATGCTGGCATTAAACGTGTGTTATGTAAAGCAGGCAAGTCACAATCAGAATTAACCACGGGCCACATATTTTTAACATATTTGGTAATGGTGCTACTGCTCTCCGAGAATTTATTAATCCAAGGAATGATTCTGTCATTCTTCACATTAATGTTGGCCCCTTTAAGGCAATCATCTCTCGTAATCGCCAGGACTTTAGCTTTAATAGCTAATAAGTCTGTTAGGTGGTAACCCCTGGCAACGAAGCGATCCACCATGGTGTCGAGGGTTTTTATGGTATCATCCGGATCACTCACAATCCTCCTTACACAGAGCATTTGTGAGAAAGGTAACCCCCGGCGCAATGGTAACGGATGGCAACTGTCATGCATAAGTATGGAATTGCGGTCTGTCTCTTTAACATGTAAACCGGTGGATATTCTACCATGACAGAGATTAATTTGGACATCCAAATAGCTTAAAGAGGTACAGATGGGTCAGGTCCCATCTTTGCAGGGGATGGCGCTGGCGTCGCCAGCCGCCATCCCCCGCCAGCGCCATGGCGATGGTGAGAAGGGGACGCGCGCGCACGCGCGCGCCCCTTCCGACGGCGCTTCCATCCGTTCCCCGGGTCCCCGCCGGCTTGCCGGCGGTAACCCGGGGTCCCCGCCGCCTGCCCGCACCCCCCCTAACCCCCCCTAACCCTGTCTGTCTCCCTGAGGCGGAGACGGACAGGGTTTCCGTCGCGCCAGCGACGGAGACTGAGACGCGCGTGCGCGTGAGACGCACGCGCGTCTCAGTCTCCTCGCTGGCGTGGCTGCTGGCGGGTCGCCAGCGCGTATGTTCTGGCGACCCGCCAGCAAGGATGAAAATAGTAACATACTGTATGGCTAGTGATACAAGTGAATTTCACAGGATGATTATCGGCATTGTGCCTATTGAGGACCCCCAAGAGCATCTCCTCCTCGCCCGACCATAAAAACAAGAGGTCGTCGATATAACGTACATACATGGATAAAAATCCACTCTGATGTAAAGGTGCGAAGAGGTCCTTCTCGAGGGCCCACATAAAAGCATTAGCATACGAAGGGGCCACTGAGGACCCCATCGCACACCCGAGGAGTTGTAGGTAGTAAACCCCGTTGAAAAAGAAATAATTTTTAGTCAATACTAAATTTAATAGAGACATAAACAATGACACGTCAGGGCCATTGTAGAGGGGGTTATCGGTGATGAGCAGCTCAACAGCCTGCATCCCCTTATCATGTGGGATGCAGGTGTATAGGCTTACTACATCAGCCGTGCATAACATTAACCCTCCATCTGCCGTAGGTAAACTTTTTAACCATTTTAGGAGATCATTTGTATCTTGCAGGTAAGCTGGTATAGCCTGCACACATGGATTAAGGAGGCAATCAAGGTACACAGAGATCGGCTGATACAGAGAACCCCTGGCAGATATAATTGGTCTGCCAGGGGGATCAACCAATCTCTTGTGTACCTTGGGCAAAGTATAAAACAAGGGTACCTTCGGAAAAGGAACAATTAAGGCTTTAAGGATAGGTTCTGGTAACTTGCCATCATGGAAAGCTTTTTGTAACAGTGTGTCCAATTCAAGTTTAAATGAATTGGTCGGATCGTTGTCCAACCTGGCATATACCTCAGAGTCATTCAGTTGTCGTTGGCACTCTGCTGCATAGGCCAGGGTGGTCTGAACCACGATTGCACCCCCCTTATCAGCCATACGTATTATAATATCACTGCGTTCACTTAGAGCTTTGAGGGCCTTGCGCTCACACACAGATAAATTGCTATGTTTTTTGTTAGAAGACACACAGATGTTAGGAGCTCCAAGTAGAATGCGTGAAAAGGCTTTAATGGAGTGAGAATTAGTGGGGGGATCAAAAGTGGATTTTTGGGCCAATTTACGTAGGGGAACAGGTACAATATCACTAGAAAGTCCCACATTTTTCAAACGGCCAAAATAGTCTATTAAACGCAAAGATCTTGTAAAGCGAAAACAGTCAATTTGCCATTGTATAGAATCATGAAAGTTAGTGGGTATAAAAGTCAAACCTTTGGACAGGACTGTAGTCTCAATTGCCGTCAGGGGGGAATCCGTGAGGTTGATGACCAAATCTTCTATTTGGGCTTTCTTGCGCTGGACCGACCTCTCCCTTTCGTTTTGCTTTCCCCTCCTTGTGCGGCGGGTATACCTTTCATAGTCAATAGCCGTCGTGGACGCCCACCTAAAGGGACGGCAGCGTAGTTGGAATAGGCCTGTGAGGAATCGACGTCGCTCATGGAGGTACTTGAATCGTTAGGTTTTTGTCGGGGGGGGCGACCCTGTCGATTTCTGTGGGTCTGGGGTCTCTGCACTCTTGAGAATTGTGGGTTCAACCACGCGTAGACAGAGCTGGTGTCATAATCATTTTGCACTTTACGTGCTTTGTCTTGCTTAAACTTAATAAGATCTTTAGTGTAACGGTCGACAGCTGTGTTGATCTTTTCTAGCCAGTCGGTGTCTTTTTCGGCTAGAAGTAGTGGCTTTTTGTCAGTATCGAATTTGACAAGTTGAGCTTGGGTTAAAGCCAGTTCTTTGGAGGATTCTTCCACCACAAGCAATATAAGGTCCATTGAGCATTTATTTAATATCCCGAGCCATTTCTTGCAGAACGCAGGGCTATGGCGGCCGATGGTCGGGATATTCCTCACACGGAACCCTCTTGGGATCTGTTTCTGTCGAAGGTAATCGGAGAGCGTGATGCCATGATATAAAAAATCGGTTTCCCGTTTTCTCAACCGAAACCATTCATTGTATAGCTCGTTGCAATCAGGTGTGGTGGTTTCTCCTCTCAGGGACCTTGTAAAAAGGATTTTGTCGACCTCCACATCAGAATAGCTAAAGTGGTCTCCCGAATCCAAGTTAGCAAACGGGGATTCAACGTCGGTGCCAGTGGCCATGATGATTTCAGCCTCAAACCTTGTATGCAGTGGAGTCCTCTATATTCAGGATACGATCCGGCACTCTAGTGTCGGATCGTATCCTGTATATATATATATATATATATATATATATATATATATATATATATATATATATATATATATATATATATATATATATATATATATATATGATCTTGATTGAGGCACAGACAAAAAGAGGTGCTTGACTGACGCTAGGCCAGTCCTCTGACGAAGTCCGTAGTGACGAAACGTGTAGGGGCGTGGCCTAGCGTCGATCAAACGAGTGAGACGGACGGAGAGTGTAACCGCTCCGACAGCAGTGGTATACTGCGTTCTTATGCTGACACTGTGCGGTTCTGATACCGCCTGATCTGGTACGTAATTTTTATACTGCTAAAGCCGTGGCAATTGTTTTAAAGAATAAAATCTTTTTACTTGGATAACTGCACTATGGAGCGCTTCTTTGTATCTTTCTGGACAATATATATATATATATATATATATATATATATATATATATATATATATATATATATATATATATATATATAGTGTACGAAGTGCTGGCACTCTGTCCTTCCAAGGTCAATTACCGAGGTGCAGGAGAGGCAGGTATCATAGACAATGAATAACCTGCACCCATCGGGTTTCTTACTGGATCAATAATCACTCAGACGCCAAAGCTTTAAGCAACGTTTCGGGGGTTTATTCCCGTCCTCAGGCTTGAGGACGGGAATAAACCCCCGAAACGTTGCTTAAAGCTTTGGCGTCTGAGTGATTATTGATCCAGTAAGAAACCCGATGGGTGCAGGTTATTCATTGTCTATATATATATATATATATATATATATATAATGTTCAAAAAACGGAGTCACTCACCGGTCTTTTTAGCTAGTCTGGCAAATTTACTCAGGCAACATGGCAATACTTACAGGAGATCGACGTTTCGGCCCTCCTCTTGGACCTTTGTCAAGATATATATATATATATACAGTATATATATATATATATATATATATATATATATATATATATATATATATATATATATATATATATATATATATATATATATATATATATATATATATATATATATATATATGTATAATGTGTATAAATTGGTAGTAAGTCTATAGTTTCTGTCCCAGTCCAGGAGGAGGGAGGGAGTGCCTTATATTCAAAGGTGCTTTTAAGGTTATTTTTTTAGTAAATGTACTTATTGCATAAAATAATGTGTATTCCTACTAAAAACTTAGTAAAATTCTTTGTGTCTTACAACTGTAGCGCAGAAGGCATTTATTTGGAAGAATCGTGTACATCAAATTACACTTTGAACTTTTGTGCTGGATCATTAAATCTTGCATAGTTGTATGTCCTGTTGGGAACATTTGTCCTACAATATATAATGTCTTTCACAACTTTGAAACCTAAATCTGAACATTTTAAGGTGAACCCTGCTGATGTCCCCTTTTTGTTTGATTGGCTGCGCTAATTGTATAGTAACACGTATCCTTGTAGGGGACACCATAGCACACTTGTGCCAACACCACTTTCCTTTAATTATTTTATATATGAAAGGGCAAAATGTACTTTCCACCATCCACGTCAAGGTCAAATACTGTTCTAACTCAGTTCACATTTTCTTATTTATTCCTATTTTTATTCCTATGTTGGAAATGTATTGTAATAATGATGATTCCATAATGATGATCTGATTTAGAGTTTCACGCTATGCCAATATGAGCTATGCTGTGCCAAATGCTTATGAAATGCACATGCGTCTCGGAGATGCGCAACAAACCTGAACACAGGGAGATTGGATTGTAACTAGATTTCTGGAGGATAAATGGGAGTTGGCTAGGTAGATGTGGGTGGATTTGCTGACGGCGCTGAGTTTAAAGAGCACACCTGCTCACTAAGTAGGCTAATGTCCAATTGCCATTGGTGAAACTGCACCTGACATAGGGCTACTGCAAGTTTTGATAGTGCCCTGATGGTATGCCTACAGGGGTGCCGGACAGTTTCCCGACAGTTGGGATCCCGACAGTCATAACCCTGATGTTGGGATCCCAATAGTCAAAACCCTGACACTCGGGGTCCCGACGGCCACCGACTATTCACCCTCGTGGGGGTCCACGTCCCCCCATAGAGGGAGAATAGAATAGGTGATAAGCGTAGCGAGCCACCGTGCCTGCAGCGTGGCGAGCACAGTTGGGCGAGCACAGCGAGCCCGCAAAGGGCTTTGTTGCGCTTGCCCGCTGTCTGAGTCCGGCCAGTCGGGATCCTGACTTCGGGATAATCAGTGTTTTTTCAAACACAGTCTGTACCATGGCAGTTAGGGACTGATTGGTTAGTACTTCTCAAAGGTTCGGTAATTAGACCTCTGTTTTTATGGCACACACTGAGCCTCTTGCTAAAGACTGAACAACCCAAAACCTCTGAACATTATTGCTGAGAATGTGAAGCACTTGATGCTCCATGTCGCAAAATTCAAATGTTCTGATCTTTGAATGGCAAAGATTGATTGGGGGACTCCAATAGCAACAACACTTTTGCTGGGTAAAGGCCCCATATACTAGGACAAGTCAGACCAGTTTGCCCAGAGCCCCCCGACAGCTCCCCGGGAGGCTCACATGCGATCTGGCATTTGATGTGTAATTTGTACATGCAATAAATTGAATGCGATTTATTTATTATTTAATTTATTATTTATTTATTGCATGTAATACTCCCAAGGAAAAGAAAACCAAAATTTTTGCAGCGCTGTTAGAAATGAAACCAGTAACTAGTTGGATTGACTTCACAATTTTTATAATAAAATAATGTTAAAAAGAGTATCACAAATTAATAGGCCTAGGGGCCACACATATAATACATAGACTAATAAAAGTGCATGGGTGAAATAAGCAGAACTCGGATAAACTGAATTACTGTCCGTTCCTATATTGCCTTGGAATAAATGATAGGACCACCTCTGTATTCAGAGTGGGTTATAGTTACCGTCCTCCTTGCTCAATTTGGGGGGAGAATGGATCCTGATGGGATATAAATTCCCCTTAGTACGTCCAAAAGTCCCTTGTTAGAGTAGAGTGTCCTTATAATAGGAGTGGGGCTTGCCACTTGATGTTAATAGAGCAGGTAAAAGAGGAATATTCGGTCCTTTCAGGCTGGTTCGGGCAGTTGGAAATGCAAATGTGCTGGGATCAGTAGTCCGCTTCTGCTTCTGGGGTTAGTGTCCACCTGACGCGTTTCGCTCAAAACAAGCTTTTTCAAAGGTGTAATGGATATTGGGAGGTAGGCTGCTGGCCTGATATTTATACCCATATGCACACTGGTTCATACATTGCACCTGATGGCTAATTAGTCAATCCAACATTTAAAAATCTGAAAAACAGTTGTATGTAGGGATGAGGAGGAGACACATACAATAACTTCTCAGTATATTAATCAGATATAAGAAATGATTTTTTGTTTTCAAGAAAAGTGACATAAAGTAAAACACTTTATTAGTTCCTGTTTTGTTGTGATAGGTGGAATCCGATCATGTGACTATCAAAACGAGGCTTGGCTCTATTCTCCACCATTCATATTACTTAGATGACATTGAGGCTTGTGTATTGATTGTCACGTGATCGGAGTTCAAGGCAAATAATACAATATAATGCCACTCGTTTTATGGGGAAGAGTGACCTCCGGCGCACTAACGTTAAACAAGTGCTTCCGGGTTTGAGGCATAGCTGCGGCGCTTAATGCGCACAAGATAGGGCTGGCGTTCCCCCGCCCCCTTCATATCACGTGCACGGAGGTCCCAGCTATGGGGATTTGGCCTCCGGTGCACACACTGGAGATTGATAGAAGGGACCTATTAATACAGAAAACTAAAGACCAGTCTACGACTACAACAATAAAAACTCAAGATAAAGAAATAGTATATGTCGCCAAATATAACAGCCACTGTACCGAAATTAAAAAGATTATAAAAAGAAACTTCAATATCTTAAAACAAGATCCCTGCCTAGCAGCAAATCTCCCCTCAAAGCCCAATTTTGTATTAAAAAAAAGTACTTCTTTGAAACATTTACTGGCCCCTAGTCACCTAAAAATGGAACGGAGTACCAAAACAACAGGCTCGACATGGCTAACCACAAAGCCAAAGGGTTGTTACAAGTGCGGGGGCACTAAATGCCTCACCTGTCCCCATATAAGAATCACAAAAAATCTGTTGGTGCCCACTACAGGCAAAATACATGATCTGGCCACATTTGTCAACTGTAACACTACATATGTAATTTATGTCCTGTCCTGTAACTGCGAGAAACTGTATGTTGGCCGCACAACCAGGAAACTAAGAGCCCGCTTTTTAGAACATAGACGCAATATTATTAACAAACTTTTGACACACAGCGTCTCTCGACACTTTGCCGAATACCATCAGAGTGATCCAGACGGCCTAAAGGTTTTAGGGATAGAACATGTAGCACAGACAATTAGAAGGGGAGACAGATATAGAAAATTATGTAGGCAGGAGGTATACTGGATACATCAACTCGGCTCGCTCCATCTAGATGGATTAAACGAGGCCTTAGAGTTCAATACTGTGATATAAGCCTCTTGTGGATACTCTATGCACTAGTCTCAATGAAGATCTTGAGACTTAAAACATGTCTACGCGTCTGTGATTATGTACCTCTCCATATATTTATTTATCTGTCTTTGGACTTCGTTATCATAATAGACCTCTATAGTCAGATCAATTCTGGTGGATACAATCTGAGATTAACAAGTAATCATTCTATTTACAATCTAGAATGGTAAATATAAAGATCATCCGACTGAAGTGACTTGGAAAACCGAGTGTTTTAGTATTGATTAGATGATAAACCAAAACTATACTCTAAACTAATGACTATCTGCTTCCAGTAGTATGTAAATATCTGGATACTCTCAAAACTTAGAGTGGAAGTGGGTAAATATAATATATGCATCCAATTTAAAGGATGCTCAAGAAAGAGATATATAAGTATTATAAGCATGGGAATTTTAATATATACATGTGTACGAATCCAAAGCTTGTTGAATGCATTGGTACTGCATCTGCGCATGTCTCAATAATAACATACTGTATATGAACTCATATGTTTTGCTGCATTAAGGGTATTTCGTATAATATTGCTCTCTGTATATAAATAAACAAAAACATTATGAGATTAGCGTGACATTACATAGCGCAAGATGCCCAGCGCTGTCCTGCTAGCTACAACAGAACATCTGTTTGCGATATCCTAGCAACAGGACAACCAGACGTCATGAGGTCAGGGGACGCTAGACACATTGTGCGTCTCCTGACAACAGACCCGGAAGCGCTACCTGATTGTGTGTGCACCGGAGGCCAAATCCCCATAGCTGGGACCTCCGTGCACGTGATATGAAGGGGGCGGGGGAACGCCAGCCCTATCTTGTGCGCATTAAGCGCCGCAGCTATGCCTCAAACCCGGAAGCACTTGTTTAACGTTAGTGCACCGGAGGTCACTCTTCCCCATAAAACGAGTGGCATTATATTGTATTATTTGCCTTGAACTCCGATCACGTGACAATCAATACACAAGCCTCAATGTCATCTAAGTAATATGAATGGTGGAGAATAGAGCCAAGCCTCGTTTTGATAGTCACATGATCGGATTCCACCTATCACAACAAAACAGGAACTAATAAAGTGTTTTACTTTATGTCACTTTTCTTGAAAACAAAAAATCGTTTCTTATATCTGATTAATATACTGAGAAGTTATTGTATGTGTCTCCTCCTCATCCCTACATACAACTGTTTTTCAGATTTTTAAATGTTGGATTGACTAATTAGCCATCAGGTGCAATGTATGAACCAGTGTGCATATGGGTATAAATATCAGGCCAGCAGCCTACCTCCCAATATCCATTACACCTTTGAAAAAGCTTGTAACCCCAGAAGCAGAAGCGGACTACTGATCCCAGCACATTTGCATTTCCAACTGCCCGAACCAGCCTGAAAGGACCGAATATTCCTCTTTTACCTGCTCTATTAACATCAAGTGGCAAGCCCCACTCCTATTATAAGGACACTCTACTCTAACAAGGGACTTTTGGATGTACTAAGGGGAATTTATATCCCATCAGGATCCATTCTCCCCCCAAATTGAGCAAGGAGGACGGTAACTATAACCCACTCTGAATACAGAGGTGGTCCTATCATTTATTCCAAGGCAATATAGGAACGGACAGTAATTCAGTTTATCCGAGTTCTGCTTATTTCACCCATGCACTTTTATTAGTCTATGTATTATATGTGTGGCCCCTAGGCCTATTAAATTGTGATACTCTTTTTAACATTATTTTATTATAAAAATTGTGAAGTCAATCCAACTAGTTACTGGTTTCATTTCTAACAGCGCTGCAAAAATTTTGGTTTTCTTTTTCTGTGTATATTTTCAGGTCTGACACACCTGATCTTGTTGCAGCTGCTTCGAGTTAAGCAGGTCACACCTTGCGCCCCCAGGGGACCCCCCACTTGCTCCCGTAGCAGGTAAAGGGACCCCTTCTTTTCCATTAATACTCCCAAGGAGCTGCTGCGGTGGGGGGGGGGGGGGGTTGTCAGGCAGCGCGGTCCAGCAAACTGGTGGTGGTGACAGGGGGTGGGCAGCTCAAAGTGGCGGGCAGTGGGGTCCGTTCAAGCTGCAGCGGCTGGGAGGCTGGAGCTTGTAGCAGCATTTTACCGGGCGGAGGGATGCGGCTGCTGAATATTTTGAAATTACTTGCCGGACATTGATTGGCTGAGGGAATTCTCTTGGCCAATCAGCGGCCTCCCATCTCCCAACGTCCGGCCATTCATTTCAAAATATTCAGCAGTCGCATCCCGCTGCCCGGCAAAATGCTACTACAAGCTCCCAGCCGCCTGTGCCGCTCAGCTGGACCCCGCTGCCTGCCCCCTGCCGCCACACGTGGAAGGAGGTCCCAGGTCGGGTGGTTAGACGGCCATCAGGTCCGACCACCAGCTCAGGTCTGATGCGCAGGGGATCGCAAACTAAGGGGACATAAAACTGAGCCGATTGGCCCAATTTCACGGCCTGAGTCGGCTGAAATCGGCCCTAATCGGCTCAGTGTATGGGCACCTTAAAGGTTAACTGTGCATTTAAGTACAGAGGGTGAGGTTGGGAAAACAAGTAATAGCAAGTCCAGAGAAGAGCCAAGGCAGTCCATAGGAGTGATATGCCAGTCATTTGAAAGCTAGAGGGCGATATGAACACAGAGAAACATACAAACACTGTGAGAAATATTCTAAAATATTTAATGTAATAACAACATACAGATAGCGCCGGCCTTATTATTGCCGCCTGGACGCCATGGCGGAGGTTCTGGCGCATCGATATTTTTATGGCGCTGGCGTCCGCCAAGCGACATGGTTGCTCGCCATGTAATACAATCTGCCACCACTGGGTGGCTAATGCTCCATCAAGATACAGTCGGAGTGATTCCTCCATTCGCCGTATGGAGCGCGCTTACTATACTGTATGAGAAGCTTGTGCGCGATTAGACGCTCATGCGCGATGAGGTGCTCGTGGGAAATGATAAAGTACAGTACAGTACAGTAAAGTAAATTAAAATGAGACACTAGTGAACGTACAGTACAGTACAAGTGAGCAAATGGAGGAGGCGCTGAAGTCAAAGTGCCTCCTGCCTTTCCAGAGTTGGACGGTATCGACTTGCACTAAAATAAAGTACAGTACTACAGTACATGACAGCACTAATCTATGAAAGGACAAACTCAGACAATCCATGAAAGAACTACAGGTATCAGACGCTGGCGGGCCGTCCTCGGGGTTCTCGCCAGGGGGGCGTCTCAGAGGCTGCAGGGGTACTGGTTTTGCCATCACATCCTGCCACGGGTTACATGACCGTACAGTAGTCTAGTGGTTAGCTGCGCGGCAATCCAAGCAGGAGGCCCGAGTTCGATTACGGAGGGGAGGGGGTTGTAAGATAATTTTGATGTTTATTTATTCATTCATTCATTTATTTATTTATTTATTTATTTATAAATGCACAGTAATCAATAAAGCTAGCGTAGACCACTAAATGTGTACTGAAGGATTCACAAGCCGAGTCCTGACAGACCAGACTTCACGGAGGTTCAGGCGCATCTGCGGCCGAATCTAGATAGTACACTCGGGAGATTTAGCCGCTAATGCGACTGAACCTCCGCGAGGACCAAGAGTTACAGTATGAGTTGAAGCGTCCAGTGCGAGGTTTGCCGGGGGTGACTGGTTTAAGAAAGCCCTGTTTCACACGCTGCAATACTGTATTGTCTCTTGCAAGGAGTAATGAAGTCAAGCGCCTCCTCCCCTCCCCCCAGGGGTGGAGGGGGTCGGCTAATACAGGTCATTACACTTCAACATCTCCTGCAGAGCAAAGAATCCACGAAGGGGCGGGCCGTGCCGTCCTCGGGGTTCTCGCCAGGGGGGCGTCTCAGAGGCTGCAGGGGTACTGGTTTTGCCATCACAACTGCTGCTCCTCCTCCTCCTGCCACGGGTTACATGACCGTACAGTAGTCTAGTGGTTAGCTGCGCGGCAATCCAAGCAGGAGGCCCGAGTTCGATTACGGAGGGGAGGGGGTTGTAAGATAATTTTGATGTTTATTTATGTATTCATTCATTCATTCATTCATTTATTTATTTATTTATTTATTTATAAATGCACAGTAATCAATAAAGCTAGCGTAGACCACTAAATGTGTACTGAAGGATTCACAAGCCGAGTCCTGACAGACCAGACTTCACGGAGGTTCAGGCGCATCTGCGGCCGAATCTAGATAGTACACTCGGGAGATTTAGCCGCTAATGCGACTGAACCTCCGCGAGGACCAAGAGTTACAGTATGAGTTGAAGCGTCCAGTGCGAGGTTTGCCGGGGGTGACTGGTTTAAGAAAGCCCTGTTTCACACGCTGCAATACTGTATTGTCTCTTGCAAGGAGTAATGAAGTCAAGCGCCTCCTCCCCTCCCCCCAGGGGTGGAGGGGGTCGGCTAATACAGGTCATTACACTTCAACATCTCCTGCAGAGCAAAGAATCCACGAAGGGGCGGGCCGTGCCGTCCTCGGGGTTCTCGCCAGGGGGGCGTCTCAGAGGCTGCAGGGGTACTGGTTTTGCCATCACAACTGCTGCTCCTCCTCCTCCTGCCATGGGTTACATGACCGTACAGTAGTCTAGTGGTTAGCTGCGCGGCAATCCAAGCAGGAGGCCCGAGTTCGATTACGGAGGGGAGGGGGTTGTAAGATAATTTTGATGTTTATTTATGTATTCATTCATTCATTCATTTATTTATTTATTTATTTATAAATGCACAGTAATCAATAAAACTAGCGTAGACCACTAAATGTGTACTGAAGGATTCACAAGCCGAGTCCTGACAGACCAGACTTCACGGAGGTTCAGGCGCATCTGCGGCCGAATCTAGATAGTACACTCGGGAGATTTAGCCGCTAATGCGCCTGAACCTCCGCGAGGACCAAGAGTTACAGTATGAGTTGAAGCGTCCAGTGCGAGGTTTGCCGGGGGTGACTGGTTTAAGAAAGCCCTGTTTCACACGCTGCAATACTGTATTGTCTCTTGCAAGGAGTAATGAAGTCAAGCGCCTCCTCCCCTCCCCCCAGGGGTGGAGGGGGTCGGCTAATACAGGTCATTACACTTCAACATCTCCTGCAGAGAAAAGAATCCACGAAGGGGCGGGCCGTGCCGTCCTCGGGGTTCTCGCCAGGGGGGCGTCTCAGAGGCTGCAGGGGTACTGGTTTTGCCATCACAACTGCTGCTCCTCCTCCTTCTGCCACGGGTTACATGACCGTACAGTAGTCTAGTGGTTAGCTGCGCGGCAATCCAAGCAGGAGGCCCGAGTTCGATTACGGAGGGGAGGGGGTTGTAAGATAATTTTGATGTTTATTTATGTATTCATTCATTTATTTATTTATTTATTTATAAATGCACAGTAATCAATAAAACTAGCGTAGACCACTAAATGTGTACTGAAGGATTCACAAGCCGAGTCCTGACAGACCAGACTTCACGGAGGTTCAGGCGCATCTGCGGCCGAATCTAGATAGTACACTCGGGAGATTTAGCCGCTAATGCGCCTGAACCTCCGCGAGGACCAAGAGTTACAGTATGAGTTGAAGCGTCCAGTGCGAGGTTTGCCGGGGGTGACTGGTTTAAGAAAGCCCTGTTTCACACGCTGCAATACTGTATTGTCTCTTGCAAGGAGTAATGAAGTCAAGCGCCTCCTCCCCTCCCCCCAGGGGTGGAGGGGGTCGGCTAATACAGGTCATTACACTTCAACATCTCCTGCAGAGCAAAGAATCCACGAAGGGGCGGGCCGTGCCAGACGTGCTTCCAGAGCTGGCGGGCCATCCTCAGGGTTTTTTCTATTGGAATACAGTGTGTACAGTATTTTGTAGAATGATATTTAATAAAACTATACAGTACAGTATGTCCTAGCGATTTAGTATCTCCAAACTCTTTTAAATAAAGTTTTGGGCGCATGATGAAAGTCATGTGTCTAGGACCCCCGCGCCGAAATTTTGCGTCACCTGTGCTTTATTGTACTGTATGCTGTGCACCACTGCATTGTACAGTACAAAGGCGGAGCGCAGAGAGGGCCCGTACAGCACCCGGGAGCTGAGGCACCTTGTGCGCTGGAGAGACAGGACTCTCTCCAGCAACAAGGAGAAAATGAAGGCCTACAGAAAGGCCCGCAGGGCTATCCTTAGGGACACTGGCCGTCAGCGGTCTATCCGCTCCTTAGAGCGGCGCTGGAGTGACCTGGTCAGGAGGGATCCTGAGAGACTTCAGGCCATCAGGCGCTGTAAGCACAGTACTGTACAGTATTTTGTAGGAGACTGGTCCCACGTTTCTACAGTACGTGTATCCCCCTGGTAACTGGAGATACTGTACTGTAGCGCAAAGCTGCAACGAATAATGTGGGACTTGATAATTACAGTATGACATGAAATTTAAAATTAGTTTTTACACAAATAGGGACACACCTACTGTAAATACAGTAGGGGCACAGTACAGTTTTTCATGGTCTGTACCGAGGGGGGTACAGGGAGGGGGGGTTGGCGGCTCTAGAGAGCACCGTCGATATGGTCTGTGTGGGCCCTGGGCAGCAGACCATATCAACGGCGCACTTTCATGCCCCCCCCCCCCGCTCGCGGATTTATTCCGCATTTATTTACTGTAGCTGGTACAGATCGTGAAAAACGGTACTGTACTGGCTAAATCAGTACAGCAGGAGGGTATGTGGGGGCCCCCTGATGTGTGGGAGCCCGGGGCGTCCGCCCCTACTTTAATCCTCCACTGTCCCACGCACTGTAATACCAGTGTGGTTCCGCCATGTGTATCCTATAATAATACAGTATTTGGGGTGCCATGTACAGTATTACCAGTGCGGCCCTCCATGTGTACAGTATCATACTGCACTGTATACTGCAATAACACTGTACCCGGGGTTACAATATTTGTCACAATGTTTTTTTTTAATATACAGACCTGTCCCGCCAACGTCGGAGGGAGGAGAGGCGGAGCCACCCCCTTGGCACTGAGGAGACAGAGGAGGAGGAGCAGGAGCCAGGCAGTGAGTACAGTGGTACAGTACGGGATGCGGTCATAATGTCGAATGACATAATGTCGAATGTCAAAATGTCGACACCACAATGTCAAATGTGTAAAAATGTCGACATGGGTTAATGTCGACATTTCAAAAATGTCGACTGTCATAATGTCGACTGGGGTTATGTCGAATTGCTCTTTTGGGGTTTTTTTGGTGCCGACATGTGCCGACAGGCGGTGGTTCATGCCCTACAGTACCATCCACTAGGGCGTGGAGGAGGTTATTAAAGCTGTGGCGAGCGAAGCGAGCCACCGTGCCCTAAGCATCGCGAGCGAAGCGAGCGATGCGAGGGTCCGATTCACTATGTCAACAGTGTCCATGTCGACACTGTTGACATTTCGGGCCAAAAAAACCCCAAAAGAGCAATTCGACATAACCCCAGTCGACATTATGGCAGTCGACATTTTTGAAATGTCGACATTAACCCATGTCGACATTTTCACACATTCGACATTGT
Organism: Crinia signifera; assembly: GCF_055691185.1. Taxonomy (NCBI): domain Eukaryota; kingdom Metazoa; phylum Chordata; class Amphibia; order Anura; family Myobatrachidae; genus Crinia; species Crinia signifera. The sequence continues at coordinate 85,890,837 of NC_139217.1, forward strand.
GGTGTCGACATTTTGACATTCGACATTATGTCATTCGACATTTCAATCCACACCCTACAGTACATGTACTGTACAGTACACCATAAACAATTGGGGCTGTGTGTGAATAGGGATCAACAATGCGGTGTACTGTAGGAAGGAAGAGGAGGAGGAGGTGGAGCAGCAGGAGGACCAGGAGCCAGGCAGTGAGTACAGTGGTCCGGTGGAGGGGGTGCTTTGTGGGATGCGGAGGTGGGGGTTGGCTGTTGAAGTGGTTGGAAGTGCAGGTGGTTCTGGAGGAACTGAAGATGCCGTTCAGCGAAGGCATTCACTTTGGGGTGCACTGCATTGAGTGTCACGCAGCCTTTGGGCCTTTGCTGGTTGTACAGTACATATGTACACATCCCAGCATGCCACTTTTTGTATACAGTACAGTATGATGGATTGTTAAAACTGTGGCATGGCATGCTGGGTGGGATGTTCCGCTCTGTACTGTATACAGTATACTGTACTGTACTTACAGTGGTGGTGATGTCTCTCCCGCAGCGTCATCCTGCTGATACCTGGAAAAATAAGAAATACAGTGCGTAAGGCATACTGTAATTACTGCAGATACAGTATTTGTAGGCCCCATATCAAAAGTTTGTAAGGGCCCACAATTTACTGTACAGTACTGTACAGTATGTCATGAAAACCAATGCTGTAGGAAATCACCCATGGCAACAAGCATGTACTGTACAGCATACAGTAGTTGCCTTCCCTCTTCAGCAGGAGACTCCCTGAAATACTGCACAGTACTGTAGCAGCAATCTCCATCTCTCTCTCATTAGTCCTACACATTATGCCATACTGTACACCAAAATACTGTACCTACTGTATTACAGTACAGTATGTACAGTATTTTACCACATTCCATAATGTCCATTACCCATTACTACACACACTATAATGCTCATTGCATATTAGGGGGTTAACATGCTCGTTGCCATGGGATGAACCTGGTCTTCCAGGTGTTGCACACTCTGGAAGGGATTAACATGCTCATTGCAAAGAATTTACTGTACAGTACATGATCTGCCATGGATTCCGGGGGTTAACATGTTGACATCACCCCAACCATGGGCTGGAAACCAGGTCTGGTGGCTGCAGGAATGGGAATGTAAGAAGTGGGGTCCAGGCCCTGGAGTTGGAGAGCGGAACAATGCTCAGAAGGACCTGTCTAATACTGCTCCCCCCAAATCTGTATCAATACCACTGCTGAACAGCTGACTCTGGCGCTCTCAGACCCGGTCCAAAAAAACCTCTCTGTCCAGGTCAGCGCCCCCCCCACACACAATACAGTATCTCCATGTACAGTACAGTAGTGTACTGTATGGAAGTACTGTAGACACACCCTTCAGGTGGAGAATGACACACCCCCTAATTCTAAATTCTAATTCTAATAGCAAGTTCTGTAAAATCTACCTGAACAGTTGTACAGCAATCAGCACATTAAAAAAAAATACAGGTACAGTATACTGTAAAATCCCCCATGGCAACAAGTAAAAAATACTGTATACAATAGCACTCAACATTGTACAGGTATGTACAGTACTTACTTTGCCTGAGGGAGTCCAGCAGTTGAGGGTCCCGACGGACCAGGTCGGACCATCTCCTCTGGAGGCTCCTAACTGGCCTGTCTCTATGGAACCTCACCCTGATGGCTTGACGGGCCCCCTGGTAGGCCTCCACAATCTCCCGATTAGAGACCAGGAGCCTGTCCCGCCAAGCCACCAGGGTGAGGAGCTCCCCTCTGCCAAAGGGCCTTGCCCTCCTGACTCTGCCAGTGTCCGACATACTGAACAGGTCCAGGTACAGTACTAGTGATACTGATAATGGCGCCTACAGTATACTGCAATAGCGTGTGCGCCGTGCGTCCTATGCGCCGTGCGTCCTATGCGCCGTGCGTCCTATGCGCCGTGTGTCCTATGCGCCGTGCGTCCTGTGCGGAACAGCGTCCCATTCTGTGCGCCCGCCGCTGAGTAGTGGGTACAGTAGTTTATCAGTAGTTTATCAGTAGTTTTTATATACTGTAATACATTACTTATACAATATACTGTAAAATGTAATACTATACTGTAAATATAAATAATTATATTTTAATCACACAGTATATTGTCAATAATTATATCTTAGTTAAAACTGTAAAATTTGATACTATAATATTAAAGGTTTAACGCCGTAATCAAACACGGGTCTCCGGCGTGAAACACCATGCAGATAACCACTACACTACAGCCAAGAACTGTACAGTGTAATGACTACTATACTACTATGACTGATTCTACAGTATTTACACCCAGCCTGTAGCTTAACAGTCAGGAGCTGATTGGACGGCATTTTCCACTTCTCCTCCCTTATCACCGCTTCATACTGTAAATCTACCCATCAGTAACTTACCGCACAATACTGTGAATGTAATGCTGCAAAACCATATTGTGACCAAGTTTCCAATATTGTGGCCGCCTTTAGAACAATACTGTACTGTATACTGAGACGCATAGCGTCCGTGTCGTACAACCTTTAGAACTACAGTACGGTGTTTGCTGTTACGCATTAGCGTCTGTGCGGCTACATCTCCTAACTGTCACTGCGTCTATAGACGCAGTGACAGTTAGAAGCCATGACGTACATGTACGTCATGTGTCGGGAAGTACCTCCCGGCCATGACGTACATGTACGTCAAATGGTAAACTCAGTCACTGTTTCATTTTTTTAGTTTATTTTTTTTTTCTCACTCATTTTTATTCTTCCCGTTCACAGCAGTCAAATAAATTGCAGTTCCTCTCTGTCCGCATCAGCATGATGCACTCTCGGCTGAAGAGACTGGATCACGCTCGTGCCAGCGGCATTAGAGAGGTGCTCATCGTATAATAAAGTTCATGTAATTCCAGCGCATCATGCACGCGCTGAAGCACAAATCTTACGCATGCGCAAATGAGGTTTTTAAAAGTGACATCTGGTGGTTGGTCTGTGATATTGCACTCGTCGTGAAGCGCCACGGCGATTCGCTACATGTATGCGCCATGGCGTGTGTCGGAAACATCGCCATAGGCGGCAATAATAAGACCCGCGCCATCTGTATATACATCTTAAACTTTAAATAGACATAATACACATCACCACTGATGTTTCAACACCACTTGGGACTCCTGGAGGTGGGCGGAAACACCTGAGGTCACATGATGTCAGGGTGTTGCTAAACAACACCCGAAGTTCCATGTCTCCTTGCACTACTAGGGTAATCGGTACTGGTCGAAATTTATAAACAAAAACATTTAATCATACTGTAATCATATGTAAAAATAAAGCTAAATCATATGAACACATACACAGAAAAAAGTGTAGAGTATGTTGAAACAAAGAAATAGGATATTTATGCATAAATATATAGATAGCAATACAAATAAATAAATAAAAATAAATAAATAAATAAATACAAATATAATGTTAAATGGTGATCTAATAATAAGTAATGTAATCTTATAATAAATACTTATACACTATGGCCCTTATTCAGATCTGATTGCAGTACAAATTTGTTCTTAAAATGGGCAAAACCATGTGCACTGCAGGTGGAGCAGATGTAACATGTGCAGAGAGAGTTAGATTTGTGTGAGTTATTTTGTTTCTGTGCAGGGTAAATACTGGCTGCATTATTTTTACACTGCAATTTAGATTTCAGTTTCAACACACCCCACCCAAATTTAACTCTCTCTGCACATGTTAAATCTACCGCACCTGCAGTGCACATGGTTTTGCCCGTTTTGAGAACAAATTTGTACTGCGATCAGATCTGAATAAGGGCCTATAGCACTTAAAGATATATGGATGGATCTACACGTTAGTTGATTGATGCGCATCATTGTATATGTCACTAAGCATAAAGTTATAGAAAAACTATATACAGATGGGGCAGGCATCTTCCTTGCTGGTGAATCGCCAGAACGTCACCGCTGGCGATCCGCCAGTAGCCTAGCCAGCCATCTGACTGAGACACGCGTGCATCTCACGCGCACGCGCGTCTCAATCTCCATCGGCGGGGCGATGGGAACCCTGTCCGTCTCCGCCTCAGGGAGACGGACAGGGTTAGGGAGGGTGCGGGCAGGCGGCAGGGACCCCAGGTTACCGCCGACAAGCCGGCGGTGACCCGGGGGAGCGGCTGGTAGCGCCGTCGGAAGGGGACGCGCGCGCATGAGTCTTCTCGCAATCGATATGGCGCTGGCGGGGGATGGCGGCTGGCATCGCCATCGCCATCCCCTGCCAAGATGGGACCTGCCCCATCTGTAGATGCAATAGGAATACATTCCACGCAAATTTATTTGTCTTTTAATCAATCCAGGATGGTAGTGTGTAATTGATAAATCCACTGTATTTCTCTTTGCACCAAAAGTTTTGCTCTATCACGAGTCAGATGCGGGATGTGGTCCACAATCATTTCAACCACAATCAAAAGTTTTTCCATGGTATGTTTAGCTTCCCTAAAGTGTTGTGCCACGGGCTAATTGTGTTATATACTTTCTAGAGCTGCTTTAGTGGCTGACAGGTGGATAAACATTCTTTAAACATACGGGTAGTTTCATTGATATAGCAGACCACATGGGCATGTGATAACATAAATTACATATATTGTAATACATATCACATAATGATTGAACCAGTATTGTTTCTTGTGGTGTAACATGTGTAAGGGGTACTACTGTGTGGTGTAATGTGACTAATGAACACTACTGTGTGGCCGAGTGCAGTAGCGCACGCAGGGGGGGGGGGTTTCTGAGTATCCAGAAACCCCCCCAGGAGTCTAAGGGCCCTAGCTGAAAGCTGAAAAATCGGCCCTTGGGAACCGGAGATATCTGACTTCAAAGCAGTGGTCCCCATCCAAGCCTGTTAATTGCTCTTCCCAGTCAGATATTCCAGGTTCTCTCTGACTTAGAGTTTTTCTGAGGATATATTTCAAAAGCTGGGAATCTCCCCCTTTGATGGACACTAGAAGCTTGTCTCTACTGTGCCCAGAACCAGAGATATCAGCCTTCCAGCATCTGGTTACTGCTCCAGCTCCACACACCTGGTATGTAGTTTTATATCCTCATTGGCAGATTGCTCTGCCTCCTGAACTCTGATCTCCTAGTCCCCAATACCATTTGGTAGGTGGGATTCTCTAGATTCTCTAAGAAATCTATTTCAGGAAACTGGAGATATCTGCAGTCAAGCAAGCTGCCCTCCCACCAGAAAATTATGAATAATAAGCCCACTCCACTATACACTGCGTATTAAACATCCTCTACCACCCTGGAAGTTATGTATCAGGGCCCCTTCATTCAGCCCAATGCCCCCATCTCCCACAATCTGTGCAGTAAAGGGGTAATTAGTGGAAATTACTGATCCAGGCCCTACATGCTGAGCGGTTGATATAATACCCCCTACCACCTGTGGGACATCAATGCTTCCCCCACCCCTACCACTGGAGGGGCCCCAATACATTGCTATGCCCAGGGGTCTACACTGCTGTTGACACCCCTGTATGTATATATATATTTATGTATATAATATATATATATATATATATATATATATATATATTATATGTGTGTATGTATATATATATATATATTATTATTATTATTATTATTATTATTATTATTATTATTATACATTTGGTCTATCTATAATACTTTAACTGACCCGGCATATACTGGGTCACCTAATTGTCCATCTTCTTGCTTTGCTCCGCCCCTCTGGAAACCCCCTTCTGAAAATCCTACGTTTGCCCCTGGAGTGTGTAATGTGCTGTGTATTGTGGTGCTGCTCTGTCTCTTTGTTTCACCTGCCAGCTCACTGCAGCTTTTGGCCAATAATGGTGAAAATTTTAAACAATAATGTGAGCTCTGAATAGCGAAATAATATGTATTAGTAAATAAATGTGTATTAGTGAAAAATATTCTATTAGTGTAAAAAAATATTTGATTGCACAAGATATTGTGTGCCTCTGAAGTGAAAATAATTAATTGGAGAGATCAATTTAGATAAATCAGAGGATAGTGAATACAGCGGTTTCTTTAAAATTAAAGAGAAAATTTTGAGCATACCCAACGTACAGTGGGGTGAAGATATTCCACTCCCATAGCAGTATCTTTTTGGATCACCATATGTTTCTGTGCTTGAGGCTCTTTTCTCATGATCTCATTAGTGGTCAAATCATATGAATCAGGGATGGGATAAACAAAAACATCCAATCTACATACATCTAACTATTCGTCTTCAAACTTTGCACATTACATTATCATCTTAGGGACAATCGAGGTTCGAAGGTGGGTTTAATTGGACAGCATCTTAATGGTGCTGTCATAAAGGTCCATGCTATTTGTGTTGTTTTCATGCAATGTGATATGTTGTAGGAAAGCGTATGGCATTCTGAATACAACCAGGGCCGCTGAAAGCACAGCTGAGCACCAGTAAAAAAAGGGGCATGGTCAATGGGAGGGCGTGGCCAACAGGAGGGGGCATGGCCACATCCCTGTAAAACAAATTTGCAGGGGGTGCAGGCTGTGTGGCGGAGCACTTGTGCAACAACTTCTGCTCTCTACTCCCACTGCCCAGTCTCTGCAGCGGGGGAAGGGGACCCGGGCCCGGGTAAAAAGTACCCCCCTCTCAACAGCACTGAATACAACACAATAAACAGACTCCCTTAAGTGGACCCCTAACCCCTTGAGTGGTGGGTTTTCCTATCAGGGCAGGTTTGTCCTGTCCCAGAAATGCTCACAACAGAAGGGGCAGCCACTGCCTTCTGCAGCATCCCATGCTCCCCTGGGGCTGCTGCTGCTGCTGGCTTGGGCTGTCTGCACCCACTTGGAGAAGTTTGGGGCCACTTGAGAGGGCTCGGGTGTTCGGGTGTTCAGCCGTTCGTCTGTTCGTGCATTCCTGTGTTTTGAATACATGAGTGGCCGTGCACGGCCGAACATCTCTGAGCAGCCCTGATCTTCCCTGAGCAGCGATTTCGAGGATCAGCAATGGGGCCGGTGACAGGGGGGATCAGCAATGGAGCGGGGGGAGGGGGGGAGAGATCAGTGACATGGGGGATGGTGGTGCACCAGAATCAAATAAACTTTTAAAACTGCAGCAAAGGGAATAATCCAAAAGTATATATAAAAAACCCCACTAAAGTGGTGCTTCCTACTGACTCTTATAGCAGCAGGTGTATATGGGTGTGGTCCACATTGACTGCACCAGTGGGATCCCCATGACAATGACTCAGTTTTTTTTTTTTTAAATATAGCAACCCCAAATCTGGTCCACTTGCTCATGTTTGCTCCCAGGCTGAAAAAATCCAGCCAGCCCCTGCCCATTAGTTTTGAGCATAATAAGCTTCCTGGACTTTTTTCCTCTGGAGACTTTAAAGTACTCCTCTGAAGGTATTTTATTCAAGTACTCTTACATTGTGCTTTTAACCTGCATTTGGTTGACTCCAGTATTTATGCATTTTTACTCTTTATATTGCTTTAATTATTAACTTTTATCTCACTCCCTGGATATTTTATTATATTAAATGTTGTATATTATATGGCACTGTGTTTTTATGTGTCTCTGTGTTCATAGTGCCACCTAATCTCTTTTTTTCCTGCGGTTACTGTGACAGGATTGGCATTGCACTCAGGTTGGCTCGTTGTTAAATGAATACAGAGCTTTTGTTGTGTACTAATCACCACCAACTAGCGCCAGGATTAGATTTGTGTTAGCTGCATATATAGCCCCAAAAGTGTGATAACAAGCTTCAGGCTCAGGCAACTCATTACTATCAGCTGTCTGTCATTACTTTATCTATGCAGATTAAAGTGGTCATAAAAGGGGTTCAGAATATTGTTATCGGAACTCACTATACAGAGGCCACATTACTGCAAGTCATTTTGTCATTTCATTTTCTAAACAACAGATTCCTCCTGGAATGGAGCAGGCAGCACGAAGGACCTCTCATCTGTGGCAGCAGACCTGGCACACCAGTTTAGAAAAAAAAATTTAAACAGTGATTCTTGTGTTGTAGCCTTCAGATTTTCCAAGCATATGAGACTCACATAGCAGTGTAGGTCAAAGTTGGGAAAGACCTGGAATGGCACCAAGAACATGAATTCATTTTAATGCAGTCACGAACTACATTGTCAACAGACGCGACTGTCATGATGTAGCCTATAATGGCTGAGTACTTTATTACTAAGGTGAGTTTATACAGTAGGTTGTAGAATGACAGGCCAAAATTCCTTAATTCAGAAAGAACTATATGGGTTGAATAAACTGTAAACTGGATAACAAGAAAAATAATTAATCCAATGAGCAATCGTATAATTAATATATTCAGGAATACTTATGTATACTGTATGTAGATATACATTGTAATATGCTTGAACAAGTACATAAATGTGGCCAGATACAGCATCAAAATGGTCTCATTCTGGTTCTCATCCTTAAGGCTGTCATCAGGGGAAACTGTATTCCCTGGCCCATACAGAAAGGGGGTCCATGGCCCACTAAGTACCCCCACTTCATGCACCATACCTGAATGCTCACTGTTGTCTCCGCCACTCCCTCCTCTTACATATGCAATTTCTGATGGCTGAACTGAGCAGGCCAGGTCCTACTTAACTGCACTATTTGCACTATTCATTACTCTAGATCGACCTCTTCTTTGCTTCCTATGCAAATTGTAGGGGAAGGGATGTACTAAGCTAAAAATGCAGTAAACTACCATTTTCGGGGCTTTTACCATATTTCCTAATGTATTAATGTCCGGCTGCCGCATGACCGCATAGCAGGATATCCCCACCTCTGGGTGGCGATACACCATAGAAGCCTATGGGCTTCTTATCGCCACCCGCAGCCTCCGCTGATCCCCTCTCTCCCTCCCCCTGGTTTACCTTGCTGCAGGTCTTCCTGGACCCATAAGGTAAACCCCTCATCCCCCTAGTAAGGCAGCCGGATGTCCTTCCGGCTGCAGGGGGGGAGGAGGAGGTGCCGGGGACAGCCGCTCTGAGCTGTCCCATCATGAGGGGAGGAGGAGGCGCCCAGGGGGGTGACGGAGACCACATAACAGGAATCGCGGGGGACCTTCGTCACCTCACTGTTATGCCAGCCGCATATGTTAGTACATATGCACTGGCATGGCGGCAGCCGGGCGGCGATGTATATTAATACATCCCGCCCTGGGTGTGTTCAGCATTCCTGTGCAATTCTCTTAGCACTGAGCTTTTGCTCTCCTGTGGTGCCCAGCCTTTCCATATATAAGTGTTCTACTGCATATAATCAAGACCTGCTGGAAGCCTTGTTGGTTTACCTGTTACAGCCTGCATTAAAATCCTGGAACCTTCTGCACCTACAATACTTACCTGGGAACTTATTGGTTCCCCTTGACCATTGTACACCAGTATATTCCTGAAAATAATTACCATTCTCCGCTTATTCGGTGCAAATTTTTAAAAAGCATTTCATTGTGCTTTCCAGCTTGCTGATTTAATCTCTGCACCTACAGATGGAGCTGGCTCCATCTTTGGTTGGCGCTCGCCAGATGCCTTTCACTGGCGAGCGCCGGCGCTAGAGACTGGGACGCGCATGCGTCTCACGCGCATGCGGGTCCCAGTATCACGGCGGATCACGGCAGCATCTCCCTGCCTGTCCCCGCTTCAGGGAGATGCTGCCCAGTTCGGGGGGGGGGGGGGTCGGGGCGGCGAGGGGGACTCGTGCGTGCGAGCCCTGGCGGTAGCCGGCCGAAGGCGGTAGAATCGCCATCCACTGCAAAGATGGAGCCGGCTCCATCTGTATGCTGCATATAGATACTGTATACAACATTACAAATCCTACCTACAGAGGGCACATGTAATAGTGCCCCCCCTGATCTTTACTGAGTTATCACACAGTTCTTAAGTGTTCAGTTCAGCTATACTCAGACAGACCGCTAGTGCACTTCTTAGGTTATTAATCTGTCCTGTTAGTTCTAACCAATGAGCAAAAACATCATTCATGCACCTTCACTTATGCATCAACTTTGCACTGTGTTCCCAATCTGTGCCTACAACAAATATAGAATCTGACATTCTCTGTACCACTTCTCTTGGAAAACTAATAAGCTCATGTCGATTTCAGGATCATCTCTCTAGATGATACCTATATTTACTTATCCTCTCCAGATCTATCACACTCTGTAACAGCCCATGTTATTGACTGTCTCTATGACATTTCATTTTGGATGTCCTTTCAGTACTTCAAACTCAATCTTTCAAAAACAGAGCTAAGATTATTTCCAACAGTCAACAGAAATGACCTGCATCACATTTCTATCTCTGTAGACAACACAACAATCAACCTTAACCCGACTGCCTAGGGGTCATCCCCGACTCGAAACTGTGTTTAGTTCCCTACATTGGATCTGTTTCCAAACCCTGTTAAATTAACTACATTTAATAAATGTTTCCAGAATACAAACATATCTCACCCAAGAGACTGCAAAATCATTAATTAATGCACTCATTATCTCCCACATTGACTATAACAATAGCCTTCTACTGATCTTTCCCTAAATCGAATATTACTTCTACAATGTATTATGAATGCAAAGTCTAGCCCGATTTTTCTAAATTATATATAAAATATGCCTACTAACATAAAAAACCATAAACAAGACCAAAATCTAAACTTCGCCACCAACCCTCTACACAAGCTCTGCTGTCTGCTCCTGGTTACATCAGTTTTTTTCCAGTCTGCATCCACTCTGTGGAATGTCCCCCAATGTAGAAGACTTTCTTCTAGTCTCCAAAACAAGCGTCCCATGAAAACCCACTTCTTCAGATAAGCTTATCAAATTCCAAAACCTCCCCTCTACAGGGCACAAACAATACGTTACACTGTATGTGTTCTTTCCATACTCAGACAATCCTCTAACCAAACGGCAAAATTACTGCCAACACTGATGAGATCTTTCAGGCAACTAAGCACATACTATATGTGGCACTTATTGTTATGTAAATAGGAAATACACAGCGCTTGATATAGCGGAGGGTTAAGCAGTAGTAGTTGCAGCTGTAATAAAGGAACCATTGCCCAGCCCACAACACATGTAATAAACAAGCATTGCCGTTTTCCTTTTTTATTGTTACTTAATGTTACGCATACCTCGCAACCTTCAGCCGGGGTGATCTCGAGACTCCCATGTGCCCACCACACACTCCTGAAAAAGGGGGCTTACAGTAACTTTGCTAACTTTGGATTCCCTTGGAATTTTGATAAACCAGGTATACCTCTTTTACGCCGCACAAATAACCCGGGTCCGACCCAGGTCACTGTATTTCGTGAAAGGGCCTTTTGAAAAATACCAAGTCCTGTAACCCGGCAATCCATTAAAAGAAGGGTTTTACCCGGTTGGACCTGGGTTGCTGGGCAGTGTAAATGGGTAACCTGGGATGAGCAACCCAGGTCCCATTCACACTATAGGAAGGAGGCAGCATCAGCTATAAGTGCTACCTCCTCCCCCGCCCTCCCCCTTGACGTGCCGCCGCTCCGCCACCTGATGCTTCCTGCTACCCGGCTCTTTGCCGGGTCACTGTGGAGAGTTTCGCACATGCCGGGTTGCTCCCGCGATGGACCACTGTCCAAATCCCAGGTGCGACTCAGCATTTGGGATGTGAAAGGGGTAGTAGTAACTGAAAAACCATCTGATGAAATCCTGAATGTATAGAAATACGTTAAGTAGTATGTGAAAGGGTTGTGTATATAATACATTTATAAGTTAAAATGGCTGTTTTTCTAAGTGGGCTTTTACCACTTCATATTGAATACTGAGAATTTAAAACTTTAATTAAGTAATTAAGTAAGACATTCGATACAAGGAACGTGTAAAGCATCCCAGTGGTTGGGATGCTGGCAGTCACAAGACCCATGATGGCATACCGACTACCACCAGGGGACCGGCACCAGAATGATGAGGATGCTGGTGCCAGAGTCCCAACTGCCTGGATGCTGAACACGCGGGTAGTGGTAGCATTAGGGGAGGGACTTATAAGGAGGGTGTTCTGTCAAAAAAGCTCATATACTGTACATGTCATTCTTGTACTTTTTCGACAAGAAATGCACCTTATTCACATGCATTTATGCAAATCGGACACTCACGCAGCTTCTGCTGATTAAAAGCATGTGCAGTATGATAATATTCTGAATGTAATTGTGACTGTATATGCATAAAAAATGTGATTCTACAGTGTATCCCAGCAAAACAGCATAACATTATTTGGTATGCAGAAACAGTTGCGTACATTGATTTGAGGCAGTGGTATATGTTGTGTTTATTTGTGACTATATATGCATATCAAATAATGTACGGATAATTATGTATGAATACATTCTAATGTCCAACTACGAGTGACTTTTTCACGCTCGCTGTAATTGGCTCCAATCCCGGGCATAATGTTTTTAAATACCAAAATAAACAGAAAATACCAGTTACAGTGATATGTATGATTGCACTAGAATCTAACATCTGAAGGCTCACCATATGGTACAATATACTATATAAAGTCTGTTTCTGCCTTACACTCGTGACACTTGCTTCTGAATTGCTGTAAATGTGCCATTTCTAACCTGCATACAGTACATTTTTAGATTTTTCTATCATGACAATTCTGCAATTAAAAGACTTTTTATTTTAATCTGGATCATTTTATTACATTTCACTTTGAAGTGTAAAGTAAGTTTGTGCACTGTGACAGTTATTCATGGTAATATATAAAAAAAACACTAATTGAACCTCTTAGAGTTTTGGGCCATACACATGGGGATAGTACAGCTCCATTTCTAAGCTTTCTGTCTAGATCGCTTAGAAATTAAGCATGCATCGCTCCCTGTGTATGGCTCCCGGTACTGCTGATACGCTGTCCTGCGCGTCGCTACAGCCATTATTCCTACAGATTACTCAGCACTCTGCTCTCGTCGCCCAGTATGTATGGGATACTCAGGGTGAAATTTATTAGGATGAGAGGTTCAAAAAGTGACAGATTTGGTAAGAAATCTCCAGGTTTTTTTTAAAAGCAGCAATAATTTACACTGCAAAACCAGTTTGATTTTGAAGTGTAAATGATTGCCGCTTTTAAAAAAAAAATGGAGATTTCTTACCAAATCTCTCACTTTCTGAATCTCTCATCCTATTGGTACCCCTTTCAGACGGCACTTATTACCGGGTAAAATGCCGTTTTTTTACAGTACCAAAATGGTAATATGTGCGGTGTGAAAGTTCCATTTTGAATTTACTGGTTCAAGAAAATCGGTAATTCAAAACAGTTAAAAAAGCAGGGTCCGACCCGTTTTTTTTTTTTTTTTTTTTTTTATACACTTGGAAAAGTAGTAAGAGTGTTAGTCACAATATTTGAGTTGTAATTGTCCTGGCCCTAAATTTGGGTAAACAACACTGAAATTAAAAGTAACAGTGGTCATAGTCAGTTCATGAATTGCAGGAGTCGTAGAATAAGTTCATTTTTTTTTCTTCCCTTATAAGGTCTATATAAAATAAGAGCATATGCAAGTGATCTGAATAAGCATAGTACTCCCCCTCAGTAGATTTATATAATCTATCAATACTAATTGGTAGTAAGATCCTTGTTATATATCATCGTCAATTTGTGATGCAGTGAATGTATCTCCTAGCGGTATATAATCCGGAATGTGGCGATAAAGCATCGGCCGAGTATTGCAGGTTGTGATTGTATGTACGTCTTGTAATTAATATTATGTATAAGAATGTAATTAGGAAAAATTGTCTATGTATCTTTTATATGTTATGTGAAACGTTTTGAATAAAGATTATAAAAAAAAAAAAAAAAAAAGCAGGGTCCTACCCGTTTCAGTGTCCCTGTGTAATGTGATGGGACAAAACGGCATTGAAACGGTAATACCTTTCAGACAGCAGTTAAACGGGTAATATACCGGTACTTATGTATTATCTGGGCTCCCATGTTAAATGCACCCCATTTTTTCATACCCCTACTATCCAACTACGCATGGAGATGATTTTATATAGTGTGGCGAGCGCAGCGAGCCACCGTGCCCGAAGCGTGGCGAGCGCAGCGAGGGGACGCGGTCTCATAAGAAAAACGGGAGCCCAGATATTACATAAGTACCAATATACCATTTAAGATATGCAGTGTGAAAGGGGTTAAGGCTGTCTGACCAATTTTTAAAAACATTTTAAATTACCGGGTCAATGCCGTTTTTGCGATGTGAAAGCTGCATAAATTTCACGCTCTATGTTTATTGAATTTTTTTCTTCAGACTGTGGCTGAAGCTTTTTATCACCTTAATCGATTAGACTTGTTTTTATATTTTCAACTGAATAGCAAGAGCGGATCTACTATAAAACTCATGAAGCTTAAGCTTCAGTTCCCCTAACTCCATATAGTTCTTGAAGCAAAAAAAACCCCACCACGCTATCCCCCTGCCTTAGCGCCAAGGCCCTGCACCCGGCAACCCAGCATGTTAGTAGCCGGCGCCGGAGACGTCAATAGAAAAGCGGGGGGGGGGGGAGGGGGGTCGCGGCAGAGGAGAGGCGATGAAGCTGGCTGAGTTCAGCAATTAACTCAGCAGCGCTGACCGGCTCTAAACAGTGGCAATCCGGAGAATTTTTCGGGCTTGCAAGACTGGGCACTGAGACACAACCTGAACAAAAATCTCGGGAAGGGGTTAATGAGTGAATTTTGCAATAAAATCAAGAGTTTTTTTAGTGTGTATTTTTAAAATAAGGTTATTTTAGTTATACATATCATCACATTTCTCACTTGTGCTTATTACCACAAAAAAAAAAATCTGAGTTCAACCGCTTATGATTTTGAGGTTTTTCATTCTCTGATATCTTCAAGTGGAAATACCTGAACTGAAAAGATTTTACTACCAACTTTAGGTGGGACAGTGTGTATCTGTTCTCAGTTTGTGTATCTAATTGATCCCAATTGAGAGCGCTAGTTTAAAGCCTTCCTTTTCTAAATTGTATTCTCATTATGTGGTGACTACTTTGTTGAAATTCAACTGCGCCATTTTAAAGGACAGGCTCTTTCACCGTGGATTCTTCAGATCTATCCTCTATGAAAAGCAATTGGGCAGGATGAAGGTCTGGTAGGGTAAGTAAGGGTTCAACCTCCCAAAGTCAGCTGTGATATCATTACCACTTTCTCCCTAAACTTTGGTTGTATAAACCATTTATAAATCACTGTCATAGATACTTATGTTACGTGTTTCACTGCAATCCAGGGCGTAACTACTATAGGTGCATGGGGTGCAGCTGCTATGGGGCCCAGAGCTGAAGGGGGGCCATCTTTACTGTGTAATTTATATGTTGTATATACACTGATCAGTATTAGTTGGTACATCAGGGTCATTACAAACCTTTGCTATGGGGCCTACGAATATCTAGCTACACCCCTGACTGCAATTGAAGCTTCATGCCCTGTGTTGTGAACCTGCTTGGTTTTCCACATGCAGATGGTAATTAAGGGGCAAATTTATTAAGCTCGGTGAAGTGATAAAGTGTCTGTTTTTTTTCAACGGCCAATCAACTCCTAACTGTGAAGTTACAGGCTTGGTTTGAAAAATGACAGGTAGGAGCTGATTGGACGGTGATAAAAACCAGACACTTTATCACTTCACCGAGCTTAATAAATCTACCCCTGAGTTCCTTTAGATTTGCAGTTTTGGCAATTGCAGTAAATCTAACTGGCTGTCACACTTTATATAGAACGTCAGACCTGACTATATGTTAGGTTATGATAATGAGTTAAATGAGCATCCGATTCCTTTATGTAAAAAGCTGTATCAGCTCAAGGAGTTATTTTTAATTTCTTTAATTGCCCTTTGACTTTCATCATGATAAAATAAACACTCAGCACACTTGAAAAGGAAACATATGCTCAATAAAAAAAAAGAAGAAAACTATAATCTGCAACATTTAATCCTAATGAACTAATGAATGCTTCCACTTTTTAAGATTACACTGCCTTTTAGACAAGAGATAAATCAATGGAGTCTTCCATGCTGTAACGTTCCTGCTACTTGCAAAGATTAAAGCACTTGTCCATGGAAGACGAAATGCACAGTGACACTGAGCTATAATCCAAAAGTGGCACAACCTCAGGGTATGTGCGCTTGTCTTGCATTGTAGTCTTTTATAAGGTCAAAGCACAAACCGGAGGATGAACCACTGTAGTAGGTTATTGATGAAGAATCTCAATTCTGTGGGTTGAATTTCTGAATCATTTCAAAGGTTGCATTCAAGTTACATTAAATAGTATGTTCAAATACATTTCTACAATTGCCTTCAATCTGTTCTTTGGTAACACAATGAAGGAAGATATACATTTTGTCAACTGAAAGGAATCTTCAGCTTATTTTCTTCCCCTTCAGGAATGACATTAATAGCAATATATATATATAGTTGTAAACATATTTTTATTTGAATTTTCAATCAATAATAATTCATAAAAATTGTGATACACAGAATTTGGGGTTTCAAAATAAAAAAAAGCCTTTCTGATCTTTAGATGGTTCATTTTCATTTATTTTCTAGATAAACATTTTAAATAATTTAAATAATATTAACCTGGAATTTTAAATATGAGAAGAGGAATTGAACATATGGCAAATAAAAATAAACAGAGGTTCACTAAAGTAGGGATGATGAAATATATATATATTTTTTAATGAATAAGACCTTGGTCGATTGCTCTTTTGCATTCATGGTGAGATACAGTGGCACCAGTGCCCATATAATTAACAAGTACCTTCCTTTTTTTATGAATTGAAAGAACACTATTGATACAGTCCGACATGGAAATAAATGCTTCATTGTGATAAAGCATTTTAAAGCTTCTCTTCTGGCAATGTCATCTGACGTTTGTGTGTGTTGTGCAGAATTCCACCTATTATTTTTGTTCTACCTGGAAACCCCTTATTATTTTTGTTCCTCTTGGATTGCTCCCTTTTCATACCTCAACCACATCATGGAGCAAAAAGAATTGCTAATATTATAATCTGAGCTCTATTTTAAAAGAAAGGTATTGCACCCCAGCGCTGAACTAAAAAAAAAACGTACAGTATAAGAATATAATTGTAAATAAATATAAAATGAAACCCAACTCTGTGTCACTAAAGCTGTTCCTTCTTGTCTCAGTCCCAAATTGACTTATTATTATATCAGATATCTATATATCATGATGATTGTCTCATTATACAGTATATGCAGATCAGTTTACCCAGGGAAACTGTAGCACATAGACTTCACAGGCTTCAATCAGTAGAGGTGAAGGATAGCGGTGTGCCAATAAGAGATTGTAAAGTATTCTGCTGCGGAGGTTACACTGACACTGCTATACACGCACATAGGGGTTACCCCAACATACTGTATGTATGTTAATAAAAGCATAAGGCCTGATTCAGACCTGATTGCTCATCTGCAGAGTTGCAGATGAATGCAAGTAGTTAGCCTGTTCCCAGACAGAAAAAAAACAAACCTGTGTAAATATCGGTATCCAGTCTGACATCCATACGCAATTCACTCTGCTACTAAGACTGAGACTAATTGAGGCTGGATCTGATGTCACATACCTTCCCTTAAACGCCTAATGGCACGTGTCCATCCCAAACGCATCTTCCTGTCAGTCAAATTGCAAGCGGATTGCGATTAGATCCTTTCACTATTTTTGTCGCTTTTTTGGTAGACAAGTGAGCAAGCCCTAATCCTACTGTACGGGGTAAGTATGTGCAGTGGGTAGCTGCTGTCACTCACAACCACCCATAGAAGAGCCCTGTTTAGTAAATTGCCAATGCAGGGTCAGTGCTATTATGGGGCTGAGATGATAGTACCACTGTGCATATACATATGGTGTCTCATATTATGCTGCTGCACATCACTTACTAAATTGCATAGGCGAAGAGTGAGTGATATTCCCGAATATTCAGGCACTGATAGAAGGCAGGTGAGAAATAGGCAGATGTGTGTGTCTGGGAGCAAAGTGCTCAGATCCTGTAGCTTGCAGAATAGGATTGAAGAGAAGAGGGGGAGGTGGTTAAGGTTAGGGAAGGAAGTGAACCGGACATTGAGGTCTCTCTGTGGATGATTAGTGACCGGATTCAGGTCCCCACCGCAGGGCCATTTTAATGTATGGTCTTAATGGGCAGCTGTCCAAGGTCCCCCCAGTTTCAGATGTTGTCAAGCAGGGGCGGATTGGGCTGTGGGTATCTGCCTCCTGAACTACTTAGGAGGTAGTAAAGAATTCTGCCTGGTTGCTCTGTGAAATACCCACAATCAGAACAGCCAGAAAGCGTCTTCTTACTGCTCCCCAGCGTACAGCCAGACAGTGAATGGCTGTCAGCATGCTGATTGGTTGATGGCTCAAGCTGTTCACCAATCAGAGTGCAGCATTATCTTACTGCTTCCCAGCCTGCAGACAGACAGTGAAAGGCTGTTAGCATGCTGATTGGTGGACGGCTGGGGCTATCCAATAATCAGAGTGTTGACAGCCATTCACTGTATGGAAGCAAGTGGAGAGATAGTGCGGGACCACAGAAGGGACATGTAATATTTTTGTGGAGGTGCCCCAGTGAATTGCTTTGCCCAGCGACCTACAATTCTGTTAAGATGGCTCTGCTCTGCCATGCACAACAGGAGTCCACTGTAGAGATATTTGTTTTGTCTTGAGGCTTCCTTGGTGTGTGAGTAAGATTTTGGTTGGGCTGAGTATAAATAGTCCACCCCTGGCAGGACAGCCTATCCCCAGGCCGCCACGTTGCCTGTCTAGATGGGATGGTTTATCTGCCATTCATAGGATGGGGCGGGTTGCTATGCGACTCAGAGGTGCCGGGTCTCTCTGGGGGGACAGATGTATTAAGCCTGGATAAGAGATATAATCAAAGGTGATAATGCACCAGCCAATGAGCTTCTGTCATATTTCAAACCCAGCCTGTAAGTTAGGAGCTGATTGGCTGGTGCATTATTACCTTCAACTTTATCTCTTCTCCAGGTTTAAAACATCTGTCCGTGTCCGACGGCTTTGTTTGTTCAGGAGGCGCTGAGTTGCTAAGCAATATACCGGCGCTGAGTCTGGGTATCTGACCCTGTGTTTCCTTGGGAGGCTCCGGGTTGCTAAGCGAGGGCCACTGTCAGTGTATGGCTGCAGCGTCTGGCAATCATATGACGTGGTAGCTCCAGGCATTGGATCTATCACAGTATAATTATATATATTATTTATATAAGGGGGCAATATTGGGCAATTTATATATGACAATTCCTTGTCCCTCTTGTGTCAGCAGTCATATGGCCACTGAAGTGTAGACACATATTAACCTGTTCTGCAAGCATATTGTGAAAGAGAATAATGCAGGCAGATACAATATTTATTCTCTCCATATTAATTTAATGTTATGTTTATCATATTGTGATTGGAGGGCAGGGAGACCGCCCTGGTTCTAGAATGAGAGGCTTCTGTGCCTTTGAGAGGTAGGAGATCTGTAGGAGTGTGGTTTCTTTGGTAACCATTGTGTTGGTAAACATACAGGCTCTTTTAAGAAAGGTCATGCATGGTTTGTCATTCGTAGCATGTTTTCTGAAGTGGTTAATCTCTTCCCTGGAGTATTATCCCACAAAGCAATGCACCAATGGTTTAACTGTGGTGAAAACAATATTATGTTAAGTAAATTACAATAACAGAGACAATACAAAGAAAAGGAAAAAGAAAAAAAAAGAGGAAGAAAAGGGAAATGGGAAAAGAAGAGGAAATAATCCTGTATGATGATATATGTATACAGTAGATTATAATGATATAGATCTATGTGTTGAGGTTTATAGAATGATTTGTTACTTAGGGATGTATGTTGGTTGTTTGTGTAGATTGAAGGAGAGAATAGAATAAGAAGGGATTGTACAAATGGATATCATAAGGTTTTATGATGAAAATGTGTTGTTTGGATTGTAAAAGCTTGTTTACCATCTCGGAATCCTAGTTAGGTTTTTAGGTGTGACGTATTAGGTGTGCCATATTGGTGTATTGATGCCTATTTCTGGGGCTGTCTTTTACAACAAGTGTAGGATAGTGACTAGTTTGTTACTAGTTTCCTAGTTATTATTAGTTTCATCTGTTTTTTTGCTGGAGAGAATAGGGAATCTGTCATAGGAACACTTTTTGTTTATAAATAGATAAAATAGAGAGTTAATTCATTGGTGAATATTGTGAGGTGTATAGTTGTTGTATGATGTAAGTGTAATCAGCAATGGTGGACATTTCATATAGAATTGATTTTATTCAAAAGGAATACTTTATACTATAGCACAGAACACATACAAAAGCAATAAGGACTTACAATATTGAGCTCAAAGGCTATTTGCATGCTTTTTGTACAGTTCTTTGGTGAGGTCTCCTCCTCTTATCTTCAATCTGGTGTTCTGCAGGCAATAGACTTTTAGTCTCGATGCTGAGCCCTGATGTCGAAAGTTTTCGGGTGGTCATGCCAACATATCTCAGTCCGCATTTGCATTCTAGGCAGTAGACAATGCCTTTTGTGTCACAGTGCATAAATTACCTATTTTTATAGTGTCTCCATATCAGTTGATTATTGTATGGTTTTTTTTCACACGGTGGTTGCATGCTTTGTATTTACTCCAGTAAAATTTACCTTTGAACAATGGTTACCATTTAGGAAGTTTCGAAAAGTTACTTTAAATCACTCTGTCTCTTAGGTTACCTGAGCCTTCTGCAGCTAAACTGTGGAGTTTGTATTAGTGTCTTTTTTAGGTCATCAGAAGTAGTGGCCAGTGACTGCCCACAATGTTTTGTGCCCATTGTACATGAAGGTGAATGTAAAAAAATGCATCCATTAAAATTGAAACGTCATAATAGCGGACATTCAGAAGGCGCCAATGCACTATCCAGCGACACATGTCATTTAAATTTGTAGCAGTGAGCTGAATGATTCCCGCTAGTCCAGTCACCTTCCGCAGTAACAAACTGAATGTTGTGAGGTGCTGTGACCTGACTGATGCTGGCAACACAAAATGTTTTTTTCTTCTTCTTTGTAGAATGACTCACTTGATTTACAAGAAATCTCATGTTTATACTACTTCAATGGTATTCACTTTCATACCATCCACACAATTCAACAAATATGTCAAATATGTTGACATCAGATCCTTCCATGACTTGACATTTAAAGGCCAACATCTTCATTCATCATAATAAAAAATGTAAAATACAATGCAAGGTAAAACTGTGTATGGATTAAACAGGTTAATTATCTTGTCATTGCTATGTTTCTTATCCTTACCCTGATCAGCCACTTCTACTGGGAGTGTTGCACTTATAATAAATAAAAATGATTATTTTCCTAAACAATGCAAAGATTATTGAAATGCATTTGTTGAACTGTTTATGGGGGTTATTCTGGTTCACTCACAAAGGCAAATTCACTCTCTAATGGACAAAACCATATGTGCTGCAGTGGGGCAGATGTAACATGTGCAGAGAGAGTTAGATTTGGGTGGGGGTGTACGTCAAACTGATATCTAAATTGCAGTGTAAAAAGAAAGCAGCCAGTATTTACTAGAGATGTGCAGTTCGGATTTGACTCGGATTTGCTTGGATTTCAAAGCGATATTTTATTGGCTATCAACAACATGTGACAGCCGATAGCGAATAAGAATCAGATTTGAAATCCAAGTAAATGCGAGCCAAATCCGAACCGCACATTTCTAGTATTTACCCTCCACAGAAACAAAATCTAACTCTCTTTGCACGTTACATCTGCCCAACCTGCAGTGCACATGGTTTGTCCATTAGAGTTATTTTGCCTTTGCATGTGAACCAGAATAACCCCCTGTGTGTATTGAGCTGTCCTCTCCAGTCTGCTAATGCATGCCATCTTTCTTCCTACTGATTACTTCCTACCAATCCTACCTCCAAGTTTTTTCACATGCTGCTCCCTTTCTCTGGAATTCTGTACCTCTCCCCATCAGACTCTCCTCCTCTCTTCAAAACTTCAAATGGGCTCTCAAGACCCACTACGATGGTACTACGATCATGTCTTGTTGGCTAGGCCAAATAGTGTCAACTCAAATCCCCTAGCTACACGTTTCACCTGGGAAGTGTGCAGCAAGAGGTTAATTTAGGGGTCCAAGACAGTTTCTTAAAACTCAGCATGTTCTGGGAGAATTGGCAAGCATGTGATAGACACTAGGTAATACTGGTTTTCCCGGTGCAAACTTGCTCATCTTTTTTTAATCAGCCATATTGCTTCTAGCAAGTATCCCAGCAGAAATGAGAAAGTACACAATACCATATAAGTTGACAGTATGTAATGCTTTACATGAAGTGGCTCAACTGAAGTGGCTCAACAATCTCAACTGATATAATGAAGCAGACACAAATAGAAAATGTTGTTAAAGATTTAGCTCACAAATCAAAATAGTTCTGCTTCACACCATTTCAAATATTATATATGAAGCATAATCTTCGTCAATTATTAAAATGTAAGGTATAGCCAAAATTAGCAGGCATGTCTAGACATGAAAGTAGTCATGTCCCAAGGTAGATGAATTTGTGCTACTGTAGAACATTTTTTTCAGCTACATACATGGCAGGTTCTTCCTTAGAGCAAAGAGAATGAATCAGATTGGAGGACCATGCAACATTTCTGTAGACCAGCTGGATTTCAAAATTGTGATTATGCTATCTGTAGAGTTAAACTGGGTACACACTCAGAACAATTTTAGGCGTTCACCAGAAATGCCAATATTTCACAAGGATGTTGACCAGTGTATGCACCCAGGTCTTTTCTTTCTGCTGCGATTAGATTGTACAACTGTCATGGTCTGTACTAGAACTTCATGTTTGTAGATTCTAGATTTATATTGTTTGGAGTTCTTATCATGTGTGTTTTTATTATGCTATTTTACTCTTATCTGCACTTTGAACCTTGCTGTAACAATTGCATATTTCTCCATTGTGAGACGAATAAAGGAATTCTATTCTATTCTATGTCAGTAAACTACATCATTCATATTCTGTGTTCATAGCGAGTCTCACTTTCGTCAGGTACCGATGTCACAGCTGGGAAGGCAAATTTAAATGCCTGTCTAAATAGCTGTGATGGTAGGACTGAAACATCGAGCGGCCAATCCGTGGTGTATGCGTACAGTATACATGGGATAGAACTTAAAATGTATATATGCTAAAAATGGATACTGTGACAATTAGCTCTGACGTAGTTTTCATGTTAAAATGGCCCATGTTTCAATATTTGATTAAATGCAGTGGTGTAGCATGAAGCTATAGCACCTGGAGCAAGCTCATGTGATGGCGCCCCCCCCCCCCCCCCCCCCTTTTCATATTTTCATGCGTGGTGCCAGCGCCCAGGGGCAAATACAGGAATTTTATAGGGGAGTTTCCATATGTATGTGTGTGTTATATATATATATATATATATATATATATATATATATATATATATATATATATATATATATATATATATATATATATATATATATATATATATATATATTACAGAGCAATGATCTGTGGTGGGGAACAAGTGGCTCATAATCCTTCCCAGAGGAGGGAATACAGACAGGGGTCAGGTAAGTATACTCAACTTCCCCCTAAGCAGCCTAACCCTAACCCTCCCCCCTGCAAGCTATCCCTCCCTAACTGCTAGTACTTAACCCTAATGCCCCACTGTCCAATCCCTAGCCCCCCTCTTTTAAGTTCCTGAACCTCCTCTCCCCACAGCCTAGATCCAAGATCATATTAAATTCTAAAAATTAAAGGGTCATTGTTTTTTGCATAAGTCACTTTTTTTATATTATCAAGTGCACAACATAATTTATTTATACATACCCAACACACAGCATACATAGATACATATACACACACACAACAAATACATACATACATACATACATACATACATACATACATGCATACAAACAAACAGGCATAAGACATATACACACATACACAACACACCAGACATACACATAAGACACACAGCATGATCCATACATAACACACCTCATACATACACACAACATACATACATACATACATACATACATACATACATACACACATATATGATACACACAGCATATATACATACATAGCTTACAAGTAAGCATACACAAACAACATAAACAAAGCACATACCAGCAGATGATGAGGACAGGATGAGGTTTCTGTAGCTGCTACTCAGTAGCTCTCTCCCTGCTGTGTCACCCGGAAATGAACTCACTGCAGAGAGGAGCAGGCAGCTGTTCTCTCGCAGTGTATATGTGCCGCGGAGGTCTCCCCAGCCTGTCTCCGTCTCTGGGGGGGGGGGGGGGGGGTTAGAGGAAGGAGGGCTTGGGGTGAGTACCCCCTGGGCTCCCCCTTAATCCATGTCTGGAGCGCAGCCACAGTCAGTGTTATAGACACTGAGATAGCGCTGGATTTCATCTCAGCTCAACAGGGGAAGTCAACTAAGCTCAGCCCGGCTACTGCCTGTCACTGCTCTGCATCAGGTGGTTTGCTAAAGGAAGCCACCTGACGCGGAAGCGCTGAGAGCTGTACAGGCAGTAGCCGGGCTGAGCTTGGATAACTTCCACTGTGGGTAAGCTGCGATGACAGCCAGCGCTAGCTCAGTGTCTAGTATAACACTGACTGGCTGCGCTGGGTTTTTCAGGGACATAATGGGTCTTTCTTGTGGCTGCAGGCAGCCACAACATTAATTGAAATCCCCTGTGTGCGCCAATGCGAGGTGCTGCCGCCCGGAGCACAAGCTCCGCCGGCTCCACCTTAGCTATGCCTCTGATTAAATGTACAGTATGTATGTAATTGAATTGCATTTTAAATAGCTACAGACCCACTTACCGCCCATGAGAAAGAAAGTGAGAATGAATATTGAATACAGATGCTTTGGACAATTTGTTCATATCTAGCAATTGTGGCAAAATCTGTTCATGTTCCTAGAGTAGAAGCTAAATGTAAAGATGGATATTTAAAATTCTTAATGCCTAAAATATTCAGAAAACCCTCTTACTAGTGTCAAGCACTAGGTATAGATTTACTAAGTGCTGCTACATCTATTTTTATTTTTATGCCTGATTGGAAACTGACTATTCCCTACCTTCAGCAGCAACTGCTAGAACGACAACTTGACAAATGCCCGAGGCTGGCCGTGTTGGTTATTTGCTTTCTTTAGATTTACTAAGTGGTGTATTTAGCAAGTCACTGCTTATTGATTATTTTTACCTTCAAAGCTTAATTCTAGCCCCTAGATCCACCAAATCTTAAAAGACAACTACCAGATTTTTTAAGTGAATGGGAGATCCAGCCATAGGCACTCCAGGGAAACTTTTCAAAGGTTATATTGAGAAAAAGCACACCAACGTTTTGGAGCACTGGAGCTCCTTTGTCAAGGTGAAATAGTGTAACGGGGTACATATAGGGGTAAGTTATCATTTTTAAGCTGCTTCTCTCCTGTGTATTTGCTGCCCTGAGGACGGGGGAAACCCTGAAAGCACTAGGCGCTTAATACCCATGCTTTATTCCTAAGATGTATTGATGTCTTCATTTTGAGTGCCTCCCGCTTCCTGGATTCTATATATATATATATATATATATATATATATATATATATATATATATATATATATATATATATATATATATACACACACACACACAGTGAGCACATTACAGCAGTTAAACACAGATTCGGTCCAGGTTTTGGTTTGACCTTAGTTATCAACTACAAGTTGATTATTAGCACCTGTAAGCTGCCTTTAGGAATGGCTTCCATGGACAGGCCAGATACTCCTGATGCTTGGCTAGTTGGCCAGGTGATAGGATGGGGGTTGTGATTACCGTAGGATTCATTGGACTGTTAACTAGGAATGTTCCTCTGATTGTGGAATGCAAAGCTGTAACCTTCAGATTCACTGAGGTGGACTCTAGCTGTGCACACTCCCTCTGGACTTCATTATTGTGTGGGTCTCATACCACTGAGCCTATCACCTTTTGTTTCTGGAGAAAATCAAGCTATTTTGCTTCTGTTGGAGTTTGCCTATCTGGTTATCTATGAGAAACTCTATCTGGATATATATTTTTTATTTAGATTGACATAGCTGTATCGGTCGCTCTGTTGCTCCTGATGAAGTTGCCCCTGATGAAGTCATGAGAATGACGAAACGTGTTGGGATTTCCACCATCAACCCACCAGAGTTGTGTATACATTTGTGAATATCTTTTGAGCAATTCATCTACCCACCAGAAGTGGCATATTGTTGTAACACTTGTTTTTATTTGTTACACCCGATATAGGGTGATTCATGTGAAATTTCAATCTTAATCCTTTTGTATTAAATACAATTCTTTTATCTAAATTGCTGTGTTATTCTAGCGCCCTCTGAAACCCCCCTTTCTTTCTCATTTCTATTTCCTGGTTCCTATCTAACAGAGAATCCCTCGGAGGTGCTGCTTCCAAAAACTCTGAGCGCAGAGAGGGGACCCCCATACCTTGTTATTTATATATATATATGTATATACATATATACATATATATATATACATATATATATATATATATATATATATACATATATACATATATATATATATACATATATATATATATATATATATATATATATACATATATACATATACATATATACATATATACATACATATATACATATATATACATACATACATATACACAGATACACAGATACACACATACACACATACACACATACACACATACACACATACACAGATACACACATACACAGATACACACATACACAGA
Organism: Crinia signifera; assembly: GCF_055691185.1. Classification (NCBI taxonomy): domain Eukaryota; kingdom Metazoa; phylum Chordata; class Amphibia; order Anura; family Myobatrachidae; genus Crinia; species Crinia signifera. The sequence goes on from NC_139217.1 coordinate 85,917,705, forward strand.
TACACACATACACAGATATATACATATACACAGATATATACATATACACAGATATATACATATACACAGATATATACATATACACAGATATATACATATATACACAGATATATACATATATACACAGATATATATATACACAGATATATATATATACATAGATATATATATATATATATATACATAGATATATATATACATAGATATATATATACATACATAGATATATATATACATAGATATATATATATATATATATATATATATATAGATATATATATAGATATATATACATATATATATATATATATATATATACATAGATATATATATATACATAGATATATATATATACATAGATATATATATATACATAGATATATATATATACATAGATATATATATATACATAGATATATATATACATAGATATATATACATAGATATATATATACATAGATATATATATATACATAGATATATATACATAGATATATATATACATAGATATATATATATACATAGATATATATATACATAGATATATATATATATACATAGATATATATATATACATAGATATATATACATAGATATATATATATACATAGATATATATATACATAGATATGTATGTATGTAGAATTCTGCTGGTCTCTACAGAAGGAAAAGAAGCTCTCTGGAGGGCACTTTCTATTTTTCCGGGAGATAATTTATCGCAATTCCGGTTACAATTTACTGATCGACTAGAGAGGCTATCAGAATTCCTTTTTTCGGTGGACACTTAGGCATTTCTAACTAAAATAATCTGCAATGTATATGGGAAATCCTTAAACTAAATAGGATCAAGGAAATTATCTCTTCATACAATCGTTATAACATACTTTAATAGGAATTTACGCAGTTAAGCAGTAGATTTCACCTATTGAAGATTGATACAACTTATTCCCCTGATAAAGTCTCTGTGAGACGAAACGCATTGGGATGTTACCTACTCGTTGTTTTATACTCTTATCCACTGAAGATTAATAAATGAATATTGGAAGAATTCCCTTCTTGCTTCTTTGGATCTGAAAATTGGATATTGTATCAGGACTATATTACATTTGTGTGAAAGGCGCCACTCCACTATTGTGTAGTATATATATATATATATATATATATATATATAGAAAGCAAGAATTAGAGAGCGCTTGAGCCACCAGCTCAGACTTCCACCAATAGCAGTTAAATGTAATGCAATACAAATAGTAATTGTAAAACCAGTGTGTTTTTTATTAAAAAAAAATTATTTTCTCAAGTATCACATCTGGAGATGGTATTTCTTTTGGAAACGAATAGTCAAAAACCCAACGCGTTTCGTCTTTACAAAGACTTCATCAGGGGTTTAACAATATTCATAATTATAACGCTTGTACCGGCGTGTAATTTCTTCAGTACTCCAAAACTCCTAATATTCCCCTCAAAGGGGTATCGAAGAAAACGCAAGCAATGGAGCGTGATATCTTCCAAAAGAGGGAGGGCCGGAATGACTTTCCCCTCACAAGTGGGATACTTTTTGTATCAAAATGTGCCTGTGTGGGGCTTAAGAATGCAAAGTATCGATCAATTTCTTCAACCAATCAGTGTGTCTGCAGACAGTTCTGTTCCTATTTGCTCCACACAGATCAGAATTTTGAACTGTGATTCTCTACTCCACACTGTCACATATTTATTTAACCAGCGGACAGTAGACATGTAAAATCGCTTGGTTGGATTGGATAAACTATATTGGACAGTCGTTTTAAATTGGACCAAGGTATCAGTCAAACATTTGCCCGTGCCATAGTTGATTGGTTGAAGAAATTGATCGATACTTTGCATTCTTAAGCCCCACACAGGCACATTTTGATACAAAAAGTATCCCACTTGTGAGGGGAAAGTCATTCCGGCCCTCCCTCTTTTGGAAGATATCACGCTCCATTGCTTGCGTTTTCTTCGATACCCCTTTGAGGGTAATATTAGGAGTTTTGGAGTACTGAAGAAATTACACGCCGGTACTAGCGTTATAATTATGAATATTGTTAAACCCCTGATGAAGTCTTTGTAAAGACGAAACGCGTTGGGTTGTTGACTATTCGTTTCCAAAAGAAATACCATCTCCAGATGTGATACTTGAGAAAATAATTTTTTTTTTAATAAAAAACACACTGGTTTTACAATTACTATTTGTATTGCATTACATTTAACTGCTATTGGTGGAAGTCTGAGCTGGTGGCTCAAGCGCTCTCTAATTCTTGCTTTCTCTATTTCTAATACTGCCTCCCACTAACAGGGGGGGTTTTAGAGTAGCTGCTCACACCACGAGGGCGCACTTGGGGTCATTCTTTTGATATATATATATATATATATATATATATATATATATATATATATATATATATACACACACACACAGTGAACACATTACAGCAGTTAAACACAGATTCGGTCCAGGTTTTGGTTTGAGCTTAGTTATCAACTACAAGTTGATTATTAGCACCTGTAAGCTGCCTTTAGGAATGGCTTCCGTGGACAGGACAGATACTCCTGATGCTAGGCTAGTTGGCCAGGTGATAGGATGGGGGTTGGGATTACTGTAGGATTCATTGGACTGTTAACTCTGATTGTGGAATGCAAAGCTGTAACCTGTCACTACTGAAATCCATGTGAATGGCCTTACTGCTATCAGAGAAATATTCTACTGTTAAAAAAAACAGTGTTTAGTGATTAAATGGACAGAAAAATTGCTAAAATATTATTTGCTGGGGTGAGAGTTTTGGCTTATTACAGATCATGCACCCTTAAAATGGATGTATATGAACAAAGAAGTAGATGCTCATGTGACTCGCTGGTTTTTGGCCTTGCAGCCAATTCATTTTGAAAAGTAGCATTGCCCTGGGAGGCATCACTTAAACTCAGATGTCCTTTCCAGGAACGTTGTGGTTCACAACCCTGTGGTGAATCTAGGCTAGGAGGAGGAAAAGGGAGAAGAAAGGGAACTCTGGAGGATGATGTTCTTGGGTGGATGACACAAATAGATATAGGCAAGGCAGATACACTGTAGCATGCCTGAAAATTTGTAGCTTCACCGAGGTGGTTGAAGCTAAGAGGGAAGGAGTGTAACTGAGTTAATAGGATTTCCCTGTTCAAGCACAATACAGTAGTTAAACATGGATCCAGTCCAGGTTTATATGTGAGCCCAAGAATCAACTGCAGCTAAGTTAATTAGTAGCACCTGTGAGCTGCCTTAAAGAATACTAAAAGGCCGGATACTCCAGATGCTAGCCTAGCTGGCCATGTGATGGCTGTTGGTCTGGGAGTACTGAGTATTGATGGATTTATTGGACAAGGATTGTTACGCTGACTGTGGAATGCAATGCTGTAACCTGTCACTGCTGAAATCCATGTGAATGTCCTAACTGCTATCAGAAAAATAATAGTGCTTTTTGAGTTTTTACCCAGACTATGTGAACCTGCACTCAGTCAGCACTCCAGGCCAGAGAGCAGCTGTCAGCAAGAGGTGACAGATATCTTATCATGAGATAGGAGAATATGTACCTAGCTCAGTTCTGCCCCACCCCCAGACATCCCATATTATAGGGTGCATAACTTGATATAAGTAATTTGAAAAATGTCATTAGTTTTCTAAAAGATAATTCCTGATGGCTGTATCAGTTATTTTTAAATCCACTATAAAATGTACAGAAGCATCAGAGGCTATTTGAGTTATTGAACAAAATTGGTTCCCTCACTGTATAACTGAACCCCAGGTTGACATATAAACACAATTTAATATTTTTTACCTGAATTTTATAATAAGAAACTTTTGGTCTAGGGATACCATGTAAAACATTCTGAAAATATACAGAGCTGAGCTTCAAAGAAGTAGTAGTAAGTCAGACATTACTGGAGAGCAACAGTTACTTGCACAAGTGCAAGCAGAACTCAGCAGTCCCTACTGCCTTCGGACTGCTTGGGGATTGATCTCAATTCTCTAAGTTAATTGCTCTAGGATCTTTAAATGGTAGAAAAGACTGTACGGCACAATCTGCTGCTAACTGAATCTGCCATTACAGTTGACTCAACAACTATAAATCTGTTTACACAATTTACAATAACCCACTTTCATCCCCCGATGTCTTCTTTTATTTAGCATAATACTATATTACTGTAATTGTAAAGTGACTAAATGCATCTGATAACATCTCACAATGGATCTTTGCATAATTTTTTTTCCAATAAAATAAAGTTCTTCCTTAGCTTGCAGTGTTAAAATTCATTTAAAAAAATGACACAGACATTAACATGATATAGCATTTTATTGCATAAAAGCATTCTGGAATACATGATAGCACTTAAGACTTGATAAAAAAAAATGTAAATGGTCAAAAACAACTAAAATGTTTCCACATTGATCAAAAGACAATTTCCATAACTGTATTCAAGGCTTACACATGTGATGTTACAGAAGTTGTGAATGTTTAAGTCCATGTAGAAAAGTGAATGATTTTCCAGGCTACAAACCTGCCAAAATCTTAGTACACTTAGTCAAAAAAACATCAAAATAATTTTTTTTTTTCAAATAAGGCAAATAGACACAAATTAAACCATTGACAATGTTAGTGCCAGAGATGAGTGAATTTGTGTAAAATTTTCTCAAAAACATCGTTTTGTGTTGGTACAGAGGTGCAAAGTTCTGATACAATCTTCAAATTATGTATTTGAAATTTTACTGAATTTATCATTTAAGGCTGGGTACATAACTAACTGACCAACCTGTCAACCAGCTTGCCAATTGATTAAGCAAACACACATACCAATCAGCTACATGATATGCCTGACCACAAAGTTGTGATGTCGTTGGTGGTTCCTTTAACCAGCTTAACCGAATATTTGGCCAACCGAACACAGCCAGATATATTGTCATTTGCAGTGCCGCAGAAAAGAAGTGATGGGTGCAATGAAATGAGTTTGGCAGTAGTGAGGGATAATGGCAAACTCTGATTTTTTTAAAGGGTCAATTGTTTAAACAATGCATTAGATCCTGCCCCATATGTCTGTAAACAACTTAATTCACAGATATATTGCACACGAGACGATGCACTTATGATATATGGTTGGCCAGCTTTACAAATGATATATTGTATAGTATGTACCCAGCCTTAGGATACAGCTAGAACAAAGCTCATAAAACTATGCTGTAAGGTTTGTTTGTAGCCGAAACTGGAAATAAGTCAACCTTCATGGGCAAATGAGAGTAACATTTAATGGAAGTGTTTTGAAACTCTCTCTATCATCTCTATCCATCATTGATTCCAACAAGAGGAATTCCATCTTTCATTTCCAAAATACAGAGCAAATATATTACACCACAGGTAAGGACAAAACATATTTAAAAGACAGAGCAAATCTGCCATTCTTGTTCAAAATGATAACATCACATTTGCACAGTATATATGTCAGATTGTTATAGGTCATTGTAAACAAATATTATTACGATCCTTGGCAATGTATTGGCATGCATCCTAAATTATTTAAAATTGCTATGAAAAGTCTGTACTTCCTCAGGCACCTACAGCGTGTTGTAGATGGTTTAACCACATACTGTACTATAGCTGCCAAAATCTTATTCCTGTGTTCAAGTATTTTTGTAAAACATAGAAGCAGATAAAGTGCAAAGTCTGTAAAGTTTATAAGCAGTGGTTAGGCCTCTGTGGAGAACAAATAATATATACAGTCAATATATTTCAACAATCAGATATCCTTTAGTTCACAAAATGTTGTAGACTCAGTTGTTATTTTATTCATGTTATACTATTTTCTTTCTATCTGAAATGTACACAATTTCACAAATAAAAAAATGTATCTCGGTCCTTCGTAAAAACGTCCCAGATAGGTTTTGTGTATCCAGTGCAGAATAGATAATTAGATGTTTAACTTTGGCTAAAATACATTTCTTGTGAATACTCATGGCTTAGCATGACCAGCATTATTCTCAGTACATTCTACTGGTTTGATATAGTAGGGCAGTTTATGTTCAAAAACACACACACACAAGCAGGGGCGTAACTAGATATTCATAGGCCATAGCAAAAATTTGTAAGGGCCCCCTATTTAGCAACTGATGGCGATAAATGTTTGTAAAACATATTACTTAGACCAGGAGTTCCCAATCTTTTTCGAATCGCGGCTCCCCAGAGTATCAGAATCTTTCCGCGGCACCCCTAGGCCCCCCCAAAAATATATAAAATGAAGTAGATTTTGTTTATATGTGATTCTTAGGTGCAGTTATGTGTTAAAGGGCAGGATTTGCTTCTGATTGTACACATATTGTATGATTGGCAGCCACCAGCACTGATTTTGTCCATATATAATTGATCATAAATAATTTGAATCGGTCCTGGAGCACCAACCCGTGGCACCCCTGCAAGTGTCTCAAGGCACCCCAGGGAGCCACGGCACACAGTTTGGGAACCACTGACTTAGACAGTAAATATTGGCTCCCTTCAGCTCTGGGCCCCATAGCAGCTGCACCCCTTGCACCTATGGTAGTTACGCCCTTGCACACAAGCACAGATGTTGCCATTGTAGGTGACACAGTAATAATAGAAGTGCATTTGCCAATGCTACTCAGAGGAAATGGAAGAGTGAATGGTCAATCAATTATACTGAAGCATGTACAGTATGTGTATAACTGCATACAAAAGTACTGTACATCTGTGTCAACGTGCTTGTATGTTATAGTCAGATGGTTGAATATGCAGTGTGTAAATCTGCACATAAAAGGGAATGAAGCTAATTTACAGAATAATTTCCTATTTGTACAAGACCAAACTTTAGGCTGATTGCAAAGTTACAGACATTTACTAATGTGCCCTGGATCTCTTCATTAGAGGTATTTTATTGCAGTATGACATTTGGCATGAGTTTATGGCCGGTAAATGCCAATAACAGGTGTGACGGTAACTTTAGCATCATAAAAATATATGTATTAAAGGAGAAATAGAATCAGAAAAGTATTTGAATAAATATCCTTTATCTCTTGCCTAGGGATCAAATTTGTAATGGAAAATACTTTTTCTAGGGATCTCTACTCTATGCAAGGGATACCGTATCTGTCACTGTTTGATATTTAAGGTTCACTCTGAGTGCCAGCCCATCAATCCTTTTCCAGTGTCTTGAGATTATCTGTTCAGCAGGAGACCATATGGAAGGAAGCATCAATCAGTTTGAGTGGTCAGGCACAGACAACTGCTAATCTTAATTCAGAGACAGTCAGCGATTGTCTCCGCTCAGATGCTGGGTCCCAGTAGTAGCCATGAGAATACCAGAAATCTTAGGTACAAAGAAGAACAGTGTACATAGTTGAATGTATTAGGGCACAAGGTAATGGTCACACATCAGTTAAAAAAATAATGTTCGGGCAGATTTTCCATGTAAGAAAATATATATTTGCTAACACGATCCAATTTCATACTGTGTCCACCTTAACTTGATTATTGTTTGTCAGCATTGGTGACGGTTTGCTTTTGTTCTTCTCTGCTCCATCATTTGAACTTTCTTGAAAGAATAACTTTGCAGTACAAATGGAAATGATAATCCTTTTGTATTCCCTCCTGAAATTTTGGTTCAAAAGACCGTAGATAATAGCATTAAGGCAACTATTGAAATATGCCATGTAGTAACTACCAACAAACAACCATTCTGGGATTCTGGGTAGAATTGTGTTCGGATTCACTGCAACAGCCAGACCTATGAAGTTCAAAGGAGCCCAGCAGACGGCAAACAACACAAAAACCACAAACATTGTCAAAAAGTTTCTGAAATCATGAGGTTTCAGTTTGGGTTTGTTATCTGGCTTTACCCTACGTCTCACTTGAATGACCAAGATCCATATGCGTAAGTAGCAAAAAGTTACTATGGTAATTGGGAGTATAAAATGGAAAAACACCACTGCTATTGTGTATGCTGAGCTCACCGACTGTGTAAATGTGCAGGAGTAGATCCGCGCATCATATTGTAATGATCCGACAAATAAATTTGGCACAATGGCAACGAATGTTAGCACCCAAATAAGAATCACATAAAACAATGAATTTTTGTCACTGTACAACTTGTCATATTTGAGGCTATGACAAATGTAACAATAGCGGTTGATTGCAACTCCAGCGATATTGAATATAGATCCTATAACGCTTATTCCCATCAAGAATCCACTGATTTGGCAGTGGAGGTATCCAAGATTCCATCCTTTTCGAAATATTGATGTCAGTACCAAGGGATATGGGTATATGGCCACCACCAAATCTGCCACAGCCAGACTTACGACAAATATATTTCCTGCAAAATAGAAAACAAGTATATTACTTACTGCTTTACATGATACTTAATGTTGACAGAGATCCACCAACTTAATTTAATGGAGAGCTATTAAATAACCACTGTACAATATTGTTATACTATTTGTGGTACTTGTGTATTTTGGCGGCGCCCATCGCATCGCATACCATAACGCATGCGATGGTATGCGATGCAACGCGATTTCGTGCCACAGTGTACGATGGCATACAATTTTCAAATTGTATGCCATTGTACATGGCATACAATGCCATACGATGCGATGCGATTAAACATTGTATAAGCACCCTAATGGGTGCTTATACAATGTTAAGCACCCTAATGGGTGCTTACAATGTTAAATGCACCCCCACGCCACCCCCCCCCACTATAAACGTGAACCCGAAGCGTGGCGAGCGCAGCGAGCCCGTGTGTGGCGGCGGTACGCGTCCTAGGACCTTTTCATACCCCCACTATCCACGTCAGCGTGGAGTTGAGAATAGAAAGTGTGGCGAGCGCAGCGAGCCACCGAGCCCGAAGCGTGGCGAGCGCATCGAGCGCCGCGAGGGGACGCGGATACCTTCACAGGTATCCGCGTTCCCTGGCGGGCTTCACAGGTGTCCGCGTGGCGAGCCACGCGAGTGGACGCGAACACCTGTGAAGCCCACCAGGGGACGCGGATACCTGTGAAGGCATCCGCGTCCCCACGCGGGGCTCGCCACGCTTCGGGCTCGCCACACTTTCTATTCTCAACTCCACGCCGACGTGGATAGTGGGGGTATGAAAAGGTCGTAGGACGCGTACCGCCGCCTTTCGCGGCCTCGCTGCGCTCGCCACGCTTCGGGTTCACGTTTATAGTGGGGGGGTGGCGTGGGGGTGCATTTAACATTGTAAGCACCCATTAGGGTGCTCAAAAGCACCCTTTAGGGTGCTTATACGATTTTTCATCGCATAGGGGGTCAAAATCGCGTTGCATCGCATCGCATGCCATCGGGTACATGGCATGCGATGCGATGTGTTCATCGAACGATGCTGAAATCGGGCGCCGCCAAAATACACAAGTACCCTATTTGTTTTAATAGAATACTGCATGATAGATAGATAGGCAGATAGATAGATAGACAGACAGACAGACGGGAACATTTACTAAGATGTGTATTCTACTTCATATGTGATGTTGCTATGGGCAACCAATCAGAATCTACCTCTTATTTTTTTAGCACCCTCTAGAAGATAGTAGACAGGATCTGACTGGTTGCCCATAGCAACATCACATGTGAAGTAGAATACACATCTTGGTAAATTTCCCCCAGAGCCTCTACATTGTACATGTTCAATCTTACAAAGAAATACTCTACTACTTATCCACTGTTCTCTGTCATCAATTGAGTTCAGCACTCTCTACCTTCACCAGTGCTTTTCCAATTTTTGGATCTCCCCAGCCCACCTGAACAGAGTCACTCCCAACTTCCATTCTATAAACGGCCCCCTTAAAATCTTTTCACACTTACCTACCCTACTGCTCTCTCCACTGCCCCTTTCTCTCCTTTCACTAAGCCACTATAATATCAGCAACATACTGAATTAAAACTGCTGCACTCCCTTGTCTCACTCTGCCATTGCCTTCCATTCATTTCCTCCTACTTATTGTCTCTAGACCTGATTTCAATATGTACAGTATGACATTGCCATAGAGAAGCGACTGTGCAATACCGTACACATAACATGCTAATGTTGTAGGAGGCTCCATGTAGGAAAAAGAAACCTCCTGCCAGTAGAGTATGTGCGATACGAGTCCAAAGATGCAGCATCAGATCACCATCATGACCATCGATCGTGATGGTCACAGACCTCAGTGAAGCTTACTTGGTGAAAACTGACCATCAGAATTCTTCTGCCTGTTTAGTAAATAGACCCCAAAAGTACCAGTTGACCAGCCCAACTGTCATTTTTTAAATACAGCCTATGATATGGCAATTAGCACTTTATTAGCAGGTACTTTGGGTACAATTCTATTTGAATTGCACAGGGGAGTAATTTTAGAGACATTTGTAGCCTCTGTGTGCGAGCGGGCATGGCACATTGATTATTCGTCGGCTGCTGGCACACAGCAGGCATTCCCATGAAAGCGCTGGGTGTTCCCATGGAAATTTGCCTGTGGCGCGGGGTGCTCACAGATGTAAAACACCAGAGAGGTGTCTTACATCTGTGAGCGCTAGCTAGGCCTTATACTGAGTAGAATGCAATACTGATGTTCTCAGGGGCGTAACTACCATAGGTGCAGGGGGTGCAGCTGCTATGGGGCCCAGAGCTGAGAGGGGCCCACTTTGCCTGTCAAACTATCATGTGCTGTATACATTTTTCAGCATTAGGGGATAAATAGGGGCCCTTACATACTTTTGCTATGGGGCCCACATGTATAGAACATCATAAGTCTTTTTTCTGATGCCAGAAGATGTCTTATGTTGTTTTATGGGAGTGTTGTGGGCGTGTTGCTGATCTGGTTGCAAATTTGAGTTTAAAAATGACAGTAGCTGATTGGTTGGCACTTTGTGCCTGATTTAGACCTGCTCACCAGGCTGCGTATATTTGCTGCCTAGCGAGCAGTTAACCGCCACCTGAATTCACAACCCCCCGCGCCAAGTGAATCCCTGCAACATGATGTAAGCGGATGTGTACGCTTACACATCCTCACGCACGTGGCCGCGCGGAGGCGGTTATTCGATGGTGAGCATGATTTTTCCTCTGTTTGGTATGAAAAGTAAGCCTAGACTTACTTTTCATATAGCCGCTTTCCACCGAATTGGGGACAGGTGATGACATCTTGGGAGTCAGCTGTCCGCCCCAAGCAGGCATGGGCACATTTATGTTCGCAGGGGTACGCACAGCATTTCCAGGGGCGTGCACACCATTTTTGTGGGCATTCCCATAAAATGCTGAGTGGTCCCCTGTGGTCGCCCACTGTCTGCCAATCAGAGACATAACTCTGGGGTGCAATGGAGTCACCTGCCGTCGGGCTCCTGCTCCCAAGGGGGCACCTCTCCACCCCTGCGAGTTTGAATCTGTTAATAGAAAGCCTTTGATATTGCACCAATATTTATCTTGCCTCCGGGCAACTAGGATAAACTTACACCACTGCTGCATCATTATGCGAACTCCCCCGGCGAGTGTATAAATCGCCGAACGCTTTCGCTCCGGTGGTTTGCGCATGTGCATAAACGACTATGCGCATGCACAGACCCCCACCATCGGGAACAGGCCCGAATTTGGACCTGTGGGAATTGGCCCCTTTATCTGTGTCTATTATCTCCCGCCAAGCTTTGATAAATATTCCCTCTGGGCCGATTTTGGACTGTTCATATACTGTAAATACAGTAAAATAGTTGGATACTGTAATACAGCAACTTACATGTGGTTAACTACTGCATACTGTACAGTATGTGTAATACAGTATAATAGATACAGTACAATAGATACAGTGCAGTAGTTTAACCTGATGAGTCACTTTTTTTAAAGAAGGAATTAATGAATTACTGACTCAATTAATTATATAAAAGAGTGCAATGGCATTTTATGATTAGTGAAAAACAATTTATCATTTATACGGCACTTACTGCCTAAGCTTTTGTTTTTGCTGACATTGTTTAATAGATTTGTTAGTATTGTTGAATGTAATTAGTACACAATATAACAGTGATGGAACTTCTTAATAAATCACTGCATTGTGTAGTATGTATTGCTCTTTTCAAGCTTCCGTACATATTTCCAGATTGTGGAATGTGGGATTTGAAAGATATTTTATAATTGATGTATATGAAAGAGAGAGTACGTTACAAAATGCAAAAATATGCAAAGCACTTAAAGCTGCTTTGGGGACAAGTATGAGCACTGCAGCAGATTGGAGTTCTGGTTCTCTTTTATGGCGCTATACAGCATGTTAGACACATTATAAATATCATTACTGTGTAAACATTATAGGACACATTTACGGAGCAGAAAGCTGAAAGGGGATGACCAGCAAGGCATGAATGATAATAATTACACTGAACTGATGAGCGAAACGTCTAACTACACTTTAATGCCTTCTAATTCTGAAACTCATTTCATTTCTGCTTTTCCCCATCAGCTCCCTCTAATTTTCTAGATCTCACTTGATACATTTTCATACATTTACATTTAATTTTGAAGAAACAGCTATTTTGTGTATTTAGTAAGTGTTGTGTTTTTATTTAACATTTGATCTGAATATTAATTTGCCATGTGCAAACTGTACACAGCATATGTTCCCAACCTGCCAATCTTTCTGATATCTTTATCTGCAAAAAGCATACCCCCTCCTTTTACTGGTAGGATTGGAGCGTCGATGCTATGTGGAATATAGAAGCCAGCTATACAGTACTGTATGTATGCAGTAAAAGGAACAAAAAGGGAATGTATAGGATCTATGCGCACTATTTTCCTGATGCTGATATAGCAGCCTTCTAGTGACCAAATAAAGAGTACACGCCCACTCTTAGGATTTATGCAAAAGAACAAAGTGGTCACCGGAAATGGCGCTTCTACCAGTTCAGTGGATATTTACTTTCTGGACCCAAATAAGGGAAGTTTTTAGTTAACCAGAAACAAAGTTTTATTTAACATTTAAAACATAACCACCCTCAAATGGTGAGATAGAGCCTTTGATTGCCCCCGTCACTTTTATGGTTGTATGCTTTTTTATTATTGTAACAACCTCACTGTATTTGCACTTTATGAGAAATTCTGTTTTCATGTGTAAAATGTCATGTGTGTTATGTTTTAAATGTTAAATAAAACTTTGTTTCTGTTAACTAGAAACTTCCCTTATTTGGGTCCAGAAAGTAAATATCCACTGAACTGGTAGAAGCGCCATTTCTGGTGACCACTTCGTTCTTACGCAGTAAAGGAAGAAAGAGAAGTAAGGAAGGCAATGAAGCTTTGCATTTAGAATAAAATGCATATACAGTACGTTGTTTTGGGACTCCCTGTACTTCGTAATACTTTTTACGCAAATAATCCGCCTTTCCAGTAGTGTTGAGCCGGATTTTATGTGCAAGTTTCGTAGTACAGGATAACATTGGGGTGATTCTAATTGACTCGGTAAGCTGCGAAGCTCGCCCCATGTCGCTGCCCTAGCGAATACCTAAAGCACCTTGTCATGTCAGAGAAAGTACGCTATATAAATACAATTTACGTATTTTATACAGTTATTAATCTGGTACATTATCATGCATACACTACCAGTAATTATAATATATATATATATATATATATATATATATATATATATATATATATATAAGGGACCCAGACCATTTCCTCTCTAATGGTTGGCCAAACCACTAGGGGCAGCTGGCCACAGTGGCCATACACCTAAACATGGCCAGCTAACAATACATTCCCCTGGTGGGTCCTTCATGCCCCAGTCCAACACTGCTTCTACCGCCCACCTTGCCCCTTGGCTGCTGTACACCTTTTATGAACCAATATGTTCAGCCACTCACTGTGGGGACTCCTGGGGCTGGAGCAGCATTTAGCTCAGGTTTGGAGGGGTACTATGTCCCATACCCTCCACAGGCAATAGACAGCTTTATCACAAATCACCAATAGGGCTGCAGCTTGTCATAGCAGTGACCAAAAAGCATGTGCTGGGGAAGGCTGTGGTGCCATTACATGCAAAGTAACTAACGCCTTCTTGGCAATGACATTGCTGATACTGAATTGATGTAGTATACACACACACATATATACCAGACTGGGTATGGGTCTGGGGTGTGGGCCCCCAACATGCCGACACAGGCTGAGTACTCCAGGGCAGCACACAAATGAAAATTAGTAAGGGTTAATAAGAAGCACATAAGTGCTATGTAGGGAAGTGAAGGTGGAATTAAAATACAAAATATATACAATGTGATAGGAAAAATAAGAGTTAATAAAGTGTTAGGGTGTGCTAACCTGGAGCAGACCAGCCCTACCAACACAGGGGGCACCACATTCCCAAACCCATCCCATAAGCAATAACATATATGTCTGGGCTTAATAGCCCAGTGTAAGGCCACATGATAATGGCGTATAACGTCTGAGAGCCAGCTTACCTGGAGATACCCCTGGCTTCTCCAATGGCACTCAGGTGTCAGCAATCCCTCCTAATGCTGACCCATCTATGCCTCTCACCAAGATCTCCGTATTATCTGATTAATATGTAGTTATTTTCTCATTCAGTGTGCAATTGGGATACAAAATGTTTTTTTCCTAGACAGAATTACCCCTCCCTTTTGGCACCTGAATGACACACCTCTGATTGAGCAGCTTACCAACAAAAGTGTATTACCAGACTGTATGTAGGGGCACTAATTAGCTCTAGGTGTGATGACACAAACACATTATTTGAGTTGTTGACTCAGCTGGACATGCCACTGCCCGCTGTCAAGATGAGCCTGCCCTAGGCTTGGAATGCATGCTCCTAGGCATTACAAATGCCCTAGGTATTTTCCTATGACTAGGGCTGACTCTGATCCAAGATAATTAAAAATGTCTTTGTAGGTATGAACATGCTTGATGTATCAGTATACATTTTAAAATATATTCTAATGCAAAAACCCATTCAGGATTAAAGAGGGTTTGACGTCAGAATCAAAAGCATGGAAAACAGCACAGCTCACTATAATGAAATATTGCCCAATAGGCATGTCTTGTTATGTGTCAGTGGATTCCATCAAAATTGATTAAAATAAAAGAGATCACACGCTGCATCCTGCTTACTGGGGCGTTCGCAACAAAAATGCACTGAATAGATTTTAAAATATATGTTAATATGGTTATAATATGTACAGTATTAGTACAAGAAGACTGGAATAATAATATTAGAGAAAACATTTAAAGAAAAATAGAAGAGTTTACTAGTTATTTAGATAACAGTTGGGGAAGTTTCACTATTTTGTCAGGTGTAGAGAAATAATTTTTTAAATCTAAAGCTGGGTAGAGTACACACTGAGCGATATGCCATCCGATCAGGCACATTGGACCGAGATACATTATTGCCTATAACAGTGTATACCAGCGATATTTGAGCCCCCACGGTCAAATGTGGGTGCTAGTGTCCTGATGCATGCTAATGAAGTATGGTACATTGATCATTCCATCCTTCATTTATCTGGTGCCAGTGTGCTGAAACAAATCCCCATTACTCTTCCTCAGCCATGGACTTGCTTACTTCCTTTCCTGAACCCTTTGCCATTTGACCCCACAAGTGAGGATGAAGTATCAACATTCTTCTCATCCTCCTACTCTACTAAATCTCCTCTTGACCCTGTCCCCTTACAAGTAAAGCTCTGTCTCCCGTGCTTATCTCAAACTTAACTAAAAACTGTAACCTCTCTCTCTCTCTCTCTCTCTCTCTCTCTCTCTCGTGGTATCTTTCCTTCTCAATTCAAGCATGCACTTACTACTCCCATTCTAAAAAAAAAACACAATTCTGATCCCAACTGTCTTTCTAACTACTGTTCTATCTCTCAGCTCCCATGCCTCATTAAGCTACTTGAGAGACTTGCCTACACTCGCCTCACACACTTTCTTAACTCCTACAACTTATTGGACCCACTTCAGTCAGGCTTTCACTCTCTCAACACTCCACAAAGACTGCACTGACTAAAATAGTCCATGATCTGGCCACTGCTAAATCACTGATCTCTTTGCTGCCTTTGACACTGTTGACCACTCTCATCTCATACAAACACTACAATCCCTATGTCTTTAGAACACAGCACTTTCTTGGTTCTACTCCTACCTATCTAAATGCTCTTTCAGTGTTCGCTTCTCAGATTCTACCCCTCTTTACTCCCTCTGTCAGTTGGAGTGCCAAAAGGCTCAGTCTTAGCTCTTCTGCTTTTCTCAACTATACCTCCTCTCTTGGAAAACTAATCAACTCTTTCAGATTTCAGTATCATCTGTTGGCTGTGGATACTCATATCTTTCTATCCTCCCCGGAATTGTCACCATCAGAATTACTTTGTGCCTCTGTATGTTTTTCTGCCATTTGTCCTAGATATCATCTCGCCACCTCAAATAACAGTTCCAAAACAGAATTATCTATATTCCCACCAGTCAAGAGTAGTTACCATCCTGATATCTCTATCACTATTGAGAACACAACAATCAATACTACTCCACAAGCTTGCTGCCTAGGGGTCATCCTTGACTCATTCAATCTGTCTCTAAATCATGTTACATGTATCTACAAAACATATCCAAAAGGTGTCCTTACCTTACGCAAGACACTGTAAAAACTATAATCCATGCTCTCATTACTGTACAGATTGAGCCCCTCTCATGCTTGCGGAGGCTGTCGATAGAATCTCCAGCCCCCACAGCTGTCAGAAGGGGGCTCACACGCACTAGATGCACGCATGCCCCATTCCGACTGAGCTCCACATTGGTCCCCACTGACTCAACCTCCTGCCTCTATGTCGGTTTGTTTCTACCCAGCCTGTTTTATCACTGTTGTTTCCAATTGTAAGGAGCAACGGAATATGCTGCACTATATAAGAAACTGTAAATAGACAAATTACTGAAGTGTGTACTCAGCTTTATTTTATTTTAGGATCAGATTTCATTTAAATGAGTTTGTCTGGGGCACCATAAATATATGATATCAAAGGAAACAGGGAAGTATTAAAAATGTCAACATTCAAATGCATTTTTTTTTCGCAAATTTTGCTATCCTACAATCCAACATTTTTTGCAGTTTGCTTGTTTTTTATTATTTTTTCAGATGAGTTTAAAGCTGGAAAGAATTGTTGCAAATTTTAAATCATTTGGACTAGAGTCAACCCATTGACATATTGACCCTCATTCTGGTTGACTCGCAGACCTGGGTTCCTTTCCAGGACCAACCATGAAATCTAGCTGATTCTTGTGTCACTGGACCTGGGTTAACCCCTTTCCACTAGAACTTCCAGGTTATCATAGCAATAACCTGGGTTGTTTGCGGCAATGAAAAAGTGGTATAAGAATTATTAGAATATTATACGCTTTAATGTATTAAGTATTACATATTTATAGGCTGTTTGTTTTGTGTTTTTTTTTATTTGTTTTGTTTTGTAAGGATGAGATCAATTATTTTAGAGATATAAGAAGAACATTTAAGATATTGTCTAATAGTGTCCATTAGCATTGATTTAAGTGTAAGAATATACTACAAATATGATCTTTGTGGACAATATACCTGCATATAAAATTATATTTAAAATTATATCCTGAAAATATTTATTTAATTACTTATATATATTATATATTGTAGAACATTATGTCTTATATGTTGTGTTTGAAAACTATTAAATATATATATTTAAAAAAATATATGAGTTTGTTTGCCTAGTCTATTAATAAGTATAATCTAGAAAATGAACCCTAAAGCTTTTTCCCCCTGATTATACAGAGGCATAAATTGTAAATTACAGTTAGATTATTAATGCTCTATCTCCACACGTGGGACTAAAGAAATATAGTTATTAAATGATTCAAATTTTAAGAAATATTTTAATGTATTTTTTAACATTTTATATTTTATGGTTTGCACTTCTGTGCTGGAATAATGCTCAGCGCTGCAGCACAATTAAGTACCAGAACTTTGCACACTTGGTCTAAGGAAGAGTGAAGACAGTCATACATGACAACACACAAGAGGTTGTCTCCCCCTCTGTCCTGTGCGTGATTAGCGAGATTTAAAAAATTGTGATTAATTACAAATTAATGATTTGATTTAATCTCTGAGGACTAAATATTATGTGTGGTGATGTTATGTGTTTAGTGCAGTGGTTCCCAAAAAAATTTAAATCACGGCACCCTGAGTATCAAAAATGTATTCACGGCATCCCCAGGCCAAAAGTTTCTCATTGATAAAATATATTTCATCCTTAGGGTCAGTTATGAGGTGATGGACATAATTCACTTCTGTTTGTCCTCAATTTGCCTATAACATTGGTCTTAAATTGGTCATGGACCACCAATCCAGGGCACCCCTGCAACTACTCCAAGGCACCCCAGGGTGCCACGGCACACAGTTTGGGAACCACTGGTTTAGTGGCAATAATATTTAAAAAATGAATCCAATTGACAATTGGAAGTCGTCTTTCTTGGTGGTAAATTATAAATGTGGATATGAGTTAAAAAAACATCATCCAAGGGGTTTATATGCTAACATGGAAGTTCTATTTAAGGTGAGATGTTGCTCATAACATCCAATCAGAATCTACTTATTTATTTAGCAACTTCTATAAAATAATAAGTAGAATCTGATTGGTTGCCCATAGCAACATCCCAACTTTAATAAAACTCTCATCTTAGTAAATAAACCCCACAGTCTGGGAAAGATTAATTGGTTTAAGCAGGCTGGTTTAAGAACATTTATATCCGGTCATATTCCTGGTACCCTCAACTAGGAAAAATCTATAGGATCTTCTTGCTGCACGTGCTTGCATCTACATGCATTCTGTGACCACCAGTCAAGCAAACAACACATAACCCTTATTCTGTGTTTGAGCCTAGTGTCTTCATGCTCAAGCTCTCTGCCTGCTACCAAGCAACATAACTGGTTTAGTATGTAAAACCATCTAGGAGGTGTTCCATCAGCTTGAGTCCACACACTGAGCAGTAAGGTAGTGGAGTAGGCGCCTGATGTAAGAAATGGTTCCAGGTGTTGGTACTGGAGTCTTGAGGTGGCAGCCAGCTACACCCCACTGATACAGTGGGAGGGAGGGATATATTACAGGTGGTTACGGACTGTGAGACCGAATCTCTATACACCGGGGGTGGCATAGTAAAGGTTGCTCAGGAATACAGTTATGTCGCCACAATCTCTGCTGCCTAGTGCAGTGAGTTAACCTGGTCTTATGCTTTCAAGCCCCAAATGGAATTCAAGCTGTCTGCTTTCCTGGGAATGACCGCAATACTAATGCAATATAGATATGAAATCACAAGGCATTTGGGAGATGTGATTTCAACAGTCACTGTAGAGAGCTAATGACCTCACTGCTGCACCAGATATCATAGCCATTCGGTGTGTCACTTCAGTTATTATAGGCTCATGTATAAAGGCTGTTAGTAATGATAGAACCTTACACCTGAAGTAACGCTCCTCCTTTACATAGAGAAGCAAACTTTGCTGAATATAGCTATCTCTTAAGGAGGAAGATGTACTAAGCCTTGGGGAGTGATAAAGTGTAGAGAGGTAAAGTACCAGCCACTTCGCTCCTGTCATTTATCAAACACAGGCCATAACATGACACCTTCTGTAGGAGCTTGGCTGGTACTTAGGGTGTGATGTACTAAGGCGAAATTGCGGTAAAACCCCCGTTTTACCGCATTTTCAAATGTATTGATACCTGGCCGCCGCGTCATCGCAGGGCAGGGTATCACCACCTTTGGGTGGCAATACCCTTTATAAGCTTATGGAAGAAAGAAAGAAGATTATTTTTGCTGCCCGCTGCTAGACATCCATCGCAGACTCCTACCCCCCCATCCAAAGGCGTAACTACCATAGGTGCAAGGGGTGCAGCTGCTATGGGGCCCAGAGCTGAAGGGGGCCCATCTTTGCTGTCTAAGTATATGTTTTACATACATTTATCACCATCAGTTGCTAAATAGGGGGCCCTTACAGACTTTTGCTATGGGGCCCACGATTATCTAGGTACGCCTCTGCCCCATCCCATCCTCTGTGCTGCTTCTCCTCCCCCAGCAGCATGTCCCAGCCAGGGATGTCCTCCCGGCTGCAGGGGGGGGTAGGAAATGCCGGGTACCACCGCAGAGCCTAGGAGGTTATGTCATCATCATCATATTGTTTCCACTTTAGAATTGTCATCAAACAATAAGAAAACAAGAATAGGTAATAACAGACAAAAAGGTAAGAGGGTCTTGTACAAATCTACTGGGAAATAAGTATTGATAGACAATATAGCATAATGGTCCAGCCATATTGCAGTGGATCCAGTCACACAGCAGTGTTGGCCTAGGGTCAGTGGGATGTGAAAGCGAAGAAAGAGAAGATATGTTATGTGTGTAGCTGTAATTGGGTAGGAGAGATTATAGAGGTTATGAGGGTGGTTCTAGAATCTGATAAGCGTGTGTCTGAAGAGATGAGTTTTTAGGCAATGCTTGAAGGCTTGGGTGGGAGGGTAATCCAAAGAGTGAGTGTAGCCAGAAAAAAATCCTATAACTGTAAATGGGAACTGGATGAGAGACACAGATTGGAAAAGTTGAGCTGATACGTATTTTAGGATAAGCAATGAGATAAACTGTATGTTGGTGCATTTTATGTGTAAGTAAAAGTATGTATAAACAAAATAATTTGATATTAGTATATTAGATTTTAGAATTTATGGCCAGGGTAAATATCCCCTCTGTTATTATTATAGATATAATTAAAGAAAAAGTCTAAAATACCTGCAAGTGATACAGTGTATCATCACCATACTGTATACTGAATTTTAATTGACTTTCAAGAAATTGTTCAGAACAAGAAAAAAAGAGAATGTGAAAGTGAAGTCATAATATCCTCCTTCTTGCCTGACTCATATGTGATTATCTGATAATTTTTTTATAATTTGCCTTCTCGAATTTATGACTGACAGATAAGAATAGTTGCCATGGAAATCTATTAGCTATGCCTCTGTGAGGAATAGTCTAACAATTGTAAACTGCAGACTGTACTTTAAACTGTATCTGTGTATACTGAAAGTATATGTGTGAATGTGTGGATATGTATATGTATGTGTATGTGTGCATGTGAGGAGCCCTTTTCATGTGCAAAGAAAAAATAAAATATGATGGTGTAATGTTACGGGCAACAATATTGAAGAAACATAGTGAAGTGGGACTTCGGATGATGTACCCATGTGCCATATGATAGGCATGATCCTGAGCCCAGGAGCCAGTGGCCTTCGCGGGGAGGTGCTGTGTAAGTGTGGGTGCCGGGGGGCCTGGGGGGATATTGTAATGCCCCCCATCCCCCGCAGCTTTACCTGTATTTACTACGGTGGTCCCGGGTCCCCTCCTGTCTTCATTCTGATGTTATGGAGACAGGCTATCATAAAATGTCCGCCCCCATATAGCAGACTGTTCTCTGAAACTGTCTGCTGTATGGGGGCGGACATTTTGTAATGGTCCATTTTTCATAGCATCAGAATGAAGCCAGGAGGGAAGCCGGGACCACCGCAGCGAATACAGGTAAATCTGCGGGAGATGGGGGGGGGGGGGGGGGGGTGCATGGGCACCCAAATTATAGTTATGCCACTGCTGGGGGCGGAACTTGTGGGTGGTAGGCCCAGGTGAAAACCTATAATTTCCTCCCACAATACAATTCACTGAATCATGCATACACATTCTGCAAAATGTATATACTGTATGCATATACTATAAATATATATACATATACCGGTAAATGAATATACTGTATGAACTAAAATGTATATACAGTACTGTATGCATATAGCAGGAGAGACTACAACTACAGTAGGAGCAAGTTTCATCTTTGCTCCTTTGGTCATGGCTAGCCATGGCTAGCCATGGCTATTCTATTGTTCTCAGCTGCAATACAATACGTATTGCAGCTGAGAACAATAGAATAGGCATGGCTTGCCATGGCTAGCCATGGCCAAAGGAGCAAAGATTAAACTTGCTCCTACTGTATGTAAACCTTCATACCATGGCAATCAAAGGTCAATGGGATATATATTCTATTATTCTACCAGATTTCTGGTTTCCAATGACTATGTCTTAAACTTTTTTTAATTTAAAACCATCAGCAAAATATATATTCCAACATATTTTTTTTATCAAAAAATGTATAAACTACAATATGGTCCATATATATGTATCATTAGATATGTGAAAACTAAACCTTTATAGTAACAGTATATCATCTCTAACAAATTGCATTGGCGTACCTGCTATTATTAATTAGCCTTCACAGTAAGGAAAGCAAATGACTGGCATATCAGTGCAAATGTTTAAATATGTTTTTATTCATGTGTTGACAGCTAGATATATTTTCTGTGTAGCTCTTGGGAGTGGATTGACCCAGAAAAGAAGATAGATGTGTTCTTGCTATATAACGTCATCCACAGACTCATTTTCAATGGAAAGACATTTTTTACATCAATTACTGAAATAAGCTTTTGTAACTGCACAAAAGGTGCAAGTTATGTACAGTAACTTATTGTATGCATGTCTATGGAACCAATTAGATACTAGCTGATACTAGTGTGCAGGGGCATATTGGCCATTGACCTAACTGGGAAGATTCCCGGTAGGCCGATGCACTTGTGAGGAAATTTATCAGCCAGTCACTTATTTTTATGATCTGGCCCTGCCCAGAGTAGGGGCCCCACCCCCTCCTTTCTCACACACACACACACATACACACACACATACATTTGCCAGTTCACAGAGCAGAGTACCCGATGCTGCAAATACTAATCTAAAGCGGGCGCGCATCTATATCCATTGTGACATCTTTTAAAGGGATGCTGTCAGGGGTTTAACAATTTCTGGGGTGTTTTGGGGCTCCACTGGGGGAGGAGTGGGGATAGTGGTGATATTGAGGGCATTATGGTTAAAAGTTGTTTGTCTGCATGAGGGTGGGTTTTTGGGGTCTTTGTTCAATCTCATTGGGGGGAGGTGGGGTATTATTTGAAATGTGGAGGTTTGTAGTATTTCAGAGCAGCTTCACAGTCTGAGGTTCACTAGACTGCCAAGCACATTGGCACCAATGGCTTCCACCCAGGTGTAGTGATGAATTAATCCTTCCTAATTTGGTGTTGGCTCCACCTACATTTGATTTGATGCTGCCCATGTGAGGCCACAAACTTTTAATGGGACACTTTTAGTTTCCAATCCACCCCTGTAAGTGTGACTAATATACCACACTATAATTCTCCCCGGTTCCTCCGGGTACTCTGGTTTCCTCCCACAATACAAAAATACTCATAGGTTAATTGGCTCCCAATAAAATTAACCCTAGAATGAATGCGTGTGTGTACACGTATACAAGGGGTGATTCTGGTTTGTTTTCAAAAGCAAACTCCTTCTTTTACCCCTTCAGTGGTGGGTAAAACCCCACCGCTGATTGTCCAGGGGCCGGCCAGCGCTGCAGTGTACTAGATCAACAGCTACATCAGCCCTGCCATGGCAACCCGGCTGTATGCGCCGCACACAGCCAGGAGCAAGGAGATGGGGCTAGACAGGAGCATCTAGGCAACAGTTGAAGCTGAGTTCATCACTCAGCGGAGCGATGCTGCATGGCGCCAAGGAGAAGGAAACAGTGGCAATCCTGGAAATTTTCTGGGAATGCCAGTGTTAGCACTGAAGCATAGCCCGGAAAATTTCTGAGATTACCATTGAAAAGGGGTTAATGGACTCTGCAGGTGGGGCAGATGTAACATGTGCATAGATAATTACATTTGGGTGAGGTGTGTTCAAACTGAAATCTAAATTGCAGTGTAAGAATAAAGCAGCCAGTATTTTCTCCACACAGTAACAAAATAACTCAATCAAATCTAACTCTCTCTGCACATGTTACATCAGCCCCACCTGCAGTACACATGGTTTTGTCCATTAAAGAAGGAGTTCTTTTGCAAACCAACCTTAATCACCCTCATAGATTGTAAGCTCCACTGGGGAAGGGACTGATGTGAATGTTCAAATATCCTCTGTACAGCGCTGCGGAATATGTGTGCACTATATAAATAATAGGTAATAAATAAATATACTGTAAGCTAACATAACATTGCTGCTGTTGGACAACTTATAAGAAGAATTTACAAAATGTTACTAGAAAACATTTTACATTCTATCAGCAAATGAAAAGTATCCATGTGTTCTGGCATTTCACCTGTAATATTATACGCTCATGAACACAGTCAATCAGTTGGACGGTGTAATGGTTAGCCTTACTGCCTCACAGCGCTGAGGTCATGGGTTTCGATTCCCACCACAGCTCTAACTGTGCAGAGTTTGTATATTCTCCCCGTACTTGCGTGGGTTTTCTCTGGGTGCTCCGGTTTCCTCCAACAATCCAAAAATATACTGGTAGGTTAATTGGCTCCCAACAAAAAATTAGCCCTAGAATGTCTGTGTGTGCGTGTACATGTGGTAGGAAACATAGATTGTAAGGTCCACTGGGGCAGGGACTTATGTGAATGTTCAACTATACTCTGTAAAGCGCTGCGGAATATGTGTGCGCTATATAAGAAACCGTTAATAAATAAATAAAAAATCAGTCACTCACACACACACCAATGCAGCATAAAAGTGGTCAGTCAGGTGCAGTACAATAAAATACATCTTAATGGGACAGATTTATCAAGCTTCAAAAAGTAATAAAGTGGAGAGTGATAAACATCCAGCCAATCAGCTCCTGGCTGGCAATTTATCACTTTTTGAAGCTTGATACATCTGGCCTAATGTCTCAGGCCATACATGTTACCAGAGCCGTAACTGGATATTTCAGACCCATGACTCCATCAAACCCATGACACCATCAGACCCATGACACCATCAGACCCATGACACCATCTACTCCCAATTTTGATAGAGGATATACTGTAGATGCACCCCAATATTGGTCACATATTGCATCATCCTAATTCATGGGGCCAGCACAACTACCAATATGATTTATAGCTAATGCACTAAAGTTTGGAATTGGTGTTCTATCAGCCCCCAACTCTATATGATATTTACATAAGGCATATAAACAGGTTAGGGGTGTTGTCATAGTGTTTAATAAACCCTAGAACACCAGCAGTTTGATTAAAGGGTACTGAAGCTACAGGAAATGCTTTGTTACAACAGCAGAAAAATATGAGTAGAGGTTATAGTATGACATCTGCTCTGAGTGCTGCAGACACACCAGCCATATGCACAGGATGGGGTACTTCACTAACGGAGTGTTCATCAAACACTTTCTCTGCTCCACTATGGGGAAAGGTGAAACTGTCATTTATAACTAAATATTCTGACTCAGACTTATTGACTTTTGACTAACAGTTTATGAAAATTAGCAAATCACTGACGTTGGGGCTGGTCTGTATAAACCAACAACGGTGAATTAAATATGGTGGTGGGTTTGAAATCTGGATCAGTAACTCAGTAGCCTCCAATGCTAATAATCATAAGCTATAGAAAAAGTTATCTTTGGTGTAGGACCTAAGAATTGACTACCACTTATTTGAAATTGGCTTATTTAAAACTTATCTCAAATGCATATGTTTCAGAAATGATCAAATTATATTTAACACGTAGACAGAAATTGTGATGCATTTAGCAATTAAACTGCCAGCTTCCTTAGACTTGTTTATGTCAGTATCTAGATATAATTGTGAATATAATGTATCAATATATTATCCATGCATTTTTAATAGTTAATCATATTGACAATAATAGATAATTACAAAAACATTGTATATATATATTTTTAAATTTCATTATAAAACTATATAAATAAGCTAAATAAAGTAATTCCATGTATAAAATTCGGTATGTAGTCATTACGTCGACAGTCAAAAGCTCGACTCATGAAAAGGGTCGAAGCAAAAAGGTTGACATGGGAAAAGGTGACATGGCTCTATGTCTGAGCCGACTGCACACAAAGCTGGAATTAACATTAGTTTTATTTTTATATCTTTTTTATTATTTACATGAGTAAACCATTAAATATTTAAAATAACTCTACTTATAAAGAGGTTTATTTCAATAATTAATATTTATGTTAAATGTAGATTCACATTAAAATGACCTTTAGCTAAGGATACTATTAAGGATAAAATTATAATTTTCAATTGTCAAAAACCACCTTCTAAATACCTCCGCTTAAAGTCAAAGGGCAGTTATATAGAAAATTTCAGACTAAAAATGAAATATGAATAAAGAATGTAATCAAATTTATAACCATAGTAAGGGGAAAAAAGGGGTTTTAGATGATTAATCTTTGGCAAAACTACTATGTAGACCCATAGGGGGACATTTACCAAAATGGATTTGTAGAAAAAAGGTGTATTCGTAGGGAGAAATACACCTTTTTTTTACGAATTTGTATTTTCGGGATTTACAATCCCAAAAATACAACAATTCGTAGTCCTAAAGATGGAACATTCGTATTTGTATTTACAAATACGAATGTCTACACCAGTGATTTTC
Organism: Crinia signifera; assembly: GCF_055691185.1. Lineage (NCBI taxonomy): Eukaryota > Metazoa > Chordata > Amphibia > Anura > Myobatrachidae > Crinia > Crinia signifera. The sequence continues at coordinate 85,944,273 of NC_139217.1, forward strand.
AACCTTTTTACCTTGCGGCACACTAAATTAGATTTTAAAATTGCCAAGGCACACCATGAGATCCCCACAGGGCAAAACACATTCCCCCCAAAGGAAAAAAAAGCAAACCTATTGGCCCCCATATAAAAAACAATCACACTGGTCCCCACAGGTAACAAAAATAAAATATACTGGCCCTTTACATGAATGAAAAGACCAGCAAATAACAGTTGAACTGGTGGTGGCTATAAACTAGTTTGGGCATCTCCTGTTCTGGGGGCACACTTGAGAACAGCTCAAGGCACACTAGTGTGCCACGGCACAGTGGTTGAAAAACACTGGTCTACACCATCGATAGGATACGACAGAAATCACCATTCAAAAGAATGGTGGTTTCTGATTTACTAAGCAGCCGTACTGACAATACGGCTGCTTAGTGGTGTGAAACACCCACGCAAATACGACAGGAAAATAGAACACCATTTTCCTGTTCTATTTGCGTTTTAGCCTGCACGGATCAGTCAGATCCGTGCAGGCTACAGTGTAAAAAAATAGAAAAATAAATAAATAAAAAAAAAAACGGCGTGGGGTCCCCCCCACAGCCATAACCAGCACCAGGCTGAAGGAGCCGGGGCCGGTAATTAAAAATCAGGGAACCCGACAAATAGGGGCTCCCCGATTTTTAACAACCAGCCCCAGGCTCCAGGTCCGGGGCTGGTTCCCAAAATACGGGGGACAAAATGACTAGGGGTCCCCCGTATTTTAAGAACCAGCCCCAGGCACAACCAGCCGGCAGGGTAATGCCACAGTCGGGGGGAGACTTTTTATGCAAGTCCCCCCGGCCAAAGCATTAACCCTACCGACCAGTCAGCCTGGCCAGGGGCCCTGGGGGAGTGGGGACCCCCCCAATAAAGGGGTCCCCCCCCTCCAGGACTTACCTGACCAGGCTGAAGCCTGGTGCTGTCCCCGATGCCCCTGGGCGGTGGGCATCGGGCTGATTATGTTGTAAAAAATAGATAAACCATTGTTTTTTACTGTGGCACTACAAGTGCCAGCAAGCCTCCCCAGCAAGCTGGGACTTGGAGAACCACAAGTCCCAGCCTGCTGGGCATTAAAGGGCCCGCTGGCACTTGTAGTTCTACAGTTAAAAAAATAGTGCACAAAACACACTGATACACTTTTAAAATAAAACTTTATTACACACAAAGCCCACACATACTAATACTTACCTATCTTCTCTCCGTAGGTAGCCCTGATGTCCTGTGTCGGCGTCTTCTGGTCCTGTGTCGTCTTCTTCCTCCATGTCGACCGTCGCTGTCGCCGTCCGGATCCGACGAAATCCATTTGGGAAGCTGTGGAAGGAAACCATACTCACCTGTCCCAGCGCGACGTAGTCCAGGTAAGGGTCTTTGCAAAAAAATAAACCGAACACCCCGAAACCAGACCGGACTGACGGAGACGCACGTGTGTTTGTTTACATCGTGCGGCTCCGCCTCCCGAATGCCGCTATTGGCCGCCCTGCGGCCTAGCGGCTCCTGATTGGCCGCTAGGCCGCAAGGCGGCCAATAGCGGCATTCGGGAGGCGGAGCCGCACGATGTAAACACCGTGCGTCTCCGTCAGTCCGGTCTGGTTTCGGGGTGTTCGGTTTATTTTTTTGCAAAGACCCTTACCTGGACTACGTCGCGCTGGGACAGGTGAGTATGGTTTCCTTCCACAGCTTCCCAAATGGATTTCGTCGGATCCGGACGGCGACAGCGACGGTCGACATGGAGGAAGAAGACGACACAGGACCAGAAGACGCCGACACAGGACATCAGGGCTACCTACGGAGAGAAGATAGGTAAGTATTAGTATGTGTGGGCTTTGTGTGTAATAAAGTTTTATTTTAAAAGTGTATCAGTGTGTTTTGTGCACTATTTTTTTAACTGTAGAACTACAAGTGCCAACGGGCCCTTTAATGCCCAGCAGGCTGGGACTTGTGGTTCTCCAAGTCCCAGCTTGCTGGGGAGGCTTGCTGGCACTTGTAGTGCCACAGTAAAAAACAATGGTTTATCTATTTTTTACAACATAATCAGCCCGATGCCCACCGCCCAGGGGCATCGGGGACAGCACCAGGCTTCAGCCTGGTCAGGTAAGTCCTGGAGGGGGGGGACCCCTTTATTGGGGGGGTCCCCACTCCCCCAGGGCCCCTGGCCAGGCTGACTGGTCGGTAGGGTTAATGCTTTGGCCGGGGGGACTTGCATAAAAAGTCTCCCCCCGACTGTGGCATTACCCTGCCGGCTGGTTGTGCCTGGGGCTGGTTTTTGAAATACGGGGGACCCCTAGTCATTTTGTCCCCCGTATTTTGGGAACCAGCCCCGGACCTGGAGCCTGGGGCTGGTTGTTAAAAATCGGGGAGCCCCTATTTGTCGGGTTCCCTGATTTTTAATTACCGGCCCCGGCTCCTTCAGCCTGGTGCTGGTTATGGCTGTGGGGGGGACCCCACGCCGTTTTTTTTTTTATTTATTTATTTTTCTATTTTTTTTACACACCGCAGCCTGCACGGATCTGACTTGATCCGTGCAGACTGCTAGAAATAATTCGTATTAGCAGCCGTATATACGGCCGCTAATACGAATCATTACACCATCGGAGGGTTACAAAGCAGTCGTATCTGACTGCTTTGTAAATCCCTCTCCGGAACACGACTTTGCATACGACTTAAACAGTCGTATGCAGTCGTAGGGAAACAACCAATACGAAAAACTAGGTTTTTCATATTGGTAAATGTCCCCCATAGTTGCTGGAAACAATTCACTCATATTCTTTTCATTAGACTACGTGGAGGTCATTGTGAAGAAAGACAGTATGTAGAACATTTGTACCATATCTGATAGATAGCACCAATTTGCTAAAAGTATTGATGGGTATTCAGTATAAACTATATATACAGATTACAGTTGATGTACAATCATTGTACACATCCATAAGAAATTTGAAAAGAAATGTCATCAGTTAGAAAATATCTGATTTCTAACATCAATATGGAGGACAATCATAACAAATTTTTATGTACTTTAATTTTTTTTTTCTTTTACAGAATAATAATTTAAAATTCCTAGCTCAGTTGTTTATTCAGCATTGTGGAGCCACAGTGGGCACTTTTTGTGCACACAGTTTTGCATATATACATATTGGCAACTGAAATGAGGAATATATATGAATTGTAATCCCTTTGAGAAACATATAGTTTTTGTCTACATTTTTATTTCAGTATTTTACTTAACATAGCTCAAAATATTTTTTTTTTTAAATGAATTCAATGGCCATTGGAATATTATTTTAAAAGATCCAAATGTTGTCCTTCATATTACCATCTAAACCTAAACTGATTTTTAAGAAACCAAAATGTGTTAAAGATATGGCGCGGGATGTAATACTGCCCCAGTTTGTTGACCATGCTGGATACTGACGAAGGTTTCTTTTTAAAGGGTCAATCCCTTACAAGACATGGTTTTGCCTTGTAAGTGATTGCCCCTTTAAAAAAATGCCTGAGTTTGGCCAGCATCCTGCATGGCCTCTGAACACGGGCAGCAGTACATCCGAACCATGGTGCCTTCAATTATGCCCAGAAATATACACCTTATCCAAAAGTAAAGGATTTTTCAAGAGTGCCTTTGTAATATCTGTAGAAAATGGAAAAATAATCAAATTACCAATTTTAGAACAGTTTAGAACACTTTCATGTTTTACATGTGCGTGTCTTAAAATTATCTATATGACAAGATATCAATATTTATAGGAAACCACATTTAATAAGCATTTGTTTGCCAACCTACCAGAAACAGTCCCTTAACCAATAGCAAACCCACCCAAATAATAGACCTGTCTGTGGCAGGCAAATGTCGTTGAAGCCCAAAATCAGCTCCAGGCTTTTAGGGGTTATCCAAAAAAACTTATGGATCTTGCACCCAATTTTGAGTTACTGTTTCCGATTCCAATAAAACCAAGCAGGTTTTTCTGCTTAGAAAAACCTGTGGTGTAATATAAAATTTCATATTCTTACTAGTCCAGTAGTCTCCAGTGGCTCACAGTGATCTCCCCTCCATCTTTCAACTGGAGAGGTGGCTGCTGGGAAGGGAGCGGGCTGCTGGTAGGTGAGCTTCTAGTAGGTGTACAGCAGTTCTCTCAGCTGCTGCCTCCAGACACACAAGGGTGGTCACAGACATATGAGTGTCATACACAAACTCACACATACTTACCACACATGCTGCTGCAGAAGACCAGATCCCAACAAGCTGGACCCCACTTCTCAGAAACTGGTCAGTCCAAGGAAAAAAATGTATAGGGAAGTGGCATCCCACTTCATAAGGAAAAGCAGTCCTGGGCTAAATGCCTCTGTCCTAATATATAATGAGAACTTTATATTCTTATGTTGAGGTATGCAAGAATTGCCAGCTGCTGTTCTGATATGTAGATTTTCTACATCTTGAAGATGTCTCACACAATAGGTCAGAGAATGTTGGAGGGAAAAAGATTTTTCTCCTTGATAAAACTGCAAAACACAGAAACTAAAGAAGAACTATATATAGACTGGATTCCAGGAGAGATTCTGGTAGGAAAAGCCTTAGAAACACTAACTGGTAAAGAGAATAATTCTCTTTCTGAGTTCAAAGAAGAGGTTATTCCCTGTACCTAGCACCTCTGCCCAAGCTCAGAATTGCTCAAAGGGAACAATTTTGCTGTCCACAGGGCTTTCAAAACAATTCTCACGCTGTGTAAATCATTTACTGGTATTGAGGAGTCAGGATGCCAGGTATGCATGCAACATTATATTTTACAAAAACAGCAAATACATAAACAAATGGGAAGGTCTTTAAGCAATTAATTATTCATACAGTACCCTTTGAGAAAAATTGATTAAGTTTTGGTTTTTTTATTCCATAGGTTAAAGTTTTTGAATTATGGTACAAAGTTTTGACATTTTTCGCATAGCAGCCACAATTTCCTCATATTCCCCTTCTTACAGTCCTGTTCCAAAAAATAGGATTAGACCCAGTGTTTGTAGATTATGCCATTACAAATTCATAATTGTCATATTATGATCTACCAAAGCTAGACAAGTCATCATCAGTGATTCAGACGTATGTCAGCACTATGAGAGTATAGAACATGTGATCCACCACCCCTAGGGCCAGATGTATCAAGCTTCACAAAGTGATAAAATGAAGAGTGAAAAACAACCAGCCAATCAGCTCCTACCTGTCATTCAAACCCAGCCTGTAACATGGAAGGTAGGAACTGATTGGTTGGTGGTTTATCACTCTCAATTTTATCACTTTTTAAGCTTGATACATCTGGCCCTCAGTGAGCTACAGTCCCCCTGAAAACTCCCCTTCCTCCCTCCCTCCCTCCCATGAGTCTGATCATTATCCTGTGTTCTCCTCCTCTTCTCAGTGCAGGGCAAACACAACAGGTAGCAGGAGACAGTCTCTGTGTGTCCGGCGAGGAGGAGCTAGCCCTGCAGTAGCTTCCTTTTGTGTTGGAGTTTCAGGGGAGAAAACATCTCACCCGTTGGCACTGCCAGCCTGGAGTTTGTTTAGCCCACTTAATTGTTAATGCCAAGAGCCATCACTGCTGGCCAAATATGGTTATCCATTACTACCTTGAAATAATCAGTGTTTTGGTCAACACAAATGTACAGTAAGTGAATACATGTATGATACCAATTTTCACTATTGCAGCCTATGAACCATGTCTAATTCTAGATCAATTAATTTAGCACCCCCCTCTCCTACTCACACACATCCACTGCCACATAGCCTCACACACACACACACACACACACACACACACACACACACACACACACACACACACACACACATTGCACTCCTAGCACCCTTCTCTAACTGGAAACACTTAGCCCCACCTTACTTATTGGGCACACTTAGCACCACCTTACTTGGTACACTTAGAACACAACCCACTCCCCCTTAAAGGGCACACTTACTTCCCCCACCATACTGACTGGGCACCATCTTAGATGGCACATTAAGCACCTCCCTTGTTGGGCACACTTAGCCCTTCCTTTACAAGGCACATATAGCAGCTTCTCTTTCCCGCACTGAGCATAGCCTTAATGGGGACACTTAACACCTCCTCCCTTACTAGGCACACTTAGCACCCTCCCCTTCCTTAATGGGCAAAAAGATGCTTACAACTGTGCTGTTCCTGCTCTGTGCACAGTAAGTTACCTGACCAGAGAGCCACCAGGTACAGGCTACATGACTCCAGGGATTCTGCTGTCTCCCATTGCCAGCCACAAAGAACAGACCCCTAAAGCTCCTCAGATTCTGTCCCTTCATCTCCAGTCACCACTATCAACTTCCACTGATCTGCCCAGCACCTTACAACAAGTTCATTCAGACAAAATAGTTCTATTGACAACAATTCACTTGACAAGCGATGAGGCAAGCCACAGTGCATTAGGCTTACCACCTTTCTCCTTGAACCACCCCTGCCTTAATTTCTTCTTATAAGAGTCTGATGAGGGGAAATATACTTCAAAGATTGTTGTCCAAATAAGAACGGGAGTGCCAACTGCCAGGCACTCCCATGGGTTGGTTGGAAACCACTCTATAATGAATAGGTATGTTAAAGGGTTGAGATAGTAATAATTTGTCTCACGCCCCCAGATATATGCAAAGATGCATGTGTTTTTACTAGCGCATGAGCAGTTTTTTCCAGTGGATGCTGGTTTGGTCTTGCACAGAAGAGCTACTTCTACAATGCCATTAATCATTTATTCATACTTTTTATAAATAACACGAGTTTTGCTTATAAATCATATATAATAATGAATGAAAATCTGCTGGTTTTATTATATAGATTTAAGCCAAAATACCAGCATTCATATATTATTAAATGTTGTCCAAAATATATGCATCTGATTTGTGAAGGAAAGCATGCATGACTTGTACCAATTAAACAGCATTGTATAACACACATTAGTAGCATCATTGTGCAAATGGAACATTGGTCATCATGGACATATACAGCATGGCAAGGCCTGGAATATGGAAGGCATGGCTTATAGTAAGGGGCATGGCCATTCCTTGCAAAAATCCCATACAAAATAGCATTTGGGGCATGGCCACTGGCTCCACAGGAGGGCACCATTGTGCTCCCCAGGCAGAAGGAGATCAAGGGGATCACAATTGGTGCTCCCTGCCACATAGACTAAGGAGGCTGTTGCATCTGCTCAGCGGCAGCAGGGCTGACTCTGCCATTAGGTAGCCTAGGGTGCCAGGATCTGTGGGAGAACAAAGTCTGCCTGTCAAAAAATAAAGGATATCTATGAGGAAGACATCCTTGTTGTACTCAATGCGGATGGTGGCTGGTAATTCACTTGAGGGGCTTGAAAATGATTATTGGTGACAGTGTTGGGTTGGGGGGTACATCAGTAGGTTGAAGCTTTGCCTAGGGTGCTGAGAGGATTTAAAAATGCCCTGACTGGCAGCATTCTCCCTACACTCACCTTAGCCCAGGCTAGGGACACCTAGACAGAAGGCAGTCACAGAAAAGGGGGGCAAAGGCAAGAAGCAGACCTGGCCCTTCTTCACACCCAGTGGCTAATTAGTACCACCTTACCCCTTCTTGGCACCAAAGCTGGTCATTACCTCCTACATTTATGTCTACACTACACGAATATTCTTGTTTTTACTAGCAGACTTTTCTAGTGCATTTATGCTTTGTATTATTTACTTACCATATACAGGTTGAGTATCCCGTATCCAAAATGCTCGGGACCAGGAGAATTTTGGATAACGGATTATTCCGTATTTCGGAATATTTTAATATTTAAATTATGTATTTTGAAGTATCTTGCATGTATGCTGTATAAACACATAAAATACACACAAATATATTTTATTACCACATAAAATACACTTAAATATATTTTATTTGTTCAAAAAACAAGGTTTCAAACATGAAACAAAATGTGTGTACTATCTCAGCACTGAATTTGAATGCCAAGCAATCATTTTCTTGCACATATATAGTGCCAGTTACATATCGGGGGAAATTTACTAAAGGAAATTTGTAAAAAATAGGTGTATTTGTATCCAGAAATACACTTATTTTTGACATTTACTATCCCGAAAATACGGCACTTCGTATTCGTATTGTTAGCACATCAATACGAATACGAATTGCCGTATTTTCGGGATAGTAAACGTCAAAAATAAGTGTATTTCTGGATACAAATACACCTATTTTTTACAAATTTCCTTTAGTAAATTTCCCCCATCATGTCACCAGTAGTGCTGTTACAAATGTCCCCAGTGAGTTTTTAGCAAAAAATTTTTTTTTTTTCACTTTCTGGAATGTATGGTTTTCGGAATAATTTGGATAACGGATACTCGGATACGGGATACTCAACCTGTATTCTCGAGTATAAACCTACTTTTTCAGAACATTTTTTATGCTGAAAAAGCCCCCCCTCCGCTTATACTCAAGTGAGGGTCCCACTTGAGTCAATAAGTTTTCCCAGTTTTTTGGGTACTTGTGTAGTTTCACGGCCCCGCCGCACGCACACTCTGTCTCAGAAACTTGGCAGCCTGCCAGAGGCTCGCGTGCCGCTCTAGCTATAATGTAACGTGATGTAACGTAGCGCTGTGCGTGCCACTCTAGCTGAAATGTAATAAAATATACAGTGTAAAAAGGAGACAAACGGGGCTTCTAAATCGCACATCTCGGCACACCGCTACCACAGGGGGTGTCCCCAATGTAGACGCTAACATTTTAGGCGCTTTGAGATGCATTTAGCGTCTGAATTCACACTCCCGGCACTTAGCTGCACGCGGACAGCGTTACGTAGTCAGTCAGAGCGCTATGTTAGCGTAGTCAGTCAGTCAGTCAGTAATAGCCCTGTGTGAGAGACTGAGGTGCATAATGGCAGTGGTGAACCTGACTATGGCAATGGAGCGTCTGACGCTGTTTAATCTGCTGCAGACGGAGGAGGAGGCGGTGGCTTTCTTGCAGGCCCGCCAGTTCTTGCCGCAGACCATGACCTGCCCCAATGGCCACCCCATGAGGCTCAGTGTAAAGGAGCGCATGTAGCGCTGCCACATTCGCAGCTGCCGGAAGAAGGTGAGCGTCAGGTCTGCTCAGTGGTTTCGGGGGTCTCACCTCAGCTTTGTGACCCTCATCAGCTTTATATATTGCTGGGCAGAAGAGCTGACCAGCATTAAATTCTGCGACAGACAGCTGAATATTTTGCAGAAAACAGCCGTGCAATACAATAACTTGATGAGGGAGGCCTGCACGGAGGACCTGCTGGCACAGCCTCAGCGGCGAATCGGAGGCCCGGGTCATGTCGTCGAGGTCGACGAGAGCCTCTATGTAAAGAGGAAAAGTAATGTTGGACGGTTCCTGCCCCAGCAGTGGGTATTCGGGAGCATATCCAGGGAGACCGGGCAGTGCTTCATGACTGCGGTGGAGCGGCGGGATGCGGCCACCCTGATGGCTGCCATCGAGGCCCATGTTGAGCCCGGCACCACTGTGTTTACAGACTGCTGGAGGGCCTACAACACCCAGCAACTCCAGCAGGCTGGTTACGTCCACGGGAAGGTGAATCATAAGTTCAACTTCATTGACCCGGGCACTGGGGTGCACACCCAGAATATAGAGCGCCTCTGGGGCAGCTGCAAGTGGCGTAATAAGCGCCAAAGGGGTACCGCACGCCATCACCTGGACTCCTACCTCCAGGTGTTTATCTGGAGGCAGAGTTTAGGCGCCCAGGACCCCTTCCTACATGCTCTGACCCTGCTCCCCCTGGTCGAGAAGGAGGATGAGAGCGCCGAGCCGGCTGACTCCTCTGAAAGTGCTAGCGGTGACGTCGACACAAAAGCTCCTTCCTGTTCTACCGATTAATCATTTTTTTATAAATGTTGGACTTTTTCTTACGCTGATTACTTACATGTCATTCAAATCATTTATATTCTCCAGTTAAATTTAAACTAAAAAAAAAGTAAAAAAAAAAAAATGAACAGTTGCCGAAAATGTCGTCTTTACTGTCTCAGGTGTGTGAGTGTGCAGGTGTGAATGTGTTCCTGAATGAACACCACTAACCATGCCCACCCGAAGCGTGGCGAGCGCAGCGTCCTACGACCTTTTCATACCCCCACTATCCACGTCGGCGTGGAGTTGAGAATAGAAAGTGTGGCGAGCGCAGTGAGCCACCGAGCCCGAAGCGAGGCGAGCGCACGCGGATACATTCACAGCTATCCGCGTCCCCTCGCGGGCTTCACAGGTGTCAGCGTCCCCTCGCCACGCTTCGGGCTCGGTGGCTCGCTGCGCTCGACACACTTTCTATCCTCAACTCCACGCCGATGTGGATAGTGGGGGTATGAAAAGGTCGTAGGACGCGTACCGCCGCCGCTGGCCACGCTTCGGGTGGGCGTGGATAGTGGGATTTACAAGGTCGACAGCTGTGGTGTCGACTAGTGGCACTGAGGGCGGGTTTTAATAGTGTACCCCTAGACCCACCTAAATTAAGATGCTTTTGCGTCTAAATTTAGATGTACCCCTACACCCAACTAAATCCAGACGCTTTTGCATCTGGATTTAGATGACCCAACACCTTAGCGGCTTGCAAGGCGCCTGGATTCAGACGCTTTAGCGTCTAAATCCAGACTTCCCCGCTTCTTATCGGCTAGCAGGGACTCGAGATTCAGATGCCGGGGTGTGTAGTTTAGAAGCCCCGGCACATCACCGGTGTGCCGGGGTGTCCACTTTTACATGCCCCCCGCTGTCGGCACTGCCTATTTCACTGTGGAACTACAAGTACCACAGTGACCTGTCAGCGCCTGGGCAGCGTGCTGCTGCTGTTGCCCGGCGCTACGCTGTTGGGTCGAGTTATACTCTAGTATATACGGTAAATATATTGTTTAAATGGAATGCAGTATAACTAAGATGATTTGACACTAGGGTCCCATTCTTTGCATTTGTATCTAAATTCACAATTTATATTTAAGATCTCAATATTGATAATATTGTCAGCACTGTATGTTATAGACAAGCTGCATATCAATAAGTTTCTAATTATTGTGTTGATTTGAGGAGCATAAACAAGTGGTAATATACTATTAGTATTTGGGTTTTGTTTTACCTTTATCTTGAATGCTAAAGGCTCTAAATAACATTTTTTCAATATGTAAGGAATATAACTTCTTCAAGAAGTGTGTGATAGCTCCCTCCCTTCCTCCCACTGGGTGGGATTATGCCCTTTATATAAGGTTTAGCAGGCTCAGTGTAAAGAAAGAATGCCCTCTGCAAGTTAATCTGCAGTCAGACACTGCTGCTATCTAAAAGTCACCATTACTCTTGCTTTTCTGAAATGCTTATTTGGCTCTGATACTCATTTTGTTTTTATACTGATTTTGCTGTGATACCCATTTGGTTGTTATACTGATATCGCTGTGATATGCATTTGTTCTTATGCTGATATTGCTGTGATACTCATTGTGTTGTTATACTGATATCGCTGTGATACTGATATTGTTCTTAACGCTGATATCGCTGTGATACGGATATTGTTCTTAACGCTGCTATCGCTGTGATACTCATGTTGTTGCTATACTGATTTTGCTGTGATACCTATTTTGCTGTTATACTCATTTTTTTTCAATTGTTATACTGACTTTGCTGTGATACTATTCCTGTCATGTGAACCAATAACACTCAGTGCATACACACTAAGCGTTTTTCGCCCGTTTTAGAGATTTTCCCAGGGGTGGATGACTTTTCATAGCAGGATACTATGGAAAACTGTCCACCCCGTCGCTCATCTGCTGGTAATACCAGCAGATGAGCAGCCGGGCCAGCGATGATGCGGGAGCAGGCATCAGCTTTCACTGACACAGTCTCCATATTTCAGCTCAGCCTTCAACCATCATTAGTAATGAGTAATAAACAGCAAAAAAAATGATTTAAGCTTTTATAGTGTCAAGGCAGTAATTGTAGAAGTAAAACAGAAATATGCTTTATTCATTTTTGTTCTTGCGACAAACGCGAATAAACTGTCGTATTTCTTATCTTTTCCCCTTTCTGGGTCAACAGTGTTAACATTTATGGAAATGTTAAACTTAATGTACTGTACGTGTATTTGTTCTCCCATCAGACTGGCTACTTCTGCAACAATGAATGCAACACTCAATTCAAAAGTTCTCCAATAAAAGATAATAAATATAATCCTGCGTTAAGGAAAGTTGGTAATTTTCTACCGTTTCTTTTTTCTTTCGCCTTAATTAGATGTACAATACAATTCTTTATTGAGGTACAGTACATTTAGGTCAAGTAAGTGGTTCTTACAGGTTAATCCCTGGACCTAGTGATAAACAAAGACTTTAAAGAGTTTCATAATTCTCTTTAAACAGCTCCCTGCTCTACACTGTGAGCTTCATATTCTAATAAGGAATTACTGGCATGATGCCAAACCTCTCACCCTCTACCATCAAAGCAAATGTTTGTCTTTAATCTCTCCTTTCTGTAAAAGAGCAATAACGAGAACATTGAGAAAGTATACTTTATTTAAAAACCTTTTCATACAAGTATATAGAGCTAGACATTGTCACATGCCGTGAAAAAGGAAATACACAGATTATGGCAATTATAACACTTGCCATTGCATCATGTGTGTCCTAAGTGCTACTGTAGGGACTGTTATTTTTTGTGTATTATTATTTTAGCCACATAAATATATATTCATATATTTTAACTCATGTATGTACTACCAGGCATATGCACGTATTTTCAGCTATGTTAGCTGGGCTTTGCTGCACACCTGTATTGTAACTTGGTGGGATTGCTATGCTATTACTGGTGCCTGTCCTTGTGTTTCCCTCCTATATGCCTATAGATTGTAAGCTTGCAGGAGGGCTCTCCTACCTCCAAGCAGAGGCGTAGCGAGGGCGCCCTCTCCCCAGTTCCCCCGCTCACCCATTCCCCCGCTCCCATGCCTGCTGTGTCCAGGAGAGACTAGAGACGCGCTGCTATGTAAATTTCACGTCTCATGCTGGACCGCTAGCCAATGGGCGCTTGCGGTCCAGCAGCCAATCAACTGGTGGCTGCTGGACCGCGAGCGCCTATTGGCTAGCGGTCCAGCCAGCGGGAGATATGTATTTTACATAGCAGCCAGCACGGCTCTCTCCCGGACACAGCGGGGAGCGGGGGGGATGGGTGCACAGGACAGGACAGATGGCCTTTTTTGTGCACCTGAGCCCGCTGCCTCCCTGTCAATCACTGTGCGCCTCCCTGCTGCGTCATTTTCATATTGCATGTCATCACGCCACAGCAGCGGCCGCTCCTGACCACACAGTCCTCAGCCCTGGCGGCCCGACCTTCACTGTGCGTTCCCCCACCCGGCATTAGCTAAAAACGGTATATGGAGTCCGCATTCATGAATGAAAATAAGCGGCTATGGTTATAAACAGACTGCCGCAGAGTGTGAGCAGCCGTTATCGCTGACAGCGGATCCTGCGCAGTCTGTTTAAAACCATAGCCGCCTATTTTCATTTATGAATAAGAACTCCATATAAGTTATATGCCGCTCACCCCCCACCTATGCGAATACTTTGTATGTGGAGGGCAGGGCGCATCCATGTGGGATTAGTGACTGTATGAAGCCCCTTGGCATTGAGCATGAAGCCCCTTGGCATTGAGCATGAAGACCCTTGGCATTGAGCATGAAGACCCTTGGCATTGAGCATGAAGCCCCTTGGCATTGAGCATGTAGGTAAGTGGCACTTTTGTGTCAAATGTGTAATGGGCATTATGGTGTTATATAGTATGTAATGGGCATTACGGTGTTATATATAGTATATAATGGGCATTGCGGAGTGTTATGTAGTATGTCATGGGCATTGCGGAGTGTTCTATAATATGTCACGGGCATTGCCGAGTGTTATATAGTATGTCACGGGCATTGCGGAGTGTTACATAGTATGTAATGGGCATTACAGTGTGTTATATAGTATGTAATGGACATTACAGTGTGTTATATAGTGTGTAATAGGCATTACGGTGTGTTATATAGTATGTCATGGGCATTGCGGAGTGTTATATAGTATGTCATGGGCATTGCGGAGTGTTACATAGTATGTAATGGACATTACAGTGTGTTATATAGTATGTAATGGACATTAGTGTGTTATATAGTATGTAATAGGCATTACGGTGTGTTATATAGTATGTAATGGGCATTGCGGAGTGTTATATAGTATGTTATGGGCATTGCGGAGTGTTATATAGTATGTAATAGGCATTACGGTGTGTTATATAGTATGTCATGGGCATTGCAGAGTGTTATATAGTATGTCATGGGCTTTGCGGAGTGTTATATAGTATGTCATGGGCATTGCGGAGTGTTATATAGTATGTCATGGGCATTGCGGAGTGTTATATAGTATGTCATGGGCATTGCGGAGTGTTATATAGTATGTCATGGACATTGGGGAGTGTTATATAGTATGTCATGGGCATTGCGGAGTGTTATATAGTATGTCATGGGCATCATGTGTGGGCTTATGTGTAATTGGAATTACAAAGTTCACTAAAATGTGCAATGGGCATTACGGTGTGTGGTATAACGTTGGTCCGTGCCCACTTTTCACTGTGCAGGAGCCTCACCTACTACATATTGGGGGGGGGGGGGGGGGCGCGAAACATGCCCTTGCTCCGGGTGCCGTGGCACCTAGCTACACTACTGCCTCCAAGTCTGTCTGTCGTTACCCAGTTTGTTATATCACTTTCTACCATTGTAAAGCGCAACGGAATCTGCTGCGCTATATATGAAACTGTAAATAAATAAAATAAATAATAAATAATGTAGGGCAAAACATATGATATACTGTAGATAGGCGCTATTTGTCATTCGTTACTTGTTTTCTCGCCCGAATCGCGGCGAGCGCAGCGAGCCCACCGAGGGGATGCGTATTACTTTACATGTATTCCGCGTCCCCTCACTGGGCACGCTGAGCTCGCCACACTATCTAAAATCAACTCCACGCCGACGTGGATGGTGGGGGTATGAAAAGGTCAGAGGACGCGTACCGCCGCCCCTCGCGCGCTCACTGCGCTCGCCACGCTTCGGGTTGGCGTTGATAGGGGGGGTGGCGTGGGGGTGCTTTTAACATTGTAAGCACCCATTACGGTGCTTATACAATTAATAATCTTATAGGGGGCCCATTTAACATTGAAAATACCCATTAGGGTGCTTATACAATTTTAAATCGTATACCATTGTATATCGCATACAATGGCATACAATGCGATGGTATACGATTTAAAATTGTATAACATCGGCTGCCATCGTGTAACATCACATCGCATACCATCGTATGGCTTATGGTATGCGATGCGATAGGCTAGGAAACAAGTACCTGTCATTCCTATCAGATTCCAGTGAGGAGCTGTCCAGCCAGGAGCTTAAAGCAGAGAATCTAACTGTGGTAGATGGAAGTCACACATATCATACCTTTAAACTTAAAAAAAAACAAATGAAGTGGAATTACTGCGCTGGGCACTTTTAAAAAGGGATGAGGCCTCTGTAAAAATAGGTAATGTCGAGTCCATAGCCTTGTCCTATTTTCGGCCCTATGGGCTCTCGACCCCCCTCCACGGGTCACTGATGCCGTGTCTCGGACAGTGGGAAAGTCCCCAGAAAATAGTCCCGAGACAGTCGGGAGGTATGCACATATTGCTGGATCAAGTTTGTTCAGTCATTTGTCCTTTGCCTGCAACTTGGATTCACATTGGGATAGGTAGCCCACATTTTTTTTTATCAAAGGGTTTAATGAACTTTGAGTATATAGGTGTAGTCTTAGAGTAATTTCAATTCCTTGCTATACCCATGGCTGCCATCATGCTTGGGTTATCCCCCATAGTCAGCTGCGAAGAGACAGGAAAAGAAACAACCCAAGAAGGTACATAGAGGGATTGTTCCTTCTCTTAGGTTTCCTGAGACTTGTACTAAGCAGACGACAGGGCTGTGCACAGTAGAAAGAATATAAATAAATAAATAGTAATAATTCTGTCAAGTCGCTACAAGATGACCATCCTACATCACCAAAACTGTCAGCTGCAGCATGAGCTCTACATGCTCAATGTCATAGTGACGGACTGCTGGAAAGACTTGCATTTCATAATGGAACCTAATACTCTTAATTTCCAGCTCAGAGGTCTATAGAAGACAGGGTTTGAGTTTTGCAAGAAATGTCATGTCATCAAAAGGCACTGAGAGTTTATAACTACAGCAAAAGCTGCCTCTGGGTAAAGGGTGAAGAGGGAAGTGAGAAGGATGCAGGGCTGGTACCAGAGGAGGGGTCATAGTAAAGGTCAAGGTAAGCCTAGATGCCAGCTACACTGCACTCCGTGACCCAGTATGTTGACTGACACTTCTCAAATAATCAGGGGAGTGGTGAGCCACCCCCTTGCCCCCCTGTTATGACAACTATGTATGTGTGTGTGGAGCAAGACCAATAATCATAGCACCTGCTGAATATCCCTACTTCCATATCAATAGATCCAAATTAAGGGCCCCGAGCTGCATGCAAAAGCAAATGCAGCTGTTTTTATTGGTAGTCACCTGCAAGCCAAGAGCGTAACTTGATATTGGTAGGCCCCATAGCAAAAGATTATAAGGGCCCCTATGTACCAACTAATGGTGCAAAATGTTTATAGCATATATAACTTGCACAGTAGAGATGGCCCCCTTCATCTATGGGCCCCATAGCAGCTGCACCCCTTCATCTATGGTAGTTACACCCTCGATGGAAGCTCTTTACATTGTATACATTCATATGCCTGATGTGCATGAACTCTGACGGACACTTTTAGCACCAGTGCACACTGTAATACTGATTGGTGCCATTACACGCTACCATCTTTCCCACTATCAAAAATTGCAGCAGCTTCAAGGCAGATGCAGTTTCTCCATCTGACCACAGCTGCCTATGCTTGTGACTGCATCATGGAGCGCAGCCGCTTTCACTGACACGACCATGACACTCCCATATGCACTATTGGCCATTCTTCAGTCACTGCCCAGGAAGGCTCAGCACTTTTCTGCCACCTTACTGATACTGATCGCAATACAACAGGCTCTTTATATTGAGTGCTCTTTTTGTAATATGACTACAATGCTATCCTGATGATAGGTGGACAGTATCTAGGTTGACAGTCAATAGGTCAACACCATACGGCCACCATGCATATGGTCAACATGTTCAAATGATCGACTTGCAGTGGTCAACATGGATTTTGGGGTTTTTCTTTAACTCTTTCATACTTTACCATTCATGTGGATAAAGTGTGATGAAGCGCGTCGATCGAAGCGAGCCATGCGAGGGCCATGCACACATCGAGTTGTGGTTCATGTCTTATAATCTACAAATTGACACAAAAAAAAAGTACAGTCAACCTATTCACGTGTTGACCATTTCCATGTCAACATTTTGGCTATGTCAACATTTCATCAATGTTGGCCTTGTGTCTATCAACCTTTTTGAGGTCAACTTTGACACTGTAGACCTCAGTGGGCTCCGAAAATGCCTTTGTATCGCTACGCGTGTAAAGCCTATTAAGGTTTGGGAAAGAGCTTGGATGAAGATTGTCAAAATATCATGCACTATTAAAATGTACAGACACATTCTGCAAGTAAGGCATGCATAATCTGGTTGAAAAATATGGAACAGGGCAAAAATTTAGCAGAACGGTTTTGAAAATATGCCTTTTTTAGACACAACAAGCTGTTCGTTTTATGGGCTGCAATCGTAGTAAAACTCCTTTTGGGGACAGTAAAAAGAAACATCTGATCAGCAAAATCCAAGATAAGCGGAAATGATTGTGTTGTACGCACTGCTGTGTACTTGTATCGGCAAACCACATTTCTGCCCACATATCATTTTAACACATGAGAAGAAAAACGTTCTGGTTCAAATGATTTGTTAAAGCTAGAAGGCAAATCATCATAGACAAGCCATCCGTTTACACATCTTTTTTATCAGTGTGTGCCCCTTATTGCACAGTGCCTGCTCTGTATGAGACACGATAATGAACAATCCCTTCAGGTAGCCTTTTGGAGATTACTACTTATGTCATCATGCAATTGAGCAATGGCATGCACCAAATGAGGAATAAAAATGTTTCATGCCATTCATTTCACCTCTTTCATACAGTAATACTTTATTTTCCTGTATTTTCTTGCATTTTTTTAGTAATAGTATTTGGACATACATGCCAAGTGTCCCGATTTTCATGTTTTTTGGGATGGTCCCTCATACCACCCAGGGCCAGCAGTGTCCCACAGTGTGTGTGTCTGGGGGGGGGGGGTTGGGAATTTCCTGTGACTGTGCATCTACAGATGGGCCGTTCTCGTCAGAGCGCCAGATTTCAGGATCTGGCGGCTGCTAGCGGAGGGCTGGCTGGCAGCTGTGGACTTGCGAGCGTCTCACACTCTCGCATGTCCATTGATAAGAATGGGGTGCGCATGCGTCTCCGATGCGCACGTGCCCCGTCCCCAGCTGGCAATAGTGCAGGTTGGTGGACGGTGCGATGGGGGCCGCTCAGATGAGAGCGGATCCCATCCGTATTAAGACATGCAGAGGGACTGGGGGTATGGCCTGAAGCTGGCATGGGACATGGCTTCAAGAGAGTCACGCCCCCACAATTTTGGGTGCGTGCAAGCATCTCTCTTTTCTCCTCCCCCAAGTTTTAAAGGTATGTTTGGAAGTTATGAAGGAGACCTTTTTATGGATGCCATACCTTCAATAAAGCCAGTACAGGACAGTAACTAGGGGTGTGCAAGAAGTACCGCTCAAGACATCCAGGACTCTGTGGTTGGCCCTGTCACTGTCCCCAGATCCCTGTATCTGGCCAGTGTCACTGCTGCAGTGCCCCCAGAACGTTATTTAGATGCTCTTCCAGATATGCAGCCTGTAGCCTGCACAGCACCCCAGAATGTTCCCTTGTGGCAGCTATTCTTTCCAGGACTGGCCATCCGTTCCCTTGGCATGACCTATGTCATATGATCAGGGCGTGTAGTCATCACCACTTGGCACCAGAAAGGGCTGTTATGGCACTACATTCTGCCACTCCCAGTAAATGCTGACAATTTTTGCAACACTAATTTGTGTATCATGTTTATGCTTTAGTTTAAATAGTTTAGTGGTTGATTAAAGCAATATACCTTTTATGCTACAAGCATACAGCACCCTAATTTCAATTGCAAAATTATTGTTGGTCCAATTCCAGCTAGCATGGATGGAAAGGTCTAAAGTGTCTAGGTAGACAGTAGGTTAGTCAATCAAAAGGTCAACATGAAAAAGGTAGGAACAAATATGTAAGTACAGGTTGAGTATCCCTTATCCAAAATGCTCGGGACCAGGAGAATTTTGAATAACGGATTATTCCGTATTTTGGAATATTTTAATATTTCAATGATGTATTTTGAAGTATCTTGCATTTATGCTGTATAAACACATAATATACACACAAATATATTTTATTACCACATAAAATACACACAAATATATTTTATTTGTTCAAAAAACAAGGTTTAAAAATGTGAAACAAAATGTGTGTACTATCTCAGCACTGAATTTGAATGCCAAGCAATCATTGTCTTGCACATATATAGTGCCAGTTACATATCATGTCCTCAGTACTGCTGTTACAAATGTCCCCAGTGAGTTTTTAGCAAATAATTTTTTTTTTTTCACATTCTGGAAAGTATGGTTTTCGGAATAATTCGGAAAAACGGATATTCGGATACGGGATACTCGACCTGTATGATGCTTTTAAGGTTTTTGTGTCAACTGTGTAGCACATATACTCACAAGGCTCGCTCCACTACCCTGAACTTTACTGTTCCCAATCAGGCCACTTGGATTTTAATGTTTGAAAAAAGTCCAAAAAAGAAAAAAAATCAGAAAAACTGATGTTGACCTTTTCATTTGTCGACATTTTGATTGTGTGGACCTTTTGTTTGTGTCAACCTTTTGAATGTCAACCTTTTTGTCAATGTTGGCCTTTTGCATGTAGGCATTTTGTCAACATCGGCCTTTTTTATGTCAACCTTTTGAAGTTGACCGATTGTCTGTCGACATAGACACTGAAAACGTATAAACTGGATATCAATTCCAACTATGCTGGTGTTTCTTTTTCTATCTTTAGATAATTTCATTTCGGCATGCATAATGCTAGGATGACATAAATGCTATGCAATTTAATATTCTACTAATGAGTATTTCATAAGCATAGCAGGACTAAATTGTATAATGAAAAATTAAAAACAAAATTATAAATTCCCAGTTGTCAAATATTGATTAATTTAAAATAATAATAAAAACAATAATAATAATAATAATTATTATTATTATACTGTAGAATCCAACAACAGTATCACAGGGTAGGTGGCAGGGTTGCAATTGGAAGTCCTTCCTGCTACCCGCTGCTCTTCTTAACAGGGCAGCGGGGAATAGATGTGCACTGCGTCTATTCACTGAAGAGAAAGGAAAGGACAGGGGCTCTCACAGCACTGGTCATGCCCCCACACATTGGCAAAACTGGGGGCATGGCCTCGCTAGAGCATCGTGATCATAGGCCATGTCCCAGCAACACCCACTTATTTTGGGCACATGCCTACGGTGCAGCAGCTAGATGTTGGCTGGTATGATAAAATTCCCCCAAATGTTTAATTCAAATGTGTCACGATCCAGGTAAAACAAATAGTATTTTTACCTCTAAAATGTTTCTCCAGACTGTCACTGTGCCTCCAGGTCTGGATATCCTTAGTCCTGTGTGTGTGTGTGTGCAGCACAGATTCCTCTAGTGATCACCTGATGCTCATACTTGCCTACTTTTGAAAACTAGTTTCAGGGAGATTTAGCTGCTAGTACAACGCGCTACGCCGTTGAGAGGGTGTGCCATGCTCCGCACGGAGGGTGTGTCTAACTCCTCCTATGGGCACGGCCGGCGCCACCACTAGGCAAATCTAGGCATTTGCCTAGGGCGCCGGCCACTGGAGGGCGGCATTTCGCCCCCCCTGTGCCGCGGGGGTACCTGTCCTGCGGCTGTGTATATAAAGCTTGCGGCGGTGGCGGCAGCGGGGGGTCCCTGCAGTCAAGAAATAACGAGCGCTATCCGCCTGGCTACGTGGAAGCGCTTCTGTTGTGGAAACACTGTCCGCACGCTGATTGGCTGAGATTCAGCCAATCAGCGTGCGCCGTGCGGCCAGTGTTTTCACAACAGAAGCGCTTCCGCGTAGCCAGGCGGATATCGCTCGTTATTTCTTGACTGCAGGGACCCCCCGCTGCCGCCGCCGCCGCAAGCTTTATATACACAGCCGCAGGACAGGTACACCTCCCCCCCCCCGGCACCGGGGCGCCCCCACCCCGACTCGCCTGGGGCGCTCCGGTGCCTTGCACCGGCCCTGCCTATGGGTGTATGATACAGAGAAGACAAGAGAGAAAGAAAGAGAGAGAATGAATGTGTAATAGACGGGGGGGATTGTGTGAGAGACACAGAGGTGGCAGAGAAAGAGAGGGAATTTGCATTAGAGGGAGAGAGTGTGAGAGATGAAAAGAGAGAGCCCGTGAGTGAGACAGAGAGAGAGAGAGAGACAGTGCACCATTATATTACATTACACCCCCACCCTGTTAGAGCTAGTACACGCACCACTATATTACACTACATCCACGGTAGTTGCTAAATCCAAGTGGGCTAAAGGACCTTTCACACCTGGGGGGGGGGGGGGGCTGTGCAGCTCCACTATCCACACTACCTCTGGTTAACTTTAGTAACCAGGTGGCGTGCAAAGTCACTGCGCCGAAGCGTGGCGAGCAAAGCGAGTCCACAAGGGTCCATTTGGGTCCCTTCTCTGGACCTTACTCCTCCCCCTCTCCTCCCCTGTCACATCACAGATCTTTTAGCCCACTTGGTTTTAGACCAAAACCTACATCCACCCCATAATACAGGCAGCACATGCACGATTACATTACAGTCCCCCACCCCATAATACATCCAGTCCACCATTATATTACATTATGTGCACATCAGCTCCCCCCTTCCCTTATTACAGACAGTACACACACTTCACTGTATTACATTACACACAGCCCACTTTCCGCCATCCAGGGCCAGATTCTCTAAGCTTCAAAAGTGATAAAATGGAGAGTGATAAACAGCCAGCCAATCAGCTCCTACCTGCCATGTTACAGACAGCGTTTGAAAAATGTCTAACAGGAGCTGATTGGCTGGCTGTTTATCACTCTCCATTTTATCACTTTTGAAGCTTAGAGAATCTGGCCCCCAATACTCACCTGGCAGTGTTGATGCTCGTTCCAGGGAGGCAGACACCTGGCAGTGTGGTGGAGGAGGCAGCTGACCACAGGCAAAGGAACACGGAGAGCTGGCCTGATGCACTGACTGAGCCTGCTGCTCTGTGTGTGGTGGGCGGGGCCAGCCTCCGGGAAGCAGAGCTACCAGCTCTGGTCTCTGCTCCTCACTCACATACAGTGATTTCCTCTCAGCGCCGCACAGCAGCTCGCCCAGCGTGGTGGCCGGCTACAATGTTCTCTCTGCCCACCACTATTTCGGGACTCGCGCATGCGCATTGCGCCGTCCGGATTTTAATAGAGGGGTCCCGAAAACCGGGAGGATACAGGGGGTTTGCGGGGGAGCGGGAGGCTCCGGTGAAAGTCGGGAGCCTCCCGCTTAATGCGGGAGGGTAGGCAAGTATGCTGATGCTGCAGCTGGGCAGCATATCCTGCAGGCTTGCTCACAAATTCCCAGCACTGGGCCTTCTCACTGTTACAGGCCTCGGGCCTTTCCACATGCACGCCAAACATCGTTTGTGTTGCCAACATGGGAGCGGCCATATTAGTTTGATTCACAGGAGTTCACCAGCCAATCTGGGAATGGTTATTCTGACATCATCCTGCAACAGCCAATCACTTACAGGCTCTGCCGATATATATACAGTATACACCCTGAGACTGGAGCCAAAAGGCAGTCAGTACAATGATGTCCTGGCAGTAGCAGCTTCCACAGCTCTCTAGTACTTCTGCTTATCCAGCACCTGAAGCATTCCACTCTACCTGCATTCTGACTCCCTCTAGTGTCCAGTCCAGGACATTGCATCCTTCATCAGAGTACCTGTGTTTACCTGATTGTCTTCAATACCTGCTACAGTCTACCTGCTATTGGTTCCAGTATTGCCGTATTCTCACTACTGCTGTCAAGTCCATTCAGAGAGACAAACATCATCAGTAACATTAATGCAGATATCTGCTGTTGCCATTCTCATCATCAGTGAACCTCTCCAGTGACAACCATAGTGATACACCAGTGCATACTTACCTCCTGGCTCTTCCTGCTCTCCAGTGACTTCATCCAGCAGTTCTCATAATTGTTCTACTCAGCCTGAGCTTATACATACTTACCAGCACCTCCTGGCTCATCCCGCTCTCCAGTGACTTCATCTAGCAGATCTCATAATTGTTCTACTCAGCCTGAGCCTATACATACTCACCAGTACCTCCTGACTCATCCCACTGTCCAGAGACTTCATCCTCCTCTGTGTGGGGTTACTTCACAGACTCTAAATGCAGTATTCAATGAGAAAAATGACGACGTGCAGCGAATCCTTTTTAGGATTCGCTGCATATTCGCCACTGCCCGCCGCGTTCCGGAGCCTCACCGGCTCCAGTATTCAATGAGCCAGGGGCTCACTGCCCCTGACCGACGAATTTTAACTCCTGCGGCGGATGCCGCAGGGAGCCTGAGGACAGCGGCAGGCAGGGAGATGGAAGTCTCCCTGCCTGCCCCAGAAGTTTGTGGGGGGGGAGGTGGGCTCCCCGGGTGCCAGGCAGCACAGGCTGCCCCCCGGGAGAGCCAGCAGGGAAGCAGATATTCACTGCACCCGAACGTGCATATGTAATGATCGGGTGCAGTGAATATATGAATATCTAATGAGCGGCTTGGCTCCGGCCCCCTGCTGGCTGCTCGTGTAAAAAAATATATATATATTCTTTTTTTTTATTAAATATATATTCATGTGCTTACAGCACATGAATAAAAATAGCATGCCCCTCCTCAGAATAAAATTCCTGATTTTTTGACACCAAATGTAAAAAACAAAACACTTTATTTTAAAAGTTCACATCCCACTTCACCATAAAAAGATAGCGATTGCTACTAGGTGAATCATGGTGAAAAAAACCTTGAAATGTATTCGCCATCTGGTCATTGAATATCGTGATTCACCATTTTAGTCAGAAATATGCCAAACAGCACAAAATCGCCATAAAAACATGGCTAATCAGCCTCATTGAATACTGCCCTAAGAATCCCATATGCAGTCTAAGTTTTTTAAAGAACCCTGCTTCCGTTATACTCCAGCTCCAGACCAGAGTCACTCCTCAGCTCAATTGTACTGCGGCTCGATGACCAGTATTAATGAATACAGAGTTAATATTACTTCCGTGTAAGAATAAGCCATTTGACATGCGGTATCTTGACATAAACACCTATAACTTATAACACCTATAACACCTATAACTTTCAAGTAGAAATCTAAGTCTTAGTCATCCTATGCACTGTAACCTAATGGAAGTTCTTGTTTAATCCCGGTCACACTATTATCTACTTCAGAGTTTATAGAAAGTGCAATGCCAGTATAATGAGCTGGTGTACAACCCAAAATATCTAACACATTTCTTCTATATAATAAAAGGCAACAGAGGTAAATATAAGAGAAGAGACACTTTTTACATCCTAAACAGGATTTCTGTAAGAGACCATGTTACATGCGATATATTGTTGGTCATTTAGACTGTGGAAAAGGTTAGTATGATGATGGCCAACATATGCACTCAGGGCCTAATTCAGATCTGATCACATGGCTTGGAATTCGCAGGCCGGGCAATTATAGATTGTCTGTAGTGCGCATGGTCAAGGCCATCCTGCGATAAAATCCTGCTACGTTTTCAGTTGCTGCCCGTTCACAAGGTTATTGGTAGGAAGCCGACGCCCGAAAGGGGTTCCGATGTTGGTATACTAACCGACGGAAGCCTGGCTGTTGGCTTGGCATACCACTCCCGTGTGACAGCAGTTCCCACCCTGATCAGCCTGTCTCGATCACAGCTGATGAGTAAGTCCTAGGCTATGCACAGACGGCACACAGTGGAACAATGATCCGATAGGGAGCGGCTTGTGAATGTATTTGCAGCTATTCGCAGGCATGCTCGGGGCAGGATTTTACTCTGTTGGGGCTGCGTATACCTGATCACAGGGCTCTGAATATAAAAGCCCTACAAATACGTCCGGATCAGACCCTCAAACACTATTCTGCATAGTCATTCCCACCAATGTCCACGCACTCACCCCAGCCCCATACTTTGTGCAGCTCAATATTATTTCCTAACAAAAATGATCATTGAATGACTTTTAGCCTCGGCCCGCGTGTTTGGATAACTTTATCCAAGTTTGTAGCAATGATTCTATCTTAGTCAACATAACAAACACATTTCAGTTTTTGCCCCACAGGCAAAAAGATAAGCAACCAAATTGATCTCCTAAGTTTCCATCATCATTTCCTGACTGCATGGAAGCGATGTGCTTATCAAAGATTGAATATCACAGTTAATACAAACTAAAGCTCAAAACAAAAATATTAGACATACCTTCCATTTTTTTAATGTTGTAAAACCACAACCCACATTATTCTCTGTGAAGATTGCAGTCTGGGACAAATGACCAAGTTCAAAAACATAATAGTAATGATAGCATTAGCTGTTCTCTCCTTTGAGGAGAAATCTTCTGATCTCCTTCAGACAGCTAACTGCCGCCAGAATAAATAAAAAAACAAACCTTAAGAGTGTAAGTACAATGTCGGTATGCAGAACATTCTCTAGAGCACAGGTTCTGAAAGTCGGTCCCCAGGACCCCACACAGTGCATGTTTTGCAGTTCTCCTCACAGAATCATGTGAAATAATTAGCTCCACCTGTGGATCTTTTAAGATGTGTCAGTCAGTAATGCATGCACCTTTTGGGTGACCTGGAAAACGTGAACTGTGTGGGGGCCGGAGGACCGAGTTTGAGAACCTCTGCTCTAGAGTAATGTGTTTCTTCTGAATTTGAGCAACATATGCTCTATGTGGTTTACAGTATGTGCACAAACTATACATACTTGCATTCAATACTGCCCATGACCCCAGGAACTGTGTGATGCATATGGCTGAGACTTGACTGAAAACTGAAAGTGAAGAATAAACAACAAGTATATATATAAACATTGCAAAGCAGAGGGAAGCAGTGATCATCACATATCAATGTAAGCCAGTGGACCTGCACAAGGAATCTTTGGCAGCGGGGGGGGGGGGGGGGAGCTGGGAGCCTGGGAGGTGCTGTGCACGCATGCGCAGCAGCCCTCCCATGGCCATTTTTGATTTGGGCAAAGTGCTGCAGCCGCTGCCCATGACCCAGCCAGCCCAGGGGCGAGCGCTGCCGGCCCCCTTTTGATGAGTTTTGGGCCGGCCCACCGGGAAATGGCCCGGTTTCCCGGTGGGCCAATCAGCCCCTGCCTTCTTGTTACCCATTTCTTTGAGTTGCTGGTTTCTGATTTCGGCAAACCAGGCATTGACCCCACCATGGGACAATAACACTGAGGATTGATTTGTGCCAACGTGTTTAAAAATAGTATCCCTTGCACAAGTGTATGGGTCAGCATAAAGTTTCCACTGACTTTTATTTGCGAGCACAGGCGAAACCATTCAATGGTTGCTGAACATCAAATGATTCTTCCAGCAGCGGACACATGCGAGTGCGATGAGCAATTAGTCTGGTAAATAAGCATATATAGAGGAAATACAAGTGTTGTTCCATGCACAGCCATCGCAGCTTACATTACTGTTATGTTATTCTGTCATTTGACAGGCTGGTAACCAGAACAACAACAAAATTTGGAAGAGAGAGAGAGAGGGAGGGAGAGATTTGCTGGCGGTTCGGCACTCCAGCTATCTGGTGCAAATTCCTAGGTGCCCTCTGGATCCAATAGGTAGTGACAAATAGCATGGAGACGGCGGCACTCAAGAGGGTTTTTTAATCAGTGTAAATCAATCTCCTTGATTGATTTACACTGATTAAAAAACCCTCTTGAGTGCCGCCGTCTGCATGCTATTTGTCACTATATATATATATTATATATATATTAGGAATAAATAGGCGGCACTCGAAGACTTGTGAGAAAATGCAAACGGTGTATTAAATCACAATCTGCTGGAGATGACTTCTATGGTACCACTTGCATCACTCTAATTTATACTACTTAACTGTGATGCAAGTGGTACCATAGAGGTCATCTCCAGCAGTCAATCCCTTTATGGCCCACCGTAGTTCTAATAAAGAATAGCCTTTTGTTTTTGGGATCAAAAAAGTATATATATATTAAGGTCATTACAATAGACAGTCAAATGATCAGATAATAAGCTACAAGGGGTGATAGGGATGGTCTTCAACAAGTAGGGAACGATGATAATTTACGACATTGTATTTAAAGAAAATGTGTTCAATAGTTACCATAATAACCACAGCAGATTTATAGATAGTAAGGTTTGTTTTGTTTTTGCACTGTGTTTTTAAAGTTTACATTTAGCCACTTGTAGTGTGATAGATAGCGCTGTCTTATATTCGTATGGTGGTTTACATCAGTGCTTTGAAAATTGATATGAATTTGTTCAAAATATGCACATAGCACTTTATTGCATTGAGATATATATATATATATGTTGTGTGATTTTTTAGCTGTATAAGCACAATTTAATAATGCCACATATCATTGTCGTATTTACACAGGCCGCCGGGCAACGAGGTCAGTCAGATGACATCACTTCCGGGCGTCTCGGGAACTCGCAGGGAGGCCGGAAGATGGTGGAGACACCTACAGCACGTTACCTGGGTCCTGATAAATGGTGAGGTAAGCACACTTATGTTTTGTCACTTGCTGTTCTTGATAAAAACGCAGCAGGCGTTAAAACGTTGAACTGAACTGAGAATGTCTCCATGTTGATTCTTTAACAAGACCTGAGTGCCGCCATCTCCACCCAGTGTATATATATTATATATATATATATATATATATATATATATATATATATATAGACCTTCACAAATTTCCAGATAAAAATATAATAATAATACCAATGTTCTCTTTATTTTGTTTCTGAACTTATCTCTCCATGGCAAAGACTTTGTGTGAGATTTAAGTGATGTGAGCATTAACAGAATAGACACGGCTAGTACCGCAGTTGCTTTTTTTTAAGTTTAAATCTTTTTTTCCAATTTTTGTATGCTAATAAGCTAGGCTGAAAAACATTATCCTGAAACCATGAGGCTTCAACAGACATTTGTCTTAAATGGAAATTTATATAAAAGAATATTTCCTCATATATAATGATGTTGGAAACAAAGTCAGTTAATAACATAAAGTGAAACTTGGACTTTATCTTGACTTTTAAAAAAAGCCTTGTGCTCGCTTTCTGCACCATAGTCTAGTATGTAGTATTAGAGAGTTCCTGTAGAACACCATTGCATTTTAGCAAGTATTAACAGTCTCTCGATGCTGCATACATTAAAATTTACAATGTTCAAAGCTTTTTAAAACAATTCAAAAGTACAACTTTTTTGGACACTTGGCATCATACTAGGAACTGTACTGTACTCATACTAGTACAGGGATATGGTCATTGGGTCACCAGCATGATGGTCGCTCGCTAGTGTCTCCACCCTACAGACTCATCCACTATCAAGCCCTATCTCTCAATGCTCTCTGCAGCCATAAGCACCCGTTTGTCTCTACAGCTTCATGGCCCTCCAATGGTATCCTATATAACCCCCCCCCCCCCCCCCCCACCGTGTCTCTCCAGCTCATAATTCTTGTTTCTCCATATTCATCCCCTCTGTATCTCACCAGTCTCACCCCTCAGTGTCTCTTCAGCTTCATGAACCCCATGTTTACGAACCTCATGCCAACACATGTCTCTCCAGCTTCAATCCAGCAGTCTTCCATCTGTGTATAGAGGTTGCTTGTCCCGCACAGGAAAGTAATACATGTAAATGTAATGAATGTTACATAATGTTAACAATAAATGAGCGCTGGAGGTTACCCCAGAAATCAAATAAATTAATATTCACAAACTGAGGGGGTGGATTGTATCCGCAGTCATAGAAGATTTCTTAGAGCATACTTTTATTTCATTTCGGTGTAACAGTTATCTGTGTCTTTCATCTCTGTCCCTCTCCCCGTTTCTCATATCTGCCCTCCACCTCTTTTAAAACTGATAGCATCCTCTCTCACATCTTTGTACCACCCCCTCCCTGCCTTTCATCATGGTTCCGCCAACCCCCCCCCCCCCCCCTCTTCCTCCTCTCATATCTTTGACCCTCTGTCCTGGCAGAGCTGAATGGAGGAGAAAAGATGCTGTGATGAGTGGCCGGAGAAGTAATTATAAACAGGGGTTAAATTGAGGGGGAACGGGGTGGAACTGAGTTCCACCACCTCTAATGGTGAGGTTGAACATTTTAACCTCCACATTGGCCCTGCACAGTAATTCTCACAGAAAACCATTCTAGTTTGCAGGGGATGCCAAAAACCCTACCACTGACCCTGTCTCTGCCTAATGGGGGTAGGGGAGTGAGGGGAAATAAGTGGCATAGAGAAATGAGTTCCACCAGCTCTGCATGACTACTTTAAGCCCTGATTATAAATATCACATTTAGGTGCTATGGACTCATTTTTGAGGTGTAACTGAACCATCAAGTCCTCTATGAACCTCTAGGCCTGGTGCAGGGGTACCCTTTGTGCCTCCTGTCACCAGTCATGCCGCAGCTCTCTGATGTGCAAAGACAAATAAAGACAAATGCAGTCATACACATGCCAACAGCCTGAAAAGGTAATTAATACAAGTCATCAAGTAGCAGCATTCACAGGTGCAAACTTAACAAGAAATAAACAGTCTGTGCAGTAGATCATTTTTTCAATTTAGATTTTCACTGGGGTCTGCTACAATTCATGCTGACAAGTAATATACAGAAGGCAGGGCCGAAACTAGGGTTTCTGGCGCCCGGGGCAAGGCAGTCTTTTGGTGCCCCCCCCCCACCCTAGTGATGCTGCGCGCCGGAGGCGTGCCGAAATTTTCGGGGGGCGTGGCCTAATTTGGGGGCGTGGCCTATAATCGCTGCTCCCCCCCCCGCGAGGCCACGCCCCCATTTTGCCGCTATGGGGGCATGACCCAGAGGCTCTGTGAGCCTCTAGCCATGCCCCCAGCCACACCGTAATGCCCATTACATACTATACAACACTGCAATGCCCATTACATACTATATAACACTACGCAATGCCCAT
Organism: Crinia signifera; assembly: GCF_055691185.1. NCBI lineage: Eukaryota > Metazoa > Chordata > Amphibia > Anura > Myobatrachidae > Crinia > Crinia signifera. Next base: position 85,974,699 of record NC_139217.1, read on the forward strand.
GACATACTATATAACACCGCAATGCCCATTACAAATAAATACTCCGTAATGCCCATGTCATACTTTATAACACTAAGCAATGCCCATGTCATACTATATAACACGACGCAATGCCCATGACATACTGTATAACACACCATACACATTTGACACATAAGTGCCACTTACCTATATGCTCAATGCCAGGGGCTTCATGCCGATGCCAAGGTGGACTGAATTTGCTTGTTGCCGAGGGGGATAGATCTGTGCCTCTGTGCTCGTTGCCGAGGGGGATAGATCTGTGCCTCTGCTCGTTGCCAAGGGGGATAGATATGTGCCAGTGTGCTCGTTGCCGAGGGGGATTGATCTGTGCCTCTGTGCTCATTGCCGAGGGGGATTGATCTGTGCCAGTGTGCTCGTTGCCGAGGGGGATTGATCTGTGCCAGTGTGCTCGTTGCCAAGGGGGATTGATCTGTGCCTCTGTGCTCGTTGCCGAGGGGGATTGATCTGTGCCAGTGTGCTCGTTGCCGAGGGGGATTGATCTGTGCCAGTGTGCTCGTTGCCAAGGGGGATAGAATGCCAGTGTGCTCGTTGCCAAGGGGGATAGAACCCCCCCCTCCCCCGCCTGCGGGAGGCAGACAGGCAGGCAGGCTTGTCAGTGTGCCTGTGCCTGCCTGCCCGTCCCCTCACGTCTCCCCCGCTGTACTCGCGGGAGAGACGTGCTGCTGCTGCTGTGCTGTATGATTTTAACATTTCTAACTCCCGCTGCTGGACCGCTAGCCAATGGCCGTTCGCGGTCCAGCAGCCAATCAACTGGTGGCTGCTGGACCGCGAGCGGCCATTGGCTAGCGGTCCAGCAGCATATGCAGCACCGCAGCAGCACGTCTCTCCCGCATACACAGCGGGGGAGACGTGAGGGGACGGGAGCAGGGCAGCCAGCGGGGGAGCGGGGAGACGAGGGGGCGGCGGCGGGCGGCCATCTTTGATGTGGCAGCGGCTGCGGCGCTAGCTCCCCGCTGCTGCCGCTGGTCACACCAGCGTCCCCCTGCCTCCAGCGCCCCCTGCCTCCAGCGCCCGGTGCGCGTGCCCCCCCAGCCCCCCCCTAGTTACGGCCCTGCAGAAGGAAACTATTTTAATTGTGTTAAACTTTCATTAGTAGTGTAGAATGGTTTGTCACACTCTGCACTGTACGTAATACAATTAGATTCATTTAAAATTGACAAACACTGTACGAAATATTATTTACCTACAGTATATGTTGTCATGGGTGTGGATCATTGGGTTGACAGTCAATAATTTGACCCTATATTGTTGACATGCAGTAAGCTGACATGGTCAATAGGTCGATATGAAGAAAGGTATACACTACAATAGATCAACAGGTACAAAAGCAAACGTTTGATATGGAAATAGTCGACACTAAAAAGTCAACACAAAGTTTTTCATATTTTTTATTATGTCCTATTGTACAGTATGTTTAAGCACAAAGCCAAATCAGTGGAACTGTGTACCCTAACAGGCTTGCTTCACTCCCCATGTTTCAGGCAATGTGCCTCCCTCCGCACAAGTTAATATTCCAAGTCATGGACCACATGGATAGTAAATGATAAAAAAGTTAAACAAAAGAATAAAAACAACCAAAAATAACTTGTGCTTATCATGTATGTGTTGAACATTGTCAAGTTTGCACCTGACGACCTTTCGGTCTTATACATGGCGACCTATTGAAAATGTCGACTGTTGTCACACTTATTGCTTTACATACAAGATGAAAGTAAAAAAGACACTTTATTTTTGCAGAATTTCTAGATGGGGTGTCTCACAATGGGATCACGGCCTTATCTCAAAGTTAAACACGTATATTGCTGAAAGTACGCACCAGACTGAATGCAAATTTGTACCCTGAATTTAGCTTGTAAGTACTGGAGCCACTGAGAGTAATTACTACTACACAAAAGAAGGTGCATCTGTAAACAATGGAACGGATTCCGATAGCACATAGAGTGCTTGTAGTTGTAGGCAGCCATGGAAGTCTGAATTACTGCATTCCACTAGTGCCGGGATCAACTAATGTGGAGGTTCATGCATCTACACATAGAGACCAGTGCCACGCAATGGTTTTACTGTGCCACCGCAGAGGTGCAACACACTTCCCGCCCAGTGTGCACAACTCGGAATCACGTGGAACTTTTAATTTATGTTAAACACACTCCCAAAATATTGCTACATATCAGGTCAGTTTTATGCAATTGCTTTGCCACTGTCCAGAAATGTATTATGTAACAAATCCGCACAATTTCCAAACGCTTTATTTAAAAACTCGCCTTTTGTGTCTGCAAACAGAGATCAATGAGACTCAGAATTAAAGCTTGTGTAGACAATGGTATATACAAAGTGTAGCCTATGGTATTTAGAGAGCATAGACTTTAACCAAAAATCGTCCCTGGCATTTTAACCACACAGGCCCATCTATTGTGGCCACACAGGTCCATCTGGTGACACACACCATTATGCCCATTACACAGTATATACAGCATAATAGCACATATGTCTCCTCCACATATAATACAGCACAAAGGTCCCTCTCACCCATATAATACAGCACATAGGTCTCCCCCCCACAGATAATTTTACAACATATAGCCCCTCCACATATAATACAGCACATAGGTCCCCCTCATCCATATAAAAAAGCACATCCCCCCCCCCCCCCACCACCACCACAATAAAAAAAAAGTTTGCCTGTGGGGTGGCTCCGGCTTGCTTTTAGATGCTGTGCTCCCTCCTCCCTGCAGACTGCTGCCCCAATATTTGTGTGTGCAGACAGATGAGCTGGAGTGGGAGCTATACGCGGGGCTGCATGACATCATGATGTGACGGGCACTGTACCCGGCCCGCACAGCTAGGAAAATGGAAAATTAATTTTTCAGCGAGCAGAGAGTGAGGAGGGGGGGGGGTGGTGGTGGCAGTCATTAGGGGGGTGCCTGGGCACACCCGACACCCCCTGTGGGCACTCTGCGGGTAGCTGAGCTGTTGGCTCGCAATTTGAGGGGGGAGAGGTGAGCCAGCTGGCAGAACTACTAAGTGGGGTGGGTTGCCTGTTTTGGGCAGTGGCCAAAATCAGCCCACAAGGCCATCAGCCCTTCTGGCATTTGCCAGAAGTGCCAGATGGCCAGTCCGGCCCTGCTTTAATCTATATAATATTTTGTACCTTTCAGTACATTGTAAAATGGCAGGGACTCACATGAAGTTTTCTCTGAAAAGCGCATCTCGCAGAACTACATTTTCCAGAGAGGTAAAATTAACGAGTTCACATAAGGTGCAGTCTAGGCTGCTGTGTAAGAGGGCTGCAAATCTACCATAGTGTGATTATGGAAATGACTAGGTGTATGGCTCCAAATAGTGATGTGGTGACGTGCTCCAATTATGTCAATTTACCCAAATATGTGGAGCAAACTTATTCAGACATGCATATAAAAGATCAGAAATATTTTCAGAATTTAAATAAATAGATGCAAAAGAGAATAAAAGTTGACTTACTTTTTTCATGAGGGGCATTTTGCTCACAATTGGTCTAGCGGTACAAGTTAAAATGTATATGGTTTAGTGGCTGAAAAAATACAGAAGCAGATGCTGTTGTCTATAACGCTTCTCTTCTACAATACGTTGACTTTACATTGTCATATATAACTAACCAGTAAAGCCACAAACTAAGCTCTGTAGCACCATAAAGTAAATTCTTCAAATTTATCAAAAAGCAGAAGGCTGACATAATCCCATGGACATGGTTAACATGTGGTTACCAGCAAAAAGTCAACACTAACACGAAGTTTACATTAGAAATGTCAACATTGTCTTACATAGGCTTATGGATAGGGTTAGATTTAGTCTTCGGATTGCTATTAGGGTTGCCTGTGGGCTAGGGACATTGTCAGAAGTAAACCGTACTAATTATGTTGAAATAACATCAATGTCAACATGCTCAATGACTACATTGCCAATACTGACATTATCAACATGTGAACATGTTAAAAGTCAACATTCTCATGTTGGTACACTGAATATCAACATTATAACTAACATATTTTTCACTTTGAACAGTGAACTTTGCATTAATGTGCCCCTGGGTCTCGTAGTTCACCTGTAAAAAGAATGTGCACATAATATGCACATTAGTGAAAATATATGCATATCATAAAACTGCCATGAATTCACCTGGCATGTACTGTATATTAGTTACAATATGGGTGTGAGTTGGCACTGGCGAATATGAAAATTTCTGTTAAACAATTATAGACGTACATATATTATACCAACGTTATTACCGCACATAAATGAATAGTCGGCGGTGTCCGGTTGGTGGTGCTCCCAAAGAAAGTTCAGCAGATTGACTGAAAAAGTATTTTGTCACGAGGGTGATGAAGGAAGAACAAAACGTTTTTTTGGGGCACGCTTGTAAATAGTGATAAATGAAAATATATTAAAATTTAACTTTTATTGGAAAACTAATGTTAAAATATCAGTACGTGTGACAAAATATGTAAATTTCAATATACATCATGAGTAAAGTACATACAAAAATAGTGGTCACTAATGAACTTTTGGTGGCGAAAATGATTTGAGCGAGTACACTCTGTGGGACAGTACAACAAAATCCTTAAATGGATTTGATAGTTCGGATAAATTTACCGACCACAAACAATGTTAGACACAGAGGTGTACATGACGCATGACACTGTCCCCCCTATATATAAGTGGATGAATAATGCGGTCTGATTTTTCAGTAATCTTTAGTACAGGAGAAAGGCAGGTAAGGTGTGGAGAGATAGGTTGCTCCGCTGGCCAGGTAGTTTCTGCAATCCGGTATTTTACAGTTCTGGGTATTCCCCGTCTGTCACCCCTACGAGTACTAGCCCGGCCAATCACTGCTTAGCTTCTGAGTTTTGGATGAGAATCAGGCGTGCCAGTTATGTATGGCAGTAATGGTACCATAGGATGAGAGCGTACCTTGGTCATATGAAGGCTTATGTGTGCTTCTGCTTTTTGCTGTGAAAATAGCACCTTGTCCTCTGTTACCAATGGCCTTGCAGAGAGACCAGGAGTACTACAGCAAATGAGAGAGCAGCGTAGATAGTATAGTCTAGGGTGTGGGTGTCATGAAACCCCTCTTCTGCTGTTCACCATCTATCATTGGACATCGAATGGTGATTGAGAGTGATAGGGGTATCACGGGAGACCCAGCGGAAAGAGATGGTAAAAAGATTTTTGGAAAATGTACCCAAGTCTCCAAGTTGGAGTAGTGTAACTGGTCTCAGTATTGATGTCACTGAGGGCCAGATAGCACCCACGGGAAAATATTGTTCTTCCTTCGTCACTCTCGTGACAAAATACTTTTTCATGTACTGTATATTATAAATACTTACAATCGATCCTCTCTGAAACATATTCTAAAGGTGTGTACACATGGTCGACATGCCGTGCGATGCGAGTCCCGATGCGATCTGATCGCATCAGGACTCGCATCGCACGGTATGAAGGAGAGAAGAGAGGACATTACCGATACCTGCGACACACACGCAGTGCCGCCCCTGCAGGTGCCGGGGCACAGATGGCAGGGAGCTGAGTGCCATTAGCACACCCGGGGCCGCGGCACAGTTCCCCAAGGTAAGCGACAGCTTCCCCCCACCGCCCCCCCCCCCATGCATACAGCAGAGGATACACCCCCTTCCCCCCTCTATACATTGGATAACTTCCGGGTCACTGCACATCAGCCCTGCAGCCCCAGGAGAGACCCCTCTGGCCGCCGGGGCTATGTGCATATGTAAGGCTCTAAGACTATATAGTGCAGATCTGCACTATATAGTCTTGCCTGTCCTCACTGTGTTCGCTGCCGATTTGCGCTCACACAGGAGCGCGCATCGGCAGCGCATCGGGCTTGCAAGCCCTAAAAAGTACACAATCGGCATGCGATATGGCTTCCGATGTTCACTATATCGGCAACATCGGAAGCCATATCGCACCGTGTGTACACACCATTAAGCTAACCTACTTGAAGGAGTTAGGAGATATAGCTTGTTTCCAGAATGCTTGTAGCTACAACAGAACTTTATTTAATCCACATGTCACCATTCATCACTGGTTTATTATTATTACTTGGCTCAAGCAAGTCTGACTTAATCACATAGGAAATTCAATAATTCATTTTAAGGCTATTTGGATTTCATTACTAACATCATTGGTGCCGCAGGCAGGTCATGTAACCACATCAATAACATTATCGTTATCGTCACACCAAAGAGAACCTAAGATGTAAGCCTTGGGGATGACTGACGAGAAAGTTACATTATTATTATCAGCACTGGTACATTCAATATCTTTTTTTTTACCTTTGTAATCTTTGTACATCCCATCTTAGGGCCTTATTTTGGTTCATTCTTTCTGACAAAATCCTTCTTAGATGGGCAAAACCATGTGCACTGCAGGTGGGGCAGATGTAACATGTGCAGAGAGAATTAGATTTGGGTGGGGTTTTACTTCAAAGTGAGATCTATATTGCAGTGTAAAAATAAAGCAGTCAGTATTTTCCCTGCACAGAAACAAAATTACTCACCCAAATCTAATTCTCTCTGCACATGTTACATCTGCCCCCCCCCTGCAGTGCACATGGTTTTGTCTATCTAAGAAGGATTTTGTCAGAAAGAATGAACCAAAATAAGGCCCTTAGTCTGCCTTCCTCTCAACTTCATCAAAATTATTTTAAGACTCTGAAGCGCTTTAGGAACTGTACACTTTGGCTGCTAATGATGTTACATTTTATTTTACTGTGTAGTGTATCTACATTGGTAACATTAATAATATCTTGTTTTTTGACCTAATATTGCTTTTTTAAGTATAATTGCTTATGTTGTACTTAATTGTATTATTATTAAATAGTATTGAGGGTCATTCAGGTGCATTTGCTCCTGTGAACTTGTCCGTAAAGTATCAATGTTCAGTACTCTGTGCATGGACAGGATCCATTTGTGGGCATGTGGGAAGGGTCCAGTAACATCAGAAGAAGGAGGGCAGCAGACTGTCATACCCCTTTTACACTACCCCTTTTACACTAGGCAAGCCTTTACACTGCAGTGAATGGGACCCATTTCCACTGCCTCTGGACCTAGGAAGGCCCCGGGTCCAACTCAGGTCACTACCTGGGTTTGAGTCCCGGGTCAGTCGCCACGCATCGACACAGGTTATTTTATTTTTTTATTATTTGCTCATGGAAAACGGGTATCAATTAGTTACATAGATATCCAAAAAGGTCAACTTTTTGACATGTTGACTTAAATGTCAACACATTGACATTGTTAGCATTTTTACCATATAGGCATAATAAATGTCAACATTTTGAACATGTCAGTATTTTGACATGCTTGTCGGAATTTTATATGTAAATCTAGCATTTACTGACCACAAAGAAGTTTCTTTAAGTATAGAGACAGGGTCCAACTTATGGCATACAAAAACAAAGGCGTTGGATTTTAGGAAGGCTGACATTGCTGAGATGGAGAAATGTGTGAGCAATTCTTTGGCGGATTGGAGGGACAAGAAAAGGGTACAAGAGAGGTGGGAATATCTAAAAAGTACAATTCTAAAAGCAACATACCTTTGTATCAAAAGGGATAGGATAAGCACCTGGAAAAGGAAGCCAGTGTGGTTCACAAGTAAGGTATCAACTAGTGTAACAGCAAAAAAAGACGACATGTAGGAAATATAATTAAACAATGCCAAGGGAGGAGGAGGAGAAAAGAAAACTCTGGGTGGGGGCACCCTTGTATTACAGATCAAGATAGGTTATTCAACAATAAAATATAGCTTTTATTAGATATGCTTTAAAATACGTGGGTTCCTGTACTGAAAGAAATTATATATAAAGCGCAGCAAAAATATGAAAAAAATATATAGAGACACTGGTCAGGCTCAAGGCATCGGAAATCCTCATTAATCACACACGTGACCGGCTTTCTCCAGGCAGGAACGCCAGCAGCCAGCAGCGAGCGCATACATACCCGGCACAGCAGCAGACTTCATTCCGGCCTCCTAGTACCACACCGGTGGGGTCTCTTCAGGTAACCAGTGTCTCGACCAGTGGATCTCTCCTTTTCTTGTATTTCACTCTTTCATTACCTGCTGTACCGCTCATATTTATGCCACACTTATCCACATGCTCCCACAAGTCAGCACATTATTTTACACAACTGCATGACATACTGCTGCAAATCCCTGCCTTGTTGCGAGACAAACAACTGGTCCAGGATAAAAATCCAATGATTTAATATCTACCCCATAACAAACAGACCACAACCTGGTGTCAATCAGGGGATTAATGAGGATTTCCGATGCCTTGAGCCTGACCAGTGTCTCTATATATTTTTTTCATATTTTTGCTGCGCTTTATATATAATTTCTTTCAGTACAGGAACCCACGTATTTTAAAGCATATCTAATAAAAGCTATATTTTATTGTTGAATAACCTATCTTGATCTGTAATACAAGGGTGCCCCCACCCAGAGTTTTCTTTTCTCCTCCTCCTCCTCCCTTGGCATTGTTTAACTACAATCATTACTCCGGGGTGCACCACTGACTGTCCCGTACAGAGGCACCACATGACATACATTGTCTGAGTGCTCTGGGACCCACTGTTCCTTGTTACTGGAATTTAGTCAGTTATTTACAGATCGCTCATCACCTTCCCCATTTATTTAATAAATACCAGTGCGGATCTACTCCACTTCCCTCTCCCTTCCATTACTCCCCCTTCCTCCTCCCTTAAACAACCTTTATGTAGGAAATATAAGCAGACACAATATAATAATGAACAAGGTGTATATTGCAAGACGGAAGGAGAATAAGAAGGTGATCCGGCATGCAAAGTCAGAAGGGGCAAAATGTGTTTTAAATATATATATATATATATATATATATATATATATATATATATATATATATATATATATATACTGTAAGTGAAATAAATGGTGGAATAAAAAGAGTTACACAATGAGTGAGAGTTTGGTGGAAGGAAACCAGGAAATGGAAGATCATCTGAATAATAATTTTTGCTCAGTATTCAATACAGAAGGAGAGTAGAAGGGACCACATTTAAGGTGCAAGGGCATTCATACAAATAAGGTAGATGAAAGTACATTCACGGAGGAGAACAGAACTCTTTAACTGATAGTGGATAATGCAACGAGGCAGGGTATGACAGATTTCAAGGATATTAAAAGATCTTAAAGAAGTTCTAGTAGTACCATTAACAATATTAATAAACCAGACACTAGCTACATGAATAATTCCAGAGGACTAAAAAGGGCGAATATTATGCCACAACACAAAAGTGGAAGCAAAGAAGAAGCGACTAACTACAGACCAGTAAGCCATGTGTCAGTAGTAGGGAATGTAATGGAAACACTATTAAATAAAATATTGTGGAATATCTTAAATAAAACAATTTACAGGATCCCAAACAGCAGGATTTACTGGCGGAAGATAATTCCAAACAAATCTTTTAAAGTTTTTCAACTCTGTGACTAAAATAATAGATCAAGGGGAAGCCATATGTCATGAACCTGACTTGGTTCAGTCAGTTTCTGAGGTTTCTATGCCTGTTTGCTCCTAGCTGCTGCTGTTGCAGCTGCCCTGCATTCCCAGTGATTAAGTCTCCAGTGAACTTCCCTGAGTTCTGCAGCCTGATCCCTGACCCACACACACCTGTGCAGTAATCAGGTGTGTCTGTCTTTCCCCAGTGTTGATTAGTGCTGCGGCTGGCAGCCAATCACAGAAAGGCAAGGGGGATATAACTCAGGCCCTGGGCCTTCATTCCTTGCCTTGAACAATTGCTTACCTGTTCCCAGAATCTCCTGTGTCAGAAAAGTTTCCAAGGCTCCGAGATCTCCAGCGTACCCCTGCGATACTACCTGGTTCTCTCCATCTCCAGAAGACTCCTGCGATTCCATCCCTGCAGTTGAGTAGCCGGTGTTCCGCTACAAACATCATTTGGCTTTTCAGCCCATCAGTGACTTTCCCACCTGGTCCTGAAAACTGCCGACAGACTCTGTCGACTCCGGGGTTGACTACTCCCTGCTGCTCTCATAGTGACTACATCATCTGTCCTATACTTCCAGCAAGTACCCCGGGGCCTTCCCTCATCTGTCGACACCACGGTCGACATCTCACGTCGACATCCCCAGCAATTCCCAGATTGAGCTCTCCAAGTTCAAGTGTCATCACCCCAGCCTGCATCCAGAGGGCCAGGGCAGGGGGCCGCGACCTGCCTGTCAGACGCAGCTAAGTCCAAAGCTCCTTGCGGGGCTCCCTGGTGAATACCGCTGGCAGGTTAGACTCCGCGCCCCTGTTCCTGGTCTCCGCCAACACTCTGGTTCACAGTGCCCTGATCCTCCTGTGTATTTCTCATATCAAAACCTCCTGCGTTCAACTATCCAGCGCCCTCCACTGGTCCACCACGGTCACAGCCGGGAACACAAAATATCCTTGTGCTGACAGTTTGTTCAAGGCCGATGGACTCGGTTCAAGACCCCAGTGTGGGACCAGCGGTCATCCAAAATGTTACCGCTCGGATAGAGACTCAAGAAGCCACTCAGCAGCGAGTGATAAAATATCTTCAAGAGGTATCCAGTCGATTGGATACAATGCAGCAGTCATTGTCAACTCATGTGTCGACTGTCCAAAATTTTTTACCACCCACTTCCCATTCCAGTCTCCAATTGCCGGTACCAAGCAAATACGACGGTGATTCCAAAACCTGCAGGGGATTCATTAATCAGTGTCAAATTCAATTTGAACTGTTACCTCACAACTTCCCCACAGCTAGAATAAAGATTGCATATATCGTCTCATTGCTTTCCGGAACTGCCCTCGAATGGGTATCACCGCTGTGGGAGAAGTCTGATCCTCTCCTTGCAGACTATGACAAATTTATCGAGACTTTTCGCCGTATTTTTGATAGACCAGGTCGCTCAGCCTCTGCTTCCACAGATATCCTTCAGGTCAAACAAGGATCTCGGCCCATGGGGCAATATGTGGTCCACTTTCAGACTTTGGCATCCGAGTTACTGTGGAACAATGAAGCCTTGACAGCTGCGTTCTGGTTAGGAGTATCAGATCGCATCAAGGATGAGCTGGCAACCCGGGATCTTCCAGATCGGTTGGAAGACCTTATCTCCCAATGTGTCAAGATTGATTTACGCCTCCGTGAGAGAGGTCTTGAAAAACAAAAGAAGTTAATTCCTAGAGAGATTCCTGAATCACGTTCTGTGTCTCCTGACCGTGAAGAACCCATGCAAATTGGTAGATCACGCCTGACTCCTGTCGAACGTGCCCGCAGGCAGCGCAATAGATTGTGTATATATTGTGCTGCTTCCAATCATTTCATTGATGCCTGTCCTGAGCGTTCAGGAGAACGCCAAGGCCTGACCTGCAATGGAGAAGTCAGGTTGGGTCAACTTGTGAAATCTCCTCACGATAATGACTTTGTCCTTTCAGTGTCCCTCGAGACTCCAGCCGGACCCATACCCAGTTCTGCCCTAGCAGATTCCGGGTCAGGTGGAAACTTCATCTCTTATGACCTTGTCTCCAAGTTGAAAATTCCTCTGGTACCCATATCTCCGCCTATCTCTGTTACCGTGATGGATGGCAGCAAGATTCCTGGCAGTGAGGTTCATTTCCGTACTGAACCTGTCCTTTTAAAAGTTGGTACTTTGCATCAAGAGTTAATAAAATTCTTTGTGATTCCCAAAGCATCCTATGACATTGTGCTGGGGCTTCCATGGCTCCGACTCCATAACCCCAGTATCAACTGGTCCACTTTACAGTTGGAACATTGGAGTCCATATTGTCGTCAGCATTGTACTGTTCCGGCGCTGCCAACCGGTTCCACGAATGTCGCACCATTTCCTGGTTGGCCTGACACCTACAGAGACCTTATGGATAAGCATGCTGCCGATACCCTGCCACCACCTCAGGAGTGGGATTGCTCCATCAATTTGCGCCCAGGGAAAATTCCTCCTAAAGGCCGTACCTACCCGGTATCAGTCCCTAAGAATCAGGCCATGCAATCTGGTAATAGAAAGAATCTTCAAAAGAGATTCGTCCGACCTTCTAATCCTCCTGCTGGTATAGGTGTTTGCCCTGCAAAGAAAAAAGGTGGTCTCCGATCTTGTATTGATTCCAGAGACGTAGAATCCCATCGCTCTCCAGTAAAAGAGGTTCCACGTCAGCTCAGACAAAACAAGCCCTATGATAGGATTATGTGCCGTTCTGGTACTCTGAGTGTAAAAACTGATGTCCTATCTTGCTCCATGAAGGAAGACTACCCCATTCCTGATTCCATCGCATTTGCTCCTACGCAAGTATCTCCTACACCTCCTTCTGGTAAGACATTTGTGCCCCCTGAGCTCCGCCCAAGACAGTTGTCAGGGGTTCATAAATCTTTGTTCCCCGGGCGTCCTGGTGCCCAAAACACCCTCGAGACTCTGCAACGCTCCGATGGATGGCCACAGATCAGAGAAGATATCAAAGAATGTGTGACATCCTGTCCAGAGGGTACACAGCATAAAATTCCTTTCCAAGGAGGTCCTATCCTCCACGACCATGTTTTTCTCCAGGATGATACTCCGATAAATTCAGTTTCCATCGATGATGGATGGTCCACCTGTTCCGAAGATGAAAACTATGTTTTGCCTCAGGAAAAAATTAAATTGAATTCTACAAGTTGCTATCCAAAAGCCCCTGGCTATCTTACTAGATGCAACTTAAGCGATAGTGGAGTCCTAGCCTCAAGGGCCCGATCCTCCCGTCCCTACCAAGTTCGTTGGGGTGTTCGGAGTCCACCCCTAAAGGAGGGGGTACTGTCATGAACCTGACTTGGTTCAGTCAGTTTCTGAGGTTTCTATGCCTGTTTGCTCCTAGCTGCTGCTGTTGCAGCTGCCCTGCATTCCCAGTGATTAAGTCTCCAGTGAACTTCCCTGAGTTCTGCAGCCTGATTCCTGACCCACACACACCTGTGCAGTAATCAGGTGTGTCTGTCTTTCCCCAGTGTTGATTAGTGCTGCGGCTGGCAGCCAATCACAGAAAGGCAAGGGGGATATAACTCAGGCCCTGGGCCTTCATTCCTTGCCTTGAACAATTGCTTACCTGTTCCCAGAATCTCCTGTGTCAGAGAAGTTTCCAAGGCTCCGAGATCTCCAGCGTACCCCTGCGATACTACCTGGTTCTCTCCATCTCCAGAAGACTCCTGCGATTCCATCCCTGCAGTTGAGTAGCCGGTATTCCGCTACAAACATCATTTGGCTTTTCAGCCCATCAGTGACTTTCCCACCTGGTCCTGAAAACTGCCGACAGACTCTGTCGACTCCGGGGTTGACTACTCCCTGCTGCTCTCATAGTGACTACATCATCTGTCCTATACTTCCAGCAAGTACCCCGGGGCCTTCCCTCATCTGTCGACACCACGGTCGACATCTCACGTCGACATCCCCAGCAATTCCCAGATTGAGCTCTCCAAGTTCAAGTGTCATCACCCCAGCCTGCATCCAGAGGGCCAGGGCAGGGGGCCGCGACCTGCCTGTCAGACGCAGCTAAGTCCAAAGCTCCTTGCGGGGCTCCCTGGTGAATACCGCTGGCAGGTTAGACTCCGCGCCCCTGTTCCTGGTCTCCGCCAACACTCTGGTTCACAGTGCCCTGATCCTCCTGTGTATTTCTCATATCAAAACCTCCTGCGTTCAACTATCCAGCGCCCTCCACTGGTCCACCACGGTCACAGCCGGGAACACAAAATATCCTTGTGCTGACACCATAGAAGTAGCATATGTAGACTTTATTAAGGCATTTGACACAGTCCCACATTGCAGACTGCTTAATAAACTTGAAAGCGTGGGATTTGATGGTGAAACAGTTAAACATGTAAAACCTGGATGCAGGACAGGAAACAGTTGTAGTAAATGGAGTGCATTCTATGGAGGGAAGAGTTACTTGTAGAGTACCCCAGGGATCTGTACTTGTACCAGTGCTCTTTAATATCCTTGTTGGTGACATTGCAAATGGTATTAAAAGGAAAATGTGCCTTTTTACAGATTACACAAATATATGTAATAGGGTAGGCACAGCACAAGGGGTAAAACAAATGACTGAAGATCTGTGTAGACTTGAGGAATGGTCAAAAATGTGGCAATTACAGATCAGTGCAAAAAATTACAAAATCATGAGCTTGGGTCTCAAAAACTCAAAGGGTAAATATAGTATTATTCTAGATTCCCTTTCTGTACTGACAACCATGTTCTCTCGCACTTCAACAACCTACCTTAATGATTTATGAGACACTATTTCAGGTGACTTAAATTCAGCTAAGCAATGAAAAAGGCAAGGCAGATGATTGGCTGCATAGGGGGAGGAATCAGCAGCAGAAAGAAGTAATAATGTCAGTGTATTGGTCATTGGTACGGCCTGATCCAGAATACTTTGTCCAGGTCTGGAGACCATATCTCCAGAAGGATATAAATACATTAGAGATTGTACGAAGATGGCAACTACAATGCTACATCAAGAAACTTACCCGTGAAGACTAAAAGATTTCAAATTGTATGGTTTAGAGCAGAGCAGGAAAGGGGGGGACATGATAGAGACTTTCAAATTTACCAAGGGTTTTAACAAGGTACAGGTGGGAGACATTGTTCAAATAAAGAGAAGTATTATAAATAGAACATGAAGACATGGACAGAGACTGGAGGGAGGGAGGTTCAGGGGAAATTTCTGAAAACAATTACTTTACAGAAAGGGTAGTAGACAAGTGGAATAGCCACCCATCAGAGGTTGTAGAGGCAGTAGAGCAATTTAAACATGCTTGGGATAGGCACATAAATATTCTTGCAAAGAACTAAGGATCAAAATGAATTGAGATTATACCTAAAGTATGAATAGATGGGTCAAGTGGTTCTCATCTGCCGTCTAATTCTGTTTCTAGGTTTCTGTGAGTTTTTCATATTTTTTGGGGTGCTAAGTTGTATATTTGATAACATGGATGCCCATTAATTGTACCACATCAACTCACACTTCACTCACTTTGCTTTGGTACTTTCCAATTGGAGTCTATAGGTGAATGATTTGAAATAAGTAATAAGTCCAGCGCAATATAATAGACAGCTTATAGGCGGGTTTAATCCAGGAGTCGGTGTCCTCACACCAATGAAAAATGCTTAGGATTGATCCCACCACCAGTGCCTCAGGGAAAGTGAGTGGTACCATATGCCCCTTATAGGGTATATGCAGGGGCATAACTTGAACCTTGTGGGCCCCCAAGACTCTTGCGCTCCCACTCACTGCTGCCGCCAAGACTCTTGCGCTCCCGCAGAGCCACTCCCTGGATCATCGTTGCCGCCAGGCCTCCTGCACCTGAAGTCGTCGCTGGAGCCAGGT